>NC_086251.1:1270500-1571000 GCF_021018805.1 Prinia subflava | reverse complement strand
GAAATGTCTCATCTGGAGCCTTACAGGAGTTTCTCCCTAAACAGAATAAATACATTTGCAATATATAATTATTGCAGATTAATCTTGCTCAAATGCCTTTATTTTTTATTTTTTTTACTTGCCAGCTCTTGCTGGAAGGGTGAGGAGAACACCGATGGGCCAGAGCCCTGTGCGGTGTTTGCCATGGGGTGGGCAGGGCAGGAGGGGAGGCTGGGGCAGCTGGGGGGGCTCAGCCTGGAGAGAAGGAGGATCAGGGGGGACCTTCTCCCTCTCCACAACTCCCTGGAAGGAGCAGGCAGCCAGCTGGGATGGGGCTCTGCTCCCAGGGAACAGGGACAGGACAGGAGGAAACAGCCCCAGGCTGCACCAGGGTAGGTTTAGATTTGACATTCTTGAGAATTTGCCCGTGGAAATGTTGGCCAGGCACTGGCACAGGGCAGCGGTGGAGTCACCATCCCAGAGGGATCTGAAAGCCACACGGATGTGGCACTTGGGGACAAGGTGGCCTTGGCAGTGCTGGCTTGGTTGAACTCCATGATCTTACAGGGCTTTCCCAGCCTAAATGCTGCTGTGGTTCTGCTCATTGACTCCAGCACTGCAGAGCAGACACATCTTGGGTCATTAAAAGCTCTGGTGCATCCCTTGTGCTATCCCTTTAATCAAAAGCTCTTGGGCATCCATCTCAAGTTAAATACAGCAGCAGTCATGATTAAAATTGCTCTAACTGCTGCCACCAGGAAATTTCAGTGACCTGTAGCGAGTGTTTCTCGTGCAAGGTGAATCCCAGGGTTTTGTGAAGAGCTTTTAGAATACAAATTGTATCATGAAATAAGGCTGTAGCAGTTGGGTAATGGGATTGCTGCAATGCTTGAGACAGATCCTGAGTTTAGAAGCACTAAATGCAAAACCTGGGATAAACAACTAAGCCAGTGCAACAGCAGTGAACAAAAAAGTTAAATTGCAAAATGATATTATAATAAGTGTATTTTAAACATACATTTTGGTATATGGTCTTCCTGACCATGTGTGTGGATAACATAGAAACAGACTTCAAGAATGCACCCACAGTTCTGACTAGTGCAAATTTTGGCATTTACCCAATCCATGGACTTCTTTAAACTTGCAAAGGAGATGCATCTGCCCTGCTAATTCCATTCCACGCTGCAGTGAATGAGATGTTTCCTTTCTGTCGCTTAAGAAACTTGATTTTAGAGCTAGAGATCCCAAACTCTTAGCACAAGCCCCAGGTTTCAGTGAGGCTGCAGCAGGGATAAAGGTAAATGATTCCTGCTGGGAAAACCATGATTTCCTCTACAATGGAATAAGCCAGACAAAACATTCTGTTAACTCTCCAATGTGCTGTTATTGCCATAAGCCCCTTTTCCTTTTCCCCCCTTTTAAGGAGAAAAACCACCTTGATTTCCAGGTGGAGCCTGCAAATTCCTTCAGTGGAGATTCCTCCAGTGAGTTTGACTCTCACTGTGAAGACACCACAGGTTATTAACTCTTGTGCAGCAAAGATCAACCAACCAGGTATTTAACTGGGTTAAACCACTTGGCTTTGACTTCTGGTTCCCACAGACACAAGTTTGTCCTTGTTCTTGTGTCAAGGGTTGTTTTGACAGGTAAATTATCTAAGTCAAAGCAGCTGCTACCTAAAGTAACTTCTCCCAGGAAAGGCTTGATGTGATTTGGGGCTGGTTTTCTGCATGGTTCCTTTACACAACTGATAAGAAGTCTGTGTAATTCATACAGAAATGATACCCTACGTAACTGCATCATGAAAGATGCTACAGGATAGAAATTTCTTGCTCTTTCTCATTCATTTATATCTCTCATTTACAAATTCCATGTTGCTCCCATGGCAGCACCATAAATCAAAACCCAAACCTGAAGATGTGTGGAAATGGGAGGGCATCCAGGACAGACTGCTCTTGCATCTGACAGCTGAAACAGCCAAGGGAATAAACACCACAGTAAGTCAGTGTGCCCTCTCTCTGGCTTAGATTATCTGGAGGCCATCTGAATAAACTCTCAGCTGCAGCAGGAAGCCCTGGGACTGGATCTTTCACCTTCCTTTGATTGTCATTCTCCAATTGTTTTCATTTCTCAGTGACGCCAGCACTCTTGTTCATTGATGTTCCATTCTGGCCTTGCCTTGCCAGATCCACCCAGAGAAGACTGAAGCCAAGAACAAATAGGGCCTCAAAAAGAGGGGCTCTCCCTGAGGCATCCCTAGGCATGAGGCCCTGAAGAAGGATGCAGGCAGTGCTGCAGTTTTGTGTGAGGGCTTCGAGTTCATCAGGCTTCTTGAATGGGTGGAAATGCCACCACAGGCTCAGAACCAGGAGTACCAACAACAGAGATGTTTCTGTGGCAAAAAACCAAAATTGAGTCCTTTCTTTTCCTTTTCCAAACCAGAAAACTATAAAAGCTGACTATATAAGGAGAGATTTTGCTCATTTTCTAGTCTCTGTTAGACTGATTGTGCCATGAAAAGTGGCACAATGTGGCAGTGCAGGAAGTTCACTGAGTATTCCAAGCTGGAAAGGACCCACAAGGATCATGGAGTCCAACTCTAAAGTAAATGGTCCATATGGAGATTGAATCCACTTTGGTGTTACTGGCACCAAAGCCAATCTCTGTCCTGTCCTGTCCTGTCCTGTCCTGTCCTGTCCTCTCCTCTCCTCTCCTCTCCTCTCCTCTCCTCCTCTCTTCTCCTCTCTTCTCCTCTCTTTTCTCGCAGTTTCTGGGATGTGTTGCCCAGGTACAGGTGTGGATCACCAGCCAAAGAGAGCGGTGACACCTCAGCAAGTTCAGCACCCTGACTCGTCACCTCTTCTGCTACTTTTGGCTCATTGCAGCCACTCCACGTGAGATGAAGGAGATGAAGATGCACTCTCCTCATCCTCATCACCTGACCAGAACTCATCATCCCATGAGTGTGAAGGAGGCTGGGCTGTCCTGACCTTACACGTGCCCTGTCCATTTTTTGGGTTTGGGACGTGGCTGGCGAGGAAAGCAAACACCAATGCATCTATTCCCCCTGTGCAAACATTTCAATTTTACCAGTGTAGCATTAAAGCTCAGAGGGGAGAGGCTGCTCTGGGACAGCCCAACAGAGAAAGTTACCCACCTATTTGCATTTTACAGCTGTTGGTGGTGCCTCATTCAGAGCAGCTCCCCGGCCTGAGAGTGGATCTGCAGGGCAACTGCATTTTTGGAGGTTTCCTTTGAAACAGAACAGAAAAAGAAGCACCAGACCGCAGTTTTAAAAATAGGATGCTCCAAGATGCCTGGTGGAAGTCACAGACTGTCCCTCTATCCTTCAATTTTTGGAATTCTTCAGGAGTGAGAACAGCCTGGGTTGTCAACAGAGGGCTGTTCAGAGAGACGAGGCAGGAGAGTGAAAGAAGGCTGGCTATTGTTCGGGCTGTGGTGTAGGCTGCAAGAATGCCTTGGGAATGCAGGCCCGCATGTCAGGCAGAAAGAGAGAGGGCTTTGTGTGAGAACACTGAGGCCGAGTGTCAATCATGGGAATAACCACTACTACCTCGTGGTTTTTATCTTGCCCTTGTTATGACATAGGGATCGGTGTCAGTATCCTGGGACGTGCTGGTGTCTGACCCAGGTACTGCATGCAGGAGAACTGACCTGCCATGGCGTGGGGAAAAGCCTTGGAAGCATCCCCCCTTTCCTGTGTGCTCTGCTTTGTGCCTCTCTGACACAGCCTGGAGCATCCTTGATTGCACACAAGCTCCCCTCTTGGCTTTGGTTTTCCCCAAAACAGGAATCCCCCCTTTCCTGTGTGCTCTGCTTTGTGCCTCTCTGACACAGCATGGAGCATCCTTGATTGCACACAAGCTCCCCTCTTGGCTTTGGTTTTCCCCCAAACAGGAATCCCCCCTTTCCTGTGTGCTCTGCTTTGTGCCTCTCTGACACAGCATGGAGCATCCTTGAATGCACACAAGCTCCCCTCTTGGCTTTGGTTTTCCCCAAAACAGGAATCCCCCCTTTCCTGTGTGCTCTGCTTTGTGCCTCTCTGACACGGCCTGGAGCATCCTTGGCGAGCAGGTTGCACTCAAGCTCCCCTCTTGGCTTTGGTTGTCCCCAAAACAGGAACACCTTTCTCGTTCCCCAGAAGAATGTGCGTGATTTGGAGCGTTCATAGCTAGAGAAGGAAAACAGTGGGTAGCAGAAAGGAAAAGCTCCACGTTCATGCAAATGTAAAAGCCATGCTTGATCTGACAATGGTGCACATTGTGTCTGGGTGCAGTGATGTCAGAGCACTGTTATGAAATTCCTCAAAATCCTGAGCGAAACAGAGGCAGCGTGCCCGAAAAGGGCGCATCTGTGATTAAAATAATTTTAGGCAAATTAATGCTTGAAGCAGAGGCTTGCTGGGCTGGCAATAACATACCTGTTGTGACCTGAGTCAGAGCTGAAGTCTCCCTCCTCACGGGTTGGTGCTGCCTCGTGGTGCTTGAGGCGGACCCAGCTTTGAGCTAACACTGCTTTGCTTGCCAGCAGCGGGAGGAGATCCCACACTGATAAAATCCTCCTCCCTGCCAGAGCCTGGGCTAGGATTTTGGGAGCCTACACCTTGCAGGGATCATAATAGATCAGTTTCAGTGGAGTTATTCAGGGCCAAGAGGAGCAAATTTGCTCAGGCACCCAGAAGTGAGAGCTGCCATGTGAGTATGCAGGAGGGAGGTTCTGGTCCTAACCACAAAATCAAAGAGGACTTCCCCAAAAAGTTAAAAGAGTATTGAGAACATGGATTTTGGGATAAACCATGTTACTTCATCATCCTCCATCACCGTTTATTTGCTATAGTGAATGGCCATATAAAAATCCCTGTTTGTTTAAATCAGTGTAGCTCTTGTCAGTTCAATTAGGGCTGTGCTGATTTGTCCCAGCTGAAGATTTATTTCTTCACCTCAGGTTCCTTCTTCGCTTTTATGGCAACTGTAGCTGTATAGTGCTTAATAACAGCGCCTTATTATGTTAGAGTTTTCCATGATTCATATAAGTACACATAACCACTTGTACTTAGGGCTTAAATGCTGTGCCGAAAATCATCTCGATCGTAGAAGCAAATTTTATTTATGCATTAAAATACTGTTTGTTTGGCCCAAACTGGCAATTCCCAACGTTTGCCAGAACACAGAAGCCTACAGGATGGATGTACCATTGGGAATGGCCAGTAACTGGGGAAAGCCATGCATTGCTTCATACAATCTTAAAGTACGTTTTGCAGACTAACCCATGAAAAATATTCAGTTTCATTTGAGAGGGCAAAAACCTTTTGAGAAAAATTTTACATCTGTTTTATTTTGGTTACAAAAATAATAATTTCCCCCCCCCCCCATTAAAACACAATTCAGAACACATTTTAATACTAAATCCTACAAATCTCACTGAAGAAAACGTTGTTACAATTCCTTGGGGAAGAGGGAAGAGTTGTTTCCTTTGCATTTGTCTTATGCTGTGAGGAAAACTTCTCCTAAAAGTGATAATTTAGTCAAAAGTATTTTCAAAAGAGAAGCTATTTGACTGAGATAGTGGCCAGTTCTTGGGTGAGATTTTTTAGCAGTGCACAAAGCAAACACTCCAGCTGGGGTTCCAAACTCCAACTACCAAACCTCTCTGATGACTAACGCTTCCTGGCTGTGCTTCGTGCTGGCTTGGAAAGAACAAGACTTTTTGTCTAAGCCTGTACCAAAGTCATGTAAAAGGCTGTGAAAAAGGTTGTTCTGGTCCATCCACAAGCATCTGTCTTTTGCACATGCTTGTGTTGTTTTTGCTCGTGGCTTTTGGGGAGAGCTAATCTAATGTTTAATTAAACCATTGAGCTTTACTCCAGCCATACCTTTTTTTTCCTTTTTTCCCCCTAGCTGGCTGTTTTTTCGTTGCAGTAATGTGCTGCAGTCCCAAAAAAAAGAATGAATAACGCTTCCTATCCTGAGCATAGAGTGGTGTGATGGTGCATGCTGTCACTGGGCATGGAGGGAAACCATCCATCCTCCTCCACTCTGGCCCATGTGATGGGGAGCTGGGTTCCCCCCTTGCCCTGAGTCAGGCAGTGACAAGAGTCAGTCAATTAAAATTGATGTGATAACACCCACACCTCCAAAACACTGTGCAGGCCATTTGTGTGTGTTTAGCAAGTCCTGGGACCCTCAAATGAAACCCACAGAACAAACCTAACAGCTGAAAGTAGAGGCAGCACTGAGCACATCTGATTTTCCTGTGGGAATCCGGGCCCACCAACCCATAGACTCAAAGTGTCCTGTAAACACCTCAGGAAATAAAGACCAAGGAAGAGCCACATGAAAACCCTCTCCTTGGTCAGAAGACATTCTGCCTTCCCATTCCTGCTCCCTCCCTTCCATCAGACAATGACCTTTCATGGAGCTTAATCCCTGCTAGCACCCACCCTCGTGCCTCGTTCCTCCCTCGCTCTTCATTAAGCTCCACATCAAGTATTTCCAGTCGCCTCTGAGTGGAAATGTCACACTCCCAACTGCACTGCCAGCAGTGCTCCCAGTCCTTTCCTCTGCTGGCCTCAGCTGGGGCATGGTCCAGCTCCCCCCCCCCCAGTTACTTTTCCACACTGGAGAAAGGCTGGAACTGGCAGGAGGCTCCAGCAAGACCAGGAACACCCAGGGCCAGGAAGCGGAGGCTGGAAGGGCTGGGCTGGGTCGGAGTTTCCCCACCCCTAAATTGCTCTCAGTCGTGATGAAGTTCTCTCCCTCCTCCTTGCCACAGACTGCTCCCATGGATGCTCTCAAATCCAGAGTTATTACCCACTGGCCTGTGGGGAACTGCACTTGGTAAGGAGCTCTCCATCCAGAAGAGTTCAACTCCCCTATCATGGCCACATTTTCAGATGTGTGCAGCATTTTGCAGTTATTTGCCAGATCCGCTCTTGAAAAGTTTGGTTGCAGTAGCCAGAAAGACAAAAAACTTTATGGAAGGAGTAAGTGTAGGAAGAAGTTGTTCATAAAAGTACAGTTCCCAGGTGTGCTGCAAGATCCTGTGAAAAAGTCACTGACAATTAATGAAGCTTTTTAAAGCATCCCTATCAACTTCACATGGCTTTTTTTTCTTTATTTTACTCTGTCCCTTGTTTGGTGTTTGTGCTTTAAAAAGTGGTATCTGCATTTGAAGAGATGCAGCAGTGTGGTGTGTGCACATCTAACACAAAGAGGCTGCTCTAAAACAACTGCTCCGTTCTAAAACGTTGCTGGCAAATTGTTTTGAACATGGGAAAGAAACAAGAGTGTTGAGAGCTCTGGGTATTACTGAAATATTTAAATATTATGTAGGGTGATGCCTCTAATTCAACATTTGCTGTGGTAAACGCAGCAGAAATGGCTGTAGCAAAATGTTATTGCATATTCTGAGCCAGATTCTTGAGGTTTGTTTTATTTATATCACATGTGGCTGGGAGAAATAGTTCTAGGAAGGCTCAAACCATATATTTTCTTTCCGAGTTGCCAAAATATCTTAGAGAAATCAATTGCTGGGGACTCTTCTGTGTGGCTAAAGATTTATTTTTAACCTCTTGGTGTGCCAAAATCAGGAACAATTATTAATCTGTCCTGAAACTGCCAATACAACCTGCTAGCAACAGATGGTGTGAATGAAAAGCCAGAAGTGGCCATTTTTAATATTCAATAGATTAAAAAAACTTAGTTCTCTAATCTTTTCTAACCTCTTGTGACCGAGGGCCCACGGTATTGACTAAAAGACAATATCAATAGCCTTGATTTGAGCCTGAACCAGGCAGGGGACTGGATCTGGTGAGGCACTTTGTACCTCTGGGTGATGCTTTGTGTTCCCATCTCTGCTGGCCTTGCTGGCAGAGGAGCACTGAGGGCTCCCCTTGGGCAATTCAAAAGCCAGAGCACCCCTGCTGCAGGTGTGGCTGCTCTCCAGGGCTTCTTGTTTGGGTCTGAACTTGTGTGGTAGCTAAGAACAGCTCCTGTCAATGCCAGGGGGTGCAGGAGGATTACATTACCAGATATTATCTCAGACTTGCTGTATTTATACATCTCAATTACAAAATCAGGAAGTGTTGCCAGCCATCCTTTGGATACAGCTGGCACAAACACACACACAGACAGAGAGAGAGAAACAAAAATAATACCATACTGCGAGCCTGCTTGATTTTTTTGATTAGTTAAGGGTTGTGGAAATGTGATTCTTGCAGCCTGTGGTGACGCTGTGCTGCTGGGGAAAATGGGTTTTGTCCCGTGTGGTGCTGCTGGGGGAGGCAGGAGCACAGGATTCCAGAAAAGGGGATCCCAGCTCCAGGCTCGCTCACCTCACCCAGGAGAAAAGCTGTGGCTGAACCCCAGGCTGGGGATTGCTCATCATTTGCTGTGATTTCTCTGCACCCCTCTGTTATTTTGGGATAAACAAAGGCCAGGGGGACTCAAACCGCACCAGCAGAGCCTGTGTGAGGCAGTGCAGGTGAGAAGCAGGCTGGAGCTCCTGCAGGGACAATTCCCCAGGCCAGGGATCCTGAGCAAAAGCAGCAGGAGGACACACTCGGCGTGCTCCTCTCCGGGACGGCCAAAGCCTCCTGCAGACCGAGGGCTGCAATCCGAGAAGCCGCTCCTCTCTCTGTTTTTAATGCCTTTATTGATAGCTGTGTGCACAGACCCTGTGCCCCGGAGGGTCAGCAGCTCCTCAGCCTCAGAGCCCGGCTCCGGCCCCGGCCTCCCTGCTCGGCCCCTTCCCGCCTACGTGTCCCACACGGAAACCGCTGAGCACGGCCAGGCCGTCCCCTGGCGAGCGGGGATGTGGGAAAGCTCTTCCCGGGAGAGCTGCAGCCTTCCCAGGGCCCCGCCAGGGAGGAAAGGCCGATGCACCGGGGGAGAGCACTGGGAGGACACTGCGGCTTCCTGAGGAGGGCAAAACGAGCTCTCCCCGGGGGTTTCTCTGGGGCCTTCCGAACTGGAGGAGAGGCAGAAAGAGAAGGAAAGATGAGAAAACAGCCGGCTGGAGGCATGTCATTTGCTTAATTTGCTTAATTTGCATATTAGCATGCTGATGGCAGGTACTGCTGTGGGATGGAAGGTGCTGGGAAACACCAGGAAAGATAAACTTCAATATCAAGGGGTCTTGGGTGGGAAAATTTAGTGGGCCCAACACAGCGAGACAAACGCCTCAGAAACAAGGGCATAGCTAAGGATGCTATCCCTGAGGATTTCTGCTGGAAAGAGGCATGGCCTGGGAGGCCTAATGGTCTGAGCAGATATCAGCAAGGTATTTTTCATTTCTGCTTGTGGATATGGCACAGAATCCCTTCCCAGCTTTGGATACGTCCTGCGCCGAGACGCGAGAGCTGTCACTGGACTTGGAGTCTGTGTCCATTCACTTGTCTGAAAATGGGGTTATCAAGTGATTCTTCCAGTCTGTGATATTGTTTCACAAGAGAAAATATATAAAAATGCCATCCTGTGACAGCAAATTTGTGCCAGCTCTGAGACGTGTTCCTAAATGGTAATTTTATACCATCAGGCCCTGTTTTTTCTCATGATTGTGTTGAAAGTGTGTGTGTCCGTGGTTTCTAGGAGAATTTCTGCAGTATTAGCAGTGAATTAAGTCTGAATATCAGAATATATCACTCTGAACATGCCCACAAAGCATGGGTTTCCTCAATGTGAAAATGTTCTGCATCCTTGCAGAAACAGCTTCAGCACTTCTGTGAGTGGTACAGCCTGCAAAGCACAACCAGCACAACATCACCACAATTCAGAAAAACAAATGAGGCATCACAATATGAGATCTTTTTAGTAATGAAAATATTTTTTAAAATTTTATTTTCTTGGTGTGTGTGCATTATTGTTCTTATTCTTACTTCTCTCATGGCTGGTGGAAAACCTACAGCTGTTTAGCCTTATCACAGAAAATAGCCCAGATTTCTGCTGTGCCTCACTTGGAAACTCTCTTTGAGGTTGTTCTGTGTTGTTTGTTCTCAGAGAAGAGAGCTTTCCATTTGATATTCACATCAGCAGAAAATCCTGAACCAAATAAGCTCTTAGAGCTCAGGGGGAACATCTCCAAATTTTTCTGCTGTCTAGATAGACAAATCACACACTACAAAAACAGAGAAGAAGCCAGGGAACTGGAAATTATATCTTCAGGGATGTTTTTTTAAATCATTTTTCAATCCGCTTTTTGAATTTTTTCCTTTTTTTGGTTTTACTGTTTAAACAACAACAACAAAAATTTCCTTTTTCTTTTCTGTGTAGGGAACCATGAAAGATACAGATTATATGCTTGGAGTAGAAGGGAAGATCATCACTTCACAGAACTGACTCGTAAGTACCACCAGAATTCCTGACAACACATAAAATAAAGAAAAGCCTGCCATAACTCAACTTCCTTTTTTGAATGGGTGCCTGGTGCTGGAAGGTAGCATTGACAAAAAAGGCATCTAAGGACACTTAGCACCAGCCAGGTGATGTTCAGTGTCTTCCAAATGCAGAGCCAGAGATGCAGGGGGGTTTAGCATCCAAAAAAAGAAAGGTGAAGGGTTCACCTCAGTCCTAGGTGATATCTGAGAGCTGGTGTGGTTAAGGCATGCCCAGCACTGCTGCCAGCAGCTTGCAAACCATTTTCTTTTGAATTTTCCTGTCTGAAGGACGAGAGCTGGGATTAGTGTGAGTGCAGAGCGAGCCTCAGGCTCAGCCCTCATTCCTTTCATCATCAGACCAAATTGGGGATTTCTGCATACTGGGGAACAAACTCTGCCACACTCCAGCTCATGTAAATTCCTCTGCAGTTCTCTTGATCCAGGTGAGTGAGGACTCACAGCCATTGAGGATATTTTTCTGCATTTTTAATTCTGAGGTTTAATGGCTTTTTGCAACAAAATCACAGCAAACTGAGCCAATTTCGGCAATAACTGTAGTCTAAGACTGTGAAGTAAAGCCAGGAGCATTTATAAAAGTGCCCATGATAGAATCACCTTCATTTATATATTTATTTTATGTATTTATTTATTTATGTGTTTGTTTATTTAGTTGATCGGTTGTTTATTTTTAAATTTTCACCAGGCCTCTTGTCAGGCTTTCCAAAACTGGTGGCAAGGTGGCAGACAGGTGAGAAATAAGGAACTTTCAACCCAGAGATGATTTTCTCTTTATAGTTGATGAGAGTTTATTTTTAACAGGCTGCTATGAAAATGGAGAAAGCTGGGTTACTCTGGATTCACATCCCCTCATCCCCTCCAAAAAACCAGATATGTATATATGCATATCTAGATATAGAAGTAGTCTATATATGGATATACATGAAAAATATAAAAAAGAACATGAAAGAGATAAAAAAATAACAGTATGAAAGAAAAACTGTGTATATGACTGATTAGTTTAATGACCATTAGACTCCTGATGTCTTGGAGTATTCAGCTAATGCTAAATAACAATAAATCTGCTCTCTTTCTTTAGCACTTTAAAACAACTTTGTTCCTTTGAAAGCTACGGAATGTTTTTACTAGTCTGCCTTCAACAAGGTTTAGTGGCCATTTATGTAATGTGATTTACCCTCCATTAATTTGAACTTTTCTAGTAGATAAAAAAAAAAAACACCACAAAAAAGAGACTGCAAAATTCTGGCATTATCCTATTTCTCTCTCTGTTGAAACAAAGGAATCATTTCAATTCCAAATGCCGAGCTGGTAGAAATAATTTTAGCTGCAGGAGGTGAAACTAAAGATAGTGTTAAATCTGCATGTACAGAACACAAGTCTGCACACACAGACCCACCTCTGCATGTGCAGAATGAGTTGGTTCTTGCTCAGGTGAGCTTTTGCCAGTGTGAGCATGCAGGAACATCGGGTCAGTTGTTAAAATGCTGCACACACAGAACTCACAGATTCTATTTGATCTCATTTGTGAGTCTGAACACACAGAGACAAACACTTAAATCACGACATGGAGAAAAGATGCAAACTGCAACAATAAAATATCAATTTTTCCACCATTATTGAATTCTCACATGTCTAAGTTTTGGGTCTGCACATCTTTCTACACTAACGAAGCACTTGAATGGGAATTCATCTATGCGGAATGACATTTCCATTTCCCTTCATCAGTTTAGCCATTCTTTTTTATACCTTGACAACACAATAAAGTTGTGTTGATGTACAGAATATCTGTCACAGATTCTAGGCTAAATATGCTGTAAGGGTAGAATACAAAATTCTTTATTTATGTTTTTCACTTTTTGAGAAAACCTTTGTGTGCAACATGCAGCCCATTGCAGCTCCAAGTGTATCCACCCTACCAGAGTAAGTCTCATGTAGATTCCAATTTTCCATTGGGTGGAAAAGCACTGTGCTGCAGTTGAAACACTTCATTTTTAACAGCTAGGGAAATAACACAGTGGCTGGGTAATAAGTCCTATCACACAGGCACATCCCTGGAAAAATCCACTCTGTTTTTACTAGGAGACCCTCTGCCATCAATTTGCTGTCTGACCTAATTTCCTTCATTTTCCCTGCCAGTCAAGTGAGAATGCTGTCCTTTTTGGGATCATTGTTCATTTATTTCAGCAATATCTACTGTGATGAGTATTAATAAGCCTGTCTCCAAGTGACCAAAAGATGACTTCCTTAGTTTTTATCAGTGAAATATGGTCAGTCCTCCAAGAGTTTACTTCTCTGGCATACTCTCCACTTACCATAATGAGGAAGTACATCTCAAGAAATATATGGTTAGAAATAATGCTTTTATGTTTTCTATATTTTGTTATTTTTGCCTCAAATCACAGCTCGGTTCAGCGTGGTCTGACATGGTTGAAATACTGAAACCCCCGCTCCTCCAAAGCAGTGTTTATTATAGAAACCACAAACTTAGCCTAACCTAGAGCAGCTTTTCTAGCAGTGATATAATTACAGTAGTTATTGTTGCAATAAACCAGATGTTCCTGAGCTGGAATGAAAGCACTTCCCCCCCACATCACATTTGTTACGTTGCCTCTTTTCAAGTTTCACATCAGCTGTTCAGAAAGCGCTCTCTCCGCTGAGTGTCACTTACAGATTCTTGCTGGGTGAGTCTTTTAGGGTAGAAGAATGAAATGCTGGCCAGGCTCCGAATTTTCACTGCTCTCCTTAAAGCCTCCAACATGACAGTTTTCAGTGTCACTAATTCTTGCCCTGGTTTAAAGTTTTTTGGTTTGTTTTTTTTTTTTTTTGTCCTTTAAGACACTTGGCTGGAAAAAAAACAAACCAACACTTTGGAAAACCTACTTATTGAATGAGTACATTGTTCTGAGTGAAAGGGAGTGTTCCACTCCCTCAAAATCAATAGAGTTTGACACAGACTTCAGGGTAGCCACCATTTCAGTCACTATTTTGAGCAATTTAGTTATTAGGCAACATCTTTTGAACTGCTTTGTCAGCCGTGGTTGCAACTCCAGACCATGAACAACCATTCAACCTGAACCACGAATATCCAGCATTGCTCCAACATTACACGTCCTGTATTTTTAACAACGTGTTAGTCAACACATTTCTAATATTTCCCAGCCCAATCAAGTCCTAACTGCAGAAATGTGTTGCCAATAAAGAGCTGGAGTGTGTTTAAACTGCTGGGATCTTAGACATGAAAGTTGTTGTATATATTTCATGTGTGCAAGAAACCTATCTAGGAGCAACAACCACGGAGAGTCAAGAAGTCAGGAGATTGCTTTATTGCACTTACAGAGCCATATAATAATACAATAAAGAAACACAGACTAGGCTTGGGGTTTTGTTTACTCACTGGGAAGTTCTCATGAAAACACAGGAACGGTAAGAATTAATTATCTTATCAACTATCTGAGCAAGTCCTGGCAATCCTGGAAGGAACCTTTGTAATGCTCAGGTACACGTGCTGCTCTTTTTTTTCTGCTCACTCGTGGTAAACTATTAGTCAACCCATCCCCGTGGCAACTGCAATGTGACGAGGGAGGAATTCACCCCGTGGTCTGCTAAATTTACACTTTGTAAAAATGTAAATGTTCCTTATAGGAGGAATTTACATGGCTCTGAAACACAGTCCAACTTTTCACTGATGTGGTAGGGGATGCAGACGTTGCTGGCCTGGTTTTACAAAAATCTTTGAAAATGGGCCATAAAATAGCTGAGGAAACCCAAGAGGCACCCACACGTTTGGAAGCAGATTACAAGAGAGCCCTGCTGCTCAGCCACAGTCGGCTCCCTGCTTTCAGAAGACGCGGAATCGATTTCACTTTTTTTTGCTCTCCTAAAGGGAAAGTGTCAAGGCTGAAATAAATAAATAAACAAGCAGGGCCCGTGTCCAGGGAACCTTGACGTCCCTTCCATCACCCAGGCCGGGAGGCCCCTGCGCTTCCTCCCCTGGCTGTGACATGCCCGGCAAATATTTCCACCACCCACACTTGATTCATTCTTCGCTCTCCTCACCCACTCATCATTACAGCTGTGCAAAGCATCCATTGCAAGCCCTGGAGCCACCCAAAACCTGCCTTTGCCACCTCACTCCGTGCTTCACACCCAGAGGGCACTGGTTGCACTTTGGGGTGGGTGAACTTTTTGAGACAATGGACCCCCAGTTTCATGCAAATCTGGTTAAGGGGAGTGGTTTGTGCATTGCACAGTTTGAAAATCACTGAGAGTTCCACATCACTTCACTGCCTCTGTCAATATTCATGGACACTGAAAAAGATGTGTGCACAGTACACTGCAAAAGGGAATAATAATAACAGTGGTCAGGTCCCAAATGAGCTCCGTGCATTGCAAACAATTCCTGGTCTGAAGGACCTGGGCAGGGGGGACAGGAGAAAAAAAAAGCTCTTTTTAACTCTTTAACACTTTATTGCTTCAAAGTGTAAGTCACTCATAAATTTTTTATGACATTCCTTTATTTAGCACATATGCATGCCACTGGTGGTTCAATTAGACAGGAACTCTGCAAGGAGTTGCTGTAATGATGCTCTCGGGCAGGAAGCAGAGGGAAACCCAGACTCCAAGATTCAGATGGAAAGTTAGATTCTTCTGTAGTCAAAATGAGAGATTTATTCAGTTGGTGGCAAAAGTTTGTGTCTGCAAAGTTTGGATTTGGGTGCTCACTGGGATTTTGGGAAGCCCAGTTGGCAAAATTAAGCAGTTAAAGGGAATCTAGGTTATGCCAACCCTACTGAGTGACATCTCGCTCTGTCACCTTTCAGAACTGTGTGGCAATCTGCTTTAAAGCCACTGGCAGAAATTTCAGATAAGGAAGGGTTTTTAAATAAAAACCAGTTTGAACGACAGGATTCAATATGGGAAGCTCTGTAGCTTCTTAGACAGGATCAAAGAAGCTAATTTCACATTCATTTTTAAAGGAAGCCCAGGCCACTCAAGACAGGAGTACCAAACATGTCACTTAACATCTTGTAACAACAAAAGAACTTCCTTGGTTTCTGTTTGCAGCCTGACATCTTTTTGTCTGCAAGAGAAAACTGCAGACAAAAATTGCTTCTGTGTCATGAGTGAGCCCATGCAGAAGATTGTAACCACCTCAGCAGATCCCAACTGTGGAACACTCCTCCCTGCTGACACCAAAATATTCATTTCACTGAGAGCCAGAGCTTTTAGTGTGTGGCCAATGTCGCTTTGTCCTGTGGTGCCTTCAGTTATTTGCTGAAATCCTGTGATGGGCCCGTTTATCAAAATGCCTTCAGGACAAGCAGAGAAAGGGTTTGGGAATTTGTATAAATCACAAAAAAAAAAAAGCTTGAAGTAGAGTTATATTGTATTTAAGGTCATGTTAAGAAAAGCAGGCGTGGGGTTCAGCTGAGCAGGAGATCCACAGTGTGAGCAAGCGTCTGAACCGGTCACCACGGTACTGGTGACCAGGCAGTCACTGGTGTGAGGCACTGCTGGCTCTCAGTTCTCCCAGACCTCTCAGAGAGCAGCTCACAGGTTCCTGTTTCTTCCCATTATCTCCACAGGGAATGGGAGTGACCAGCTCGGAGAGTATCTCGCTCTGCATGAGGCAAGGAGAGCTCCGTTCCCGGTGTCTGGAGAGTGCCACACACCCGGTGGAACGTGGTGGACGAGGAAGGCAGAGAGGACAAACATGCAGTGCTGTGGAGGTCAGTGCTTTATCCTGCTCTGCAGAAAGCAGAATTCCTGTCTCGGCCAAGAATTATCAGGTAAGAATAGTATGGAAAGTTTGGCATGGAAACGTTAAGAAATGACAGAATCAGCAGCGGTTCTCTTGAAGAAATAAGCCACAAAAAAACCCCCATGTGGGCAGCCCTGGCTTGCAACACCAGAACCCCAAAGTGCATTTGTAACAGCCCTTAGTCATCACCTTCACCATGTCCATTTGTCCTGGCTTGGAGAGGTGCTGAACATCCTCATCCCACATCAGCATCAACACCTTGAGGGCTGATACCCAGGGGCAGATAAAATACAGCACATTAATGTTCCCTATCACACACGTGTGGATGGCTGTGAACCAGGGGAAACAATTGCTTTCAAATAAATGATGTGAGACTAGAAAAGTGATAACATAATGCTCGAATTGAGAGCAAAACCCCTTTGAATTCACGCCAGTAAAAGAGTGGTGCCACTAACAGCACTGCTCTGAGGAGTCAGTTGGCATTTCCACTGATAATCTAGATTCTTGGGGTTGGTATCTATCTTTTCAGCTCAGGCTGAGTTGTAACTTAGTGTGACAGAGAAAAACAGATTGCTGAAACTATAGGATTTCTCCCTCCCCTCTTTCTGCATCACAACAAGATTTACTTTTTATGAGCTATTTGTCAAACCTCGAATCATAAACACCTTCCTTTTAAATGGATGGATAAAGAAAAGGAAGACAAATGAGGTAAGTTCAATATTTAGAGATTTGCTGAACATGAACCTTCCTTTCCATAAGGTGCTATTTTTTTTCTTGTTAAAAAATGAGAAATATGTTACACATCGCATTTAATAACCTGAGGAAAAAAATGCAGGCAATTAGCAGTGAATGCTGAGTAAATGTATCTGTTTCAAGAAGAGGTGTCATAAAAAATGATAGAGCTGAGATTTACTGCCACTGAAGTCAGCACCAGCATTTCCATTGCCTCCAGCTGGAGGAGGACCTGGTTCCTAGGAAGTTCACTTCCAAGATGATTATCTTTACATCAGCAAGTCTGGGAGCGAGGGCTGCATGGCCTTCAAGGTGAATGCTGGAGGGAATACAGGGCTGTAAATCCCCATTTCTGCACTGATAAGGATGCTGACCCCAGCTGAAATATACAGAAATAAAGTACAGTTATATGAGTTTGAAAATCGGACCAAAAATCTCTGAGCAACCACATCTGCAGTCCCACCACAGGTAAATCTTCCAGAGCTCTTGTTACAACTGTGACTTAAATAAGCAGTCTGGGGCCTGTCTCAGTGTTTGCTATCGGATTGTTCAAATATTTCACTTGCATTTATTAACTAAAGAAGGTCTCAGACCCTTTGTTCCAGCTCTATACAGAATTTACCAAATTCACTCTTTATAGTCTGTGTAGTAGAAGCCGAACTGTCTGGAATTTTCAAATAATCTTGTTTAGACTGTGACTTTCAATTAATATAAAAATGGACCTGTAAGGGTTTCCTTAAACTGTCTCATTTTTGGCCTAAAAATAACCAAATTTCACAATTCTGTAGTGGTCAGAGGTAGAGATGAGGTATTCTGGCCCTGCTTTCCAGGAACATAGGCAAGCAAATCTCCTGATTCCTCTTTCTTGTGAGCTTATTTCTTTTGTTTTTTTTGTTTTGTTACTTGAGATGATTACAGTCGTGTCCAGCTTTGAACAGGCCTGAATACACAGCTACCCACTTCTGAACCACTGCTAAATCCCATTTCCTCTCTCATGGAAGGGGAGAAGGTTTCCTTGGTCCTGTCCCCCAGGAAACCTCAGGGACTGAAATCCCTCTCTGCAGGCTGCCCACCTTCCTCCCGGCCTGTTCCCCTGCTGCTCCGCCTGCTCTGCCTTTTTTCCACATGCATCCCTGCCCAAAACAAACTCCGCAAGGCTCCCCACCCAGATCTTTGGAATTCCTGGGCAACCTTACATATGCCTTTGTTTTGGGCAGGAACATGTGCTGAGCTGTCTCCTCCAGCGCCGAAGAGCAGGGCGGTGGTTAAACCTACCATTCTCACCAGGGCTTAACCCAGCCTGCAACAAAACCCCGGGTAAAAGGTGCAATTTCACAACCCCTCGGTGTGTGTGTGTATGTGGGAAGGAATTTGTGGAGAAATGGCCATCTTTCCCCAAATCTCCTGCCAGAGAGGAGCAACAGTCAGGGCCCCGGCAGCTCGCTTCAGTTGAGAGCTGTGTGTAGGAACAAGGTTTCATTCTCAGCATTTGGTCGATCTTATGGTTTGTACTTGAGACATTGAGGGGCTCAGTGGATGTACAGGCAGTGCCAGCGTTTGAGTTCCACCAGTTTGGGAGCCACACTCAGTGAGAGGTTGGGTCACCCACAGCTCTGGGCTGGACCTTGCCCAAATCCCAGGTCAAGGCTCTGCCTTCCTGAGCATGTGGGAATTCAGGGTGCTTGAACCACCCTTGGGGGGCGTCTCTTGGCTGCTGCCTTGCCCCAAGAACTTCAGCAGTGTGGAAAGCACCCTCACATCTGTCAATCCCAGATGATGGCAGGGGTTTGTGCCCTGGGGACACTCATCCCCAGGATGTTCTGTTTTCCCGGGCTGGCAGGAGGAGCTCTCCAAAGCAGGGTGGTGGCCACTGGCAATGGAATGGGCAGGAGGTGTTCCGTGACTTGGCATCTCCTAAAAGACAGCGCTTGTGTCGAGGTGGGTTATCACACATAACCAGCCTTAATCCCTTTTAAATGAAGGCTCTGTTTATGGCACATCAAGGTCAGGACTGTAAATCCTGGAACAAATCACCAGGTATAATGAAAAGGAATAATGCCAGTGGTATTCTGCAGCCATTTTTAGTACTTGAAACGTGGTCTCTGTACTCCTTGGAGTTCTCTCAGGGAAGCACAGATGGTATCTTTGTGAGGTAATAGTAACCTGCTTATTACAGTTCCTTTGTTTTTACCACTAGCTTGAAACTCCTGCCATTATGAAACATTGTATATGGCGTAACAAACCAGGTAATTCTTACAGATTTTCAGTGACGTGTTCAACAGAGCTCTGGAAGTACTTCCAAAGAAATTTCCAACCTTTATATTTGTCCTTTGTAGATCATTTCACTTTGCTTTACCCACACTGCTTTTGTGGCCACTTTCTAGCAGTCATTCCCAGCTCACCGATGGGAGTTTCACAGGAATGGAAGGTTTTCCATACATGTCACAGAAAATTTTGGAAACCAGGACATCTGTAATCTTTATCGCATAACTTTGCAAAAGAAAATCCATTCTGAGAGATGAAGTACTTCCCTCAAGTAGAGACAGGAAAACAAATGTGGTGCAGAAGTAGCACATGATCCGATCCCTTACAGGAAATTGTGTACAAACCTTCCTGTTAAAGAGGCAATGTCTTCATATTAAATCAAAGACTTTAGTTATTAAAAAAAAAAAACAAACCTGGAAGTTTAATGACAAGAAAAAGAGAAAAAAAGTCTGTGGCTTTAGTACATTTAACTGGGCTATGTGTATTCTCTCAGCACAGCCAATTATTGTAGTTAAGCCAGCAGTGCTTAACTAGAGAAATTCTGCCTAGTTAAAGTGTTGGCTGTGTGACAGAACATGCATAAAGCACAGTAAATAGTATTACTATGGGTAGAAATGTTTAATTCTCTCAGTTACAGAGGTTTATCAAGTCCAGTATATAATCTTGGGCTGGAAAGAAAGATAAAGAAACTTTGCAGGTGAGGAACATTTTCCTGACAGGATCCCAATTCCTATTAGTAAATTAGGATACTATTTTTTTTTTTTATATTTTCCACTGAGGTGCAGGGGGGAAATAATAGAGAGTTGTTTTTTTCCCTCATTATTTGGTGGTCCCTCCTTGAAACTTTCCAAACCAAAGCCATTTCTCACATCTGGTTGGAACACAGATCTTTAAGACATTCAAGTAATTCAAATCAGATGTAAAACTCTAAGCTACACTGTATGAAATTCAAGAACAATATAGTTACAGGGTTAGAAAAGTCTGCAATATGGCACCTCCTTTAATCAATACCAGCCTCAGTTTCGGTTTGTCTGTAAATACAAGAGTATAATTAAGAATGATCTACTGCATTAATTATTCCAATACCCGGCGTAGCCAGTTACTAGATTAGTGACACTTTGCATTTGCAGTATCATTAACAATTTGTTTCCCCTGCTCTTGGTGAAGTCCACAGCGACGTGGCCCGAACCAGATTGTGGCTGCAATGGGAAATATTGGAGATCACTAACATCAATAAGCACTTCCTTCTCTCTGCCGTTCGGAACTGCCCGTATTGACTTTCGCCGCATTCCAGCAGTTCTGCCCCTACCCAAACCCGAGTTAGTCGTTAATTTCCATTAACTAAGCCACCACTAAACAGCATCTAAATCATTTCCAATAAGTGCTCCATTAATGCCTGGTATCTGCATTTAATTCCCATTGATTCCCAAAAGCTACCGTGGAGCTTAATTGCGGCCCCAAGAAGAGCAGCTTCCCACAGGTGTCATGGGGACCGATTTCTCTCCGGCTGCCAAGCTGCCTACATGAGGCTGCCATGCAGATCAATGGCTAAAAACCCAACCAGCTGCAGCTGGACCTGGCCAGAAAACTCTGTTTACCTCACCAACAAGCCCCTGCTCCTCCAGGATGCCGTGTCAGTTGGCCAGAAAATATTTTAGGGCTTTTCTTAGCCTAAAATAGAATAAAAGTGACACGGTATTCTGGCTCGTTCCACTTGGGTAAAAAAATATCATCTGATAAACAGAAGTTCTACACCCAGGGAAAAAAAAATCAGTGCAATTGTTTATTCCTTTTCTGATCCTTATTATAATTTTGTCCATACAAATATTTCTGACCCAGAACAAAAAATTCAAACCTTTACCTGTAGGATTCTTTCTAGTATTTGGATAGGTTCTCAGCAGCACTTTTAACTCCTCGGGATTAAATCACCTTGTTAACATATCTTTTGGTATTTTACATACAAGTCGGTTACACTTAAACTCTCAGGAACTGCCAGTTCAAGAAAACAAAACATCTGCCTAACAGTGATGAGCTTGACTAATGTTCCTTTTGAAGAGAAAAGCAAAAGAATTGGCTTGCTGAAAATTGAATGTTACTGCGTTTTCAAAACGACATTTTCAATTTTACATTGCAAAACATTTCCCCCCATTTTCCATACTATTTCAAGTTGACATCTAAATTAAATCTTTTGCTTTTATTCAAACAAATCACTTGATTGACCAACAATTACTGTATTCATAATCAGGCTTTGTAATAGCTCTCTGGATTGTTTTATTGCTTTCATTAGGAGTGGAAATAAAACTCAACCATAGGACATTCCCTGAGAAGGAAAAATCTGGATCTCACGGGGCTCTGGTTAGAGCATTTTTTCATTAGCTTCACTTTCTGAAGATGTTCAGTGCATTATCCAAGAAGTCCCTCCGAGCTAGTCCTGTGCAGAAGTTGCCACACATCCCACATTGTGCTATGGTCAGACCTCATGTCCATGATGAAATGACAGCAGGATATGGCTTTTCCTAGAGTTTTATTACAGCCTGCTGTTCCTCAGCAGCTCGGCATTCACACAGCAAACACAACACATGTTCATTATCTGCGTTTGGGGCTGGACAGGCATGGATTACCCCAGACCTAAGGCTCCCGATGCAAAAAGAGAGTTGTGTACCCACTCCTCCATCTGTGCGGGCTCTGCCCTGCCCCGGATCGCTTCACTGCAGACAAAGCTCAAAGGTGACAAAGTCTTGGGCATCAGAGTTCCCCGCTTTGCATCTGAAAGGCAGCGGCACCTGCAGGAACCAGCCCCACATGCTGCCAGGCAGCCCTGAGATGCATTAGGCAGGAGATCCAACACATTCAGCAAGTAAAGATGCATTTCTCTCTAGTCCCAGATCTTCTCGTGTGTTTCAACCCATATTTCTCCATGGAAACCTCTACATGTGCTTGGATCCCAACCTGCTTCCTTGTAGGACTAAGACCTTATTGCTTTTGAGTGTCCCAAACATTATGTTATTGTTGTGGCTATTGTTATCATTTTTATTTTGGACTTTTATTTTCAATTGATATTTATTTGGATTGTTGGATGTCCCACATCCTTCGCCAGCAACAGAGATGAGATTTCAGTCTCTTTTTTCCTCTGACAGTCCTTATACAGAAAGTGTGGGGAAGAGCATATTGCAGAGACACAGGACAAAATGAAAACAAAACATGATGAATATTAAACTGTGCATTTATGATGATACAACATGCATAGCATTCCCTAACACTGCTTGCACTCCTCGAGCCCATTTTCTCAGATAATTTAACTTCAAAATCACAGACTGTGACCAACATTCTGCTGCCAGATAAGGTCACATGTGCTTTTCTCCAAACCCTCTTTTCAAACTTTCTCAGATCCTCTGGAGAGTCACAGGAAATTTTGCCCCACGAAACAACCTCCAGAGATTATAACCTCAAAAAATTTTACCCTCGGTTATGAAATCTGCATTTTCTGGGCTCTGCAACCTGGAAGGCAAGGCAGAGGGTTAGTTTGGGCTGTGCTAGTTCTCACCACTTCGTCTGATGTTTTCCTTTCACACTCAGATCACCCTGGGAGCCCAGGGGGCAGGTGCTTTCGGGAGATAAGGGGTGGTGTGAAAGCTCGGGAACTTATCCCGCTGTACAATGAACTCGACATCTAATCTGCTGCTTGGGTTTGTAACACACCCGGTAGAGTTAAACTAATCGGCCACTGCAGCCCCTGCAGCCCTCCCGAGGCCTTTCCCTGCCCATTCTGCAGCAGCTCCAGTTTGCTGGAGATGAGGATGCTCCACCTGCACCTTTTGCAGTTCTGCAGGCATCCCCTCAGCCCTGGGCACTCCGCTCAGGTGATAGAGGCGTTGGCAGGGAGGATTCCCTTCCCAGCCGGATTCCAAGGGCATACACAGGATCTACTCACTGGATTTTATCAAGCTCCAGGCGCCTTTGGGGTGTGCAGGACTTCAGAATGCAGAGACTTCAAACAAGGTTTTTGGGCTTCAGCTGTAGTTTACAGGATGGTACCTGAATTTGACTTCGGTACCAATTTATATTCCTAAATCTGCTTTCTGACCTAGCCCTTAGTGACTGAGTGGCAGAGATTAAAATAACCACCCTTGGTAATTCTCTAAATTCCTAAATTAAAAGCACTCCTCTGAGATACATAAATGGTTTGCCTGTTTCACATAGACCAGAAAATCAGGACCAAAGTCCAAGCAAAGATGACATATCAAAACACCAGCTGAAACAGGAGGTTCCAGCTGTTTCAAATGCCACTAAACCACAATGATTACTGCTAACATAAATAAAACAGAATCTTAATCCAGTTTTATCAAGGAGTTATAACCATATTTCTCTGTTCTTCCAGTAGTTTTGTGAGGGTGTATGTTCATAAGCAAGGAAAAGGATGGCATATTGGGGACCACTTTCTCTTGTACTGTTAGAAAACCTCAAACAGCTCCAGCTGCATCTGACAAACAACTGAACGTGGTCAATTCTCATGGAGCAGAAAAAAAAAGCTGTCAAACCAAGGCCTGAATTATGTCCTTGCTAAGTAGCTTGACTTGTGGTGGGGATTTTATTGGACAATGTCACTTCCTTGTGACCACCACAAATGATAACAGTTGCAAGAGCTTTACAGTTGCTAAACCAAAGGAATGGCTGGAATTTGGGAAAAATCTTTACAGCCTCAGCCCAGGCTGACATTTTGTACTTTAAAAGCTATCTTTAAGCAACTAAATAGGTGAGAGAGCACTCCAGAAGCTGGCAAGACAAAGGAGAAAAAAAATATCAAAGCCTGCAAATGCCAAGCTGCTGCACTTTTGCTACACTCCATGGTTGTGGTGAGGGGTTTGGGTTGTTTCATTTGCAGACTCACGGCTCCCTTCATTCCAGTAAGAAAAATGCCAACAGCATTTCTAAATTAAACCCAGCATCTTGTCCCTTCTATTTAGGGCAGCTTTTTCTCTGGCCCACCACATCTCCAAGCACAATGCCAGTTCTCTCATGCCATCTGTGTAAACTTCCCTCCACTGCTTTCAAAAGTGCTTTTTTTTTTCCACTGCTGGGATCCTCCACTCAAGGAGAAAATGTTCAAGATGAGCTCAGTGAGTAATGAAATTCTTTCTTTTTTTTTTGCCAGCCGAGTTAAACTGATCACAAAAAGTTCCCCTTTCATTTTTTTCTCAATTCCTACCATTATTATAGTCTCCAAAACGTTCTCTGAGAACCCTGATTCTGGTTCTTTAGATTGTGGATGAGGGAGGAAGAGCACTGAGGTTTGATGCTGTTTTGAAGGGTCATTGCAATTTCTCATCATTCCAAAAGGCTAATGGCTAAAGGAAGATATTTTTAAGGACACCAGGGATCTGCAGCAGGACATGGCAAAGGGAAACCTGAACTTTCTGGAAGTTAATTCACTTCCATGGAAGCAGAGGATCCACAGGGCAGGACTGTTCCCCTCCAGGAATGTGCTGCCTGGATAAAAATGTCCCTCTTTTGGGGATCCAGAGTTGGATCTCCCCATGGCAGTTAATGGATGGTGTTTTGAATCCCAGGGATTTTCACCAGGACTTGTGCTTCTACGCCTTTTAGGAGATTTTGATCTCTTGTCTCTAATTGTTTCTCCTGGCATTTCTCTGCAAAGTTTGTACCACTCCAGTAGCTGCTGGGAACTGGCATGGGGATAAGATAACAGGGTTGAAAATGCAAAAATTACTTTTTTTGCTGGACTTGCAGAGAGACTTAGGATGGCAGATTTGTACTGGAGAAGTGAGGATGACAGTGCCTGAACATCTGGGTGAACAGACAGAACACACTGTTGCTCTTTCCCCTCTGTAAAATACAATCCCTTGTCCTTAGTTAATAATTGTAATTCCCTGTTTTCCCATTGCAATCAGCCTACACGGTTATGTTTGAATGACAAGGTAGCTTAGAGAAAAAAAAAATACTTCCAAATAATTGTTCTGCAAACAATATTGTTCTTTCACATGAACACAACGGCGGAGTTGTGTTCACAAACTCCCTGTTAGCAATATAAATAATTACAAAACCATAAAGAAAAATAAACGCACACAATAACCAAAAGTCTAAACCCACCACAGCTAAACAGCACTTCATAACTGTGGCTCTGAATTATTGCTGCCTCACCAGCACAGCCACAATATCTGCCTTCATAAAACCCCCCACTTCACAAATTAAATGGATTGGATAATTAAGAAAGCCTATGTTCAGTCCACAAAGCGAAACCACCATCACTGCAGCGTGACAGTGAACCCACGTTTTCAGCAATGGTAACATTGTCATTCCTGGAGTGGGAATGCACGATCCACAAGCTCCTTGTCCTCCATCCATCCCCCATCCTGCAGCTGTGCGTGTGCATGAGCACACCCTGCCACTCTGCACTGCCCTGGGTGCCTGGGGCGTGCCAGGAGCTGCCCTTCCCTTGCTGCTGCTGCTGTGGCTGGGCTGGAGACAGATCCCTGCCTCTGTGTTTTCCTGCCGTGTGCCAGGAGAGCTCTGTTAGAACTCCCAAACACCCGCTTACCTGAGCCCTATAAATAGGACAAACACACACCTCTGGGGATGATGGAAGAGCATGTCTGTGTTTCCCTGTGAGCAGCACCTCCAGACCAGCTGCTGACGCTTTGCTGGTTGCATTGCACTTGTAACACGTCAGCCTTTGCCAGCAGGATTGTTTTTCACCCTCTCTGCAGATGGCCAGGTGTTGTTATCGCTCACGGTCCCGCTGCTGGCAAAATTCAATTCCTTTGCTCATTTCTTGACCCGTGCTCATCTTTGCATCGCTTTCTAATTAATCCACGGTTAGCTGAAGCTCCTGCCGTAAATCAATGATTTCCTTTCAATTCTTGTTAAAGATTTTTCATTTCCCTAAATTCGCAGCACGTTGCTCCAGAGCTGTTAACAGCACACTTTTCTCTCATTATCAAATCAGCGAGGAACGGGGTCAATGAAGCACAAAAACACAAACCCAGCACTGAAGACCTTCGGGCTTAAAGACATTTCTGTCTGTCCCAGACGTGCTGCAAATGGAAACACGGTCTCTTGCCACCTTGGGAGCCAGAGGCCAGATCCTCCCTGGGTGTAAAGCACCGGGTTTTGGGACACACACATCATTTCCTGATTTACACCTGAGTAGCTGGCAATCACTCTGTCTACCTCTAGAAGAGGTAGAGAAGAACTGTCTGTAACAGTGCCCCTCAGACAGGAATCACTGGAGTTTTCTAAATGCAAATTTTCACTCCTTTTGATTTTGGCAAGCGGGATCTGGGGTTCTGTGCTGGGTTCTTCAGGGGATGCTCGCACTGAGGATGTCTCTTTGTGACACTGCTCAGCATCTCATCTCTTAGCACTTCTACTTAATAAAGTTCTGATCATCAGGAGGTTCAGTTTTCATCCTGGGGGGTTCAGTTTTCCTCCTGGGGTTCAGGTTCCCACTGGCAAATGGAAAGAGCCTTTAAATCCTCTGTATTTCCTAATAGTGTTTGTTTTAAAAAGACAAGATGAACAAATCACACCAAAGAGAGTGGGGAACATGCCCACCTGTTTTCTTAAAGGGCATGAGAGGCAGATCAGTGCCTCTCATGAGCTCAGTGGAGGAAAATACAAATTAGAACCCATTTTTGGGCAGTTCATCAGGGTGGCCACGTGCCCAGCAAGGTCTGTGAGCTGCACGCCAGCCCTCAGCCCAGTTACAGCATCCTCTGTGGCTGAAGCCCATGCTCACCAGGCATGTGAATCTAATTAAACTTTTAACTTCTTCTCTCCTGTTACCCTTCTGTGAATTCAGGTCTAAATTTTCAGAAAACTGCAGGCACTGTTCCTACGACCATGCATGTAAATCAATTAGTTATTTTGTGCACAACTGCTGTGACCAGGTATGCAAATCTCTTTGCCATTTCCCCACAGTTTAGCCCTTTTGTCGTTCACCCACCCACTTTTGTTCGAAGCACCAAGTTCATGGAAATTGAACTCATTTGAAACATATGTGTAGATCCACAGGAACTGCCCAAAAGCATCACAAAGAGAAAGGATAACCTTGTTGTTAAGGCAGGAGAGCGCGAAATCTGGTTTCCATTCTGAGCTCTGCCACACATTTCCTGTGTAACCTTGGGCGAGTCATGAACTGTAACCCAGCCCGGTGGAGCTGACCTACATGGAAAAGCAGACAGAGCCATCCTTGCTCAGAGGGGTCATTGAGGCATTTCATGTGTTAGCACACGGGAAAAAGACCAAAAGAAGTAAGTGGAAGGTGCTCAAGAATTATAAGATATCAGCAGTGGTAGATCAGTAATGAGAGTTGATCTGTACTCAGTGAAAAAACAGCAAGGAAAGGGGCAAACTGAGAACTGAGGAAAGAAAACAGCAAATTCAAGCAGGGAGATGAAAGAGAAGCAAATGGTAACAGTGAGAATGAGCAGGCGTGTGAGTAATTAACCTTTATACAGCAATTTTTACTGTCCTGCTTGGTCTTGTCCTTTCACAAAGGGCCACAGTGTCAGGAGATATTTGAGAAGAGCTGAGCTGGTTCATGTGGCACTGGGCAGCTCACAGGCTGTCTCATTGGCATGAATGATTCTTCATCAATCAGGGGAATCCTGACAGGGTTATTAATGCCAGGTATTGGCCAAAAGCTGGTGGAGAACGCTGTGTTATTGAAGCAATTACTGTCGCTGTGTTCACGTGGAGGGAAACTTGCACTCTTTGTTTCCTTGCACACCAGAAGAACACTGCAAAGTCACTTCTGTGGCTGCCATTGCTTCCTCCTTTTTGGATGAAACACAATTAGATCTGCACATTACTTCACTAAACATTTGGGGTACAGCCTTGTGGGAGTCCTGCAAATCATAACAGGTTCTGAGAGAATCCATCTCCTGTAAAAAATCACCTAATTTTGTAGCTGACCTAGATGTGGCACTCACGCTGACATCATGAGGAGTCTAGAGCAGAACTGATTGCAGTATCTGCCCCAAATTTATGACTTCATACAGCAAAATGTTCAGTTTCCTCAGATCCAGCTGGGATAAAATGTTACAACTGGGGCTCCATGTAGCAAATTTCCACTTTGATTAACAAGAAAAATCTTTCCTGGTGAGAAATGAAACCAAGTTTTTGGAATATATTACAGATTGTAGCTCTCCACCTCTAGAAAATTATTTAGGGGGTCTTTATTTCATGCATGATGTGCCTTGGAAGAATTTGGAAATAAGAGAAATGAGCATTGAACGAACAAAGAGAATTCTGGTGCTTTAATTTTAAGGATTTCCAAGCTTCTGGCAAACATTTGACAATATTCCTTGACACAAACCCCTTAAAGGAACTGTGATCCTGCCAGTCTGGGGGCAGTGGAGCCTCCCACTTCAGCCCACGCTGTTCCTTCACCCCAGCATCCTGCATGGAAAAGCCACTTTTCCCACTGCCTGCTTGGAAGTGAGAAGGCTGCAAGGGATGGCTGTGAGTGCATCAGCCTCCTGAGCCCCCTGCAATCAATCCCTGCCTGATTTGAAGCTTATCTTTTGGAAAAAATGTATCATCTTGACTTAAAACGTTCCACTGAGGGAAAATAGGCTATAAACATCGGAAAATTGTTTTAATGGCTAATCAAACTCAATTAAAAACCTGTGATGATCAGAAAGGAGCTTCACAGGGGTCCTCATCAGCTACAGAGAAGGAGCCCAGATTTAGTTGGTTTTTACAGGTCAACTGCACCTGTGCAAAGGTTATTTTTTTAAAAAACCTGCACCTTAAAAAGGTCACCTAGGTTATTTTTTTTTAGTACAAGAACACACTGTAAATCCCTGGCCAGCAGAACAATTAGAAGAGCTACCAGCCCCTTCCAGGTCTTGTGAGGTGTCTCCACACAATCTGAAAAATGGAGATAACAGGCACGTGCTGTGGGAGCAGCCCCACCACACTCCAGCTGGTCTTCACTCCTCTGTCTGAGCCAAAGGCACTGGAAAAAAACAGGTACTTTCCAATAAAACCCTAATCAACAACACTCTTTTACCTAAATCAAAAAATCACTCATACAATAACCCTTAACCCAATCAATACAAAACCAAATATAAAAAACATACTCTACTCTACAACCAAACCCCATAATCTATCCTAAAACCTTTAACAGAAAATACCTGATAAAACTCAAACCCAACAACTGAAGCCCTGAGGAGCCCCCAGACCAGGCTGGCTTGGCCCAGCCACACCTTCATGGGCACTCATTTTCTCTTTCTTCAGACAAATTGTCCCCTCCAGCACGGCAGGAATACCAACTTCCCTCCCTCTCTGGGTTTGTGGAACCCCACAGGTTTTGTGAGCAGTCACCGCTTAAGAATTTGATCTCCAGGGGAATTCCTTCCAGCACAAATGGAGTTAACTCTGGGAATACTGTTCCTTAAACTGCAAGTTCCTTAAAGGAGAGCCCATCTTTCCTTTTCTTTCAGAGTTGTGCCCACCTACAGGCCCTAGAGAGTTAATAACCACAATGCAGAGTTACACAGGTGGAAACTTAAGACAAGGGGTCAGATGGGAAACTCTGATTTCCTCCGTGGCTGGGGTCATCACTGGAATGCAAAGGGATCATTTCATTTATAGAAAGCTCAGTAATTGTAGAAGGAATAAAGTCTGCCCCCTTCCCCACTCTCCAAAGAAATTACCTAATAGTTTCCAATTGAGATGGCTTTTAAAAGAATTTGGGTTTGATTCAGCCATCATCTCGGAATAAGGAAAAGTATTTTCTTCTTCAATTGTAATTTTCATTAGTTGCCTCATGCCAGTTGAAACTCACACCACTCCTCAACCCAACACATGATTCTTAAATGTTCACTTCCTTTTGATAATAGAATAGAGCACATAGGTGAAAGTAATGCTGTACCTCTAACCCAAGATCCAAACAGTTCCTTAAGAAACTGGATTTCATTTCCAGGCAGGGAAGATGAGTCAGAAGGAGCTGTGGGGCTTTGTCTGGGTTCACACAACAACAAGCCAGCAATTGGCCTGGGAATAAAATCCAGGTGTACTGTTGAACTTCCATGTGCCATCCTCTAACCAACACTACCATCCCAGTTCCTTCTCTCTATGGCCATACCTGATTTTAGCAGTGTTGGGAAAATGCAATTTTTGTGCCAGGTTCTGAAGAGGAGCAGGCTTTCTTACCTGCATCTGTCGAATATTAAAATACTGCTTTATTTTGCTTTCATGGCTAGGAAAATGTCTATTCCACCTGTCAGTTCCTGCCACAGAAACGATAACTCTGACAAACCTCAATGCTTATGTCTGCTGTCAAAAGATCTGGCCTCTGAAAAGATGAAAAACGTGGTTTAGAATGGAAAAAACATGCAGCTTATGACAAATATAACTGAGGTAGACTGACTTTCTGAGTCCTCTGATGAATCTTTTAAAATGTTATTTGTTAACTAAAGAGTGTCTTCTTGGTGTACACACTCCAAAGTAATACTTAGGTCTGACCTAAGGAGGAAGGAGCTATTTCAGGAGGGCAAGGCCCAGCTACACAGAATAATAATGGAGATGCCTTTGAGGACAGGGATGCCTGCAGAAGCCACAGAGATTCCTCCTTTTGTCTCCAGACAGATGACAAGGACCAGGGTTCTTTCACACACAGAAAGAAACAATTGCTGGGTGCTTGAAGGAAATTCAGTGGAGCCCCAGATACTGTAAACTACAAATCTTTTGTTCATGCAGAAGAAAAATACGATGGTTGCAAGTCCCACATACATCAATATCGAATTGTTGGGGCTTTTTTTTTTTTTTTCCCCAAATAATTAGGCAAAGGCTTTCTCTTTTTTGTGGAGTTCCTCCCTAAAATGCCTTGGGAGTTTGCTGCAGATCCCAACTGTCAAGTATCTGCCCTTTTTGTTCCGTCTAAAATATGTCTATATTTTTTCTCCTCCCCAATTAGATAATCTTTATTTTTCATTCACCTCGGGCCTAGCTGCATCACTTTGACCTCTCTGTGAGGCCTGGGTAAATCCTGGAGGTGCTGGGCCACAATTCTTAAGAAGGAAACTTCAAGTTCTTTCCGCTTGAGTTGCCCTTCACATGTGTGAGGCAGTTAAGGCTGCTGCCCCATAGTCTGCGTGGCAGGAGCTGTGTGCTGGCTGTGGCACCCATTGTCTGCATTTTTCCTCTCGTTAGTCTCCTTGACCTTTCATTGTCTTACTCCTGCAGTGTCAGGTCAGACTTAGTGTAGGTCTCCCTTCACTAAGGACCCCTTTCCTTTCGTGGATCACTAAGCAGGACAATTGCTCTATCCATCTTTTCAGGGGCTATTGTCGAGCCCCCCCTGAGCTGAGAAAGGTTTGATTCACTGGGAAACCATTTTGGTCAAAGGGAAACCTGACTATGTGTCCTTTTAGGAACTCTGTCTTAATCACTGACTTTTTTATCTGGGATATGAAGAGGATTCAGGAGATCAAAAGGTTTGGGAGTACATGGGTTTGACCACATTTTTCCTGGAAATAATGGGAAACCTCCACTGAAAAATGAGCTCCGTTACAATGGGCAAACAAGAAGGAAAGCCACATAGTGTTCCCAGAGCATTCTGAATCGTCAGACCTTCAATAGCTTCCATAGAGAAGGGAAAAAGTAAACAGAAAATGTAAATGGAATGTAATAATTAATGGACCTAAAGAAACAGACTCATTTGATTTGCGCATAATCGCCGCCTTTAAGAAAGAGATAAGTCAAAAGGGATCGACAGAGCAGATGGAGAAGGCTGAGGGCTGGAGGTTCAGTCTGCCTGGGTGTGTGTGGGATCAGCAGCTTCTCTCACCTCCACCAGTGGCTCCACATCCCACAGCCCCACGTGCTTCCCAGGAAAACCCACGGAGATCCCGCTGGAACATCACAGCTGGGCTGGAAGGGGCTGGCTTTGGCAGCAGGCGTCCAGCCACGGTCCTGCTGATGCCTGGAACATCTCCTCCTGCACGGAAACCATGACCATCATCAGCAATTGTGAGGCCAAATTGTACAAGACAATCAGGAAACCTCTACACTTCCAAGGGAGTTCCCCAGCAGCAACCATTCCCATCCAGGCAGCTCTCGAAACAGAGATATAGGGGCCTCCTTACTTTCCAAATATCAAACCATTTATTTCAAGGACTTAGCAAAAAACAGGAAGAATGAAAAGGCCTGTTTTCCTGGAACCCTTTTACCTACTCGTGTGCCAAAATGCTTTCGTAAATTAACATTTAGCTCTTCCTTCAACCGGCCATTACCTCTGCACAGAGTCAGCTCAAGCCTCCTCAACATGCAAAGCTGGAAGTTGCAGTGTAGGACAAAAGAGAGGAAATGGACTGGTCTTGGGAAGGCAGGCAAGCAAAGGGAGCAGCTTGGACAGAAAACCTTGGGAGAGATGGACTCATATTCCTGCTATCAATAAGATGAAAGAAAAAATGTAAGCAGAAGCCAGTGACTCAACTTCTCCCTTTGACCCAGGCAAAGTCAATAGGGAGCCAGGTTGTTTGCCTTTCTCCAGGGATCTGCTTTTCCCAGCAATTATCTGAGCTTCTCCTTACATTTTTTCCCCCAAAACTTTTAGCAGGAGTAATGTAGGATTTTGCTTTGGAAAGTACCCCAATTTGAGCTGAAGTTTGCATTTAAACTTCAGCATACACTGAGACTTTTACCTGAATAAGAGAAAAAAAAAGTCAGTTGGATATAGTGAGCATGTCTGCACTGGCTTTTGGATGAGGACATACTGCTGGCCCTAAACAAGGAGATTAAACAGATTAAACATTTATTCTCCAATTTAAAAAATTAGAGGAAAAAAATACTTTCAGAAAGACAGAAAAATGAAAAGAAAAAACCTTTGTGCCATGAAGAGTATGAAGTGACAGTATCTACAGCTGAGGCATTTCAGGGGTACATGAGCGTAAAATTCAATGAGATGTGAACTGTTCTGTCTTCTCTGGTGAAATTGCTGGCATTTCTTGGTTGAAACACAGACATAATCCTTGTGATATTTACATTAAGTAAGATGAGGAGAATTATTTTTTTTCTTTCCTGGCACATATTGCCACAGAAGGAATGACAATATTTACACTAACTCTAGTGCCACCTTAATTTGCTGCTACCATTTGATTTCCCAGCAATCACTTCAGGTCAGCAGTGTCACTTTGTGCCAACATTACCAAATGGAAGTGTCCAGGATATTAAATATGCTTGCACTTACATATGAGAGGAAGGGGAAAAGTGATACAAGCATTTCCTGTACTGCAGAAACACCAGAACATCGTTGAGCTGTGGCTGGCTCGCTGACAAAATTCTGCTCCACAAATGTCTTTAGTCCTGACCCTCAGCGACACCAAATACCAATTTTCTATTGATGAGGCCACAAATATAAGAGAGAAAAGAAGTGATCAGTGAAGGAACACTCAAGTATTTCTGCTGATCTGGTGGAATCAATGCAGCTTCAGATTCCCAAAGTCAGAGAGCAGTACCGTGGGATAGACTCCAGCCATGCCAGGGAAGCCCTTGGCAAAATGGGAGTGCATGGCTGAGGTTATTTGGAAAACTGTGGAGCTTTCTGCACACTTTATGCTTGATCAAGAGAGCTTGGCTGAACAGGTCTAAGGATTTAATGACTGCCTTGTGTATTTTCACAAGTTTGGTCCAACAACATCCTGGAGGAAATAGCTTCCAGTGGGAATGAGGAATTGTTTTCTATTTCCCTGGTGACTGCACCTCTTTGCCTGTGGAAAGAGCAAGTTGTCCCAGGTATCCTCGCAGCTCTTTCTTGATGAGCTCATTTGGGTAAAATTTGTTACGGGCCCCCAGGAGAAATTAATTCCCCTAATTAGACTCTGAATTTGACTTTGCACAGCAAAGTAATTTGGAAAGTTTCACACTGCCTTCTCTGCCAGCAGACTGGTGGAGGCAGGACCTCCAACAAAGTCATGGCTAAAGGAGGAGGGTCACCTTTTCCATTTGCACGGTTGGATCAGGAAGAGGAAGATTTACTCTCCCCATCCTAAACTCCTATTGAAATGAACAATCCTGCTCCTCACAAAGGACTGCTGCACATTCAGCTGGAATGGCAGCATGGGCACTTGCAGAGCTCAGAACACAAGGTTTATAATATGATTGAGCTAATTGCCTCCAGAGGGAAAGAAACAGAAAGAACCTATAAAAAGGTATCCAATATTTGAAAATCAGATCTCCCCCCTCCAACCCCCCCAAACTAATTATGTTTGCAGAACTTTAAATGTCAGGTGGAACATAAGCTAGTAACTCTTTTTCTTGTCATCATGTGCATTTTTTGTCTTTAGTTAAATCTTTTCTCTGCTATTGGTTCATGCTAATGGCTCCAGTAGTAAAATACACTACAGACAGGTGGGCAAAATGAGTGTGCATTCTGACTAATTAGTTTCAATCAGCAACCAACTATTGATGTTTCCTTCAACCTTGCAGTTTTCTAATCTTGAGGCACCGAGTAAGTGCAAATTTGTATTAACTCCTCTTTCCTAATATCAGGGCCAGTAGCTGGTTAAAGTCACAGGAAAGATTCCCATTAACTTCAGTGGTCTGTGAATCGAGCTCTTGATATATATAGAAGGCCCCTGAAAAGAGAGTTTTGTTTTTTAATGTATTGTCTCATGTGTTGAATAGCATGGCTTGCTGCCCAGTGTTATGGCAGTTCACAATGACTATTCTTCCCACCCATTCTCCTTCTGCTCCTTCCATTAATCAGCGATGGGTCAAATTCAAATGTTTTGGAAGTTCTGTCTGGTTTTGATGTGACGGTACATAAAAATATCTACAAAGTGGTTATTAGGGTGCTTGGTGTGGCTGCATTTGTCCTGGGGAAACCTCCCCCTCCCCTCTGAGGGCAGCAGCACATTTTGTGGGAAGGTTGGCAGCTCTACAAGGTCTTCTTTGAGGCGGGCTCCACTCCCTCTGCCCCAGTGGTACATCCATCATTTTTGGTTTTCCTTTCCAAAATGCTTTTCACAAAAGTCACTTCCTTGTTCCACATTACTCCATGCTTTGTGAATTCACATGGAGGCATGCTGCGAACCAGATCCGTATCTGGTGCAAATCAGCATCATCCTGCTGCTCTCAGTGGAGCTGCAGAATTCTGTGCCCATGGAGCATCTTGCCCGTGAACTTTCTGCTCACAGGGGCAGTGAAAAAGGGCTCGTGTGTTTTGGGGAGAGATGTTGGCAGGAACACCAAATTGCAAATCTCACCTAACCCATCAGGTGTTGAACTTCACAGATTTGGACATCTCTGCTCTGTCTAATGAGATTATTTTTCTCTCTGACAACCCTCATTTCTGGGTAATAGAAATGGGTGCAGAGCCAAAAAGAAAAAAAAAAAAAAGGACCAGGCTGATGAGAGCTCGATTAAGATCATAAAGTAACCCAGTATAAAAAGATCTTTAACCCTCCTATTTCCTTATATAACTCACCACCCCCAAGCACCTTTTTGAAAAGTTCCACAGAGTTTATTCAAGGATGCATTTTGGTTGGGTTTACAGTATGTGCCACTCGCTGGCCAAAAGTGACAGAAGGGATTTCAGCGCGCTGCTCTTACCGTGGTGACACTGCCTTTAATTTAGAGCAAGTGATTATACATGTTCGACTGTCAAATCACTGCGTGCAGCTTTTGTGGTCGGGGGCTTGTTTTATCAAAGAATTCTGCTGAACCTCTTCCAAACCAGAACTCCCATGGGTATAATTATATTGTATTTTCATTATACAAACTTTATTTTTAAGACTGAAAACATATGAAATGATTATGGGAATGCGCGTTCTACATGACACCGCCACGTACTTGTGGGAAGGGAGGCTTGTAACACAAACCAAATGTTGCCATTGAGATACAGGTACAAGACACATCCTTGTGACTCAGGAAAGTGAGGATGGGAGAGAGGAAGGAGAGGCAATTGAACTTCAGAGTGAAAGAAACCCTTATTTCACTATAAATAGCACCTGATAGTCTCTGGAAGTGTATCTTAAGCCTGCGGCTGAACAGTACTTGTATAGCAAATTTAGGTTCTTCGAAAATATCTTTCAAAGTGATCCTTCAAAAAATTGCATTCCTTCATTAATGTATTTCATTGGTGCAAGCACTTCTCTGTTAGGGACCTGTTTTGTCCTGGGACAGCTGCTTTGGTGTTTTGCTCAAAAACTTTGGAGTTATGTCTTTAGTTTAATTTCACTGTCTTATGTCACAACTCAATGAGGACCTAATTTCCGTTTGAACACAGAGAGTTTTTAAGAGATATTGTTTAAGGCAGGATCCCAAATTATATCCAGCAGCAAAGTCTGACTGGGAGGGATAAAGTTCTGGTTAAGTTCTGAGTAAGTTGCCATCACCTTCATGTCTGCAGTTCATATTAGTTCATAACGGATTCATAGATTTTATTTTATTTTATTTTATTTTATTTTATTTTATTTTATTTTATTTTATTTTATTTTATTTTATTTTATTGTATTTTATTCATTTACAAGGCTGTTAAGCTTTGCCCACCTGTCATAGGAACTGAATCACTACGTAGATTAAACAATTTACCAGCTACATACTAAGCAGGTCCACATCATTCAGCACTTGAATTTCCACTCTCTCTCCTGCACCCTTATCCCATTGCCTTAAATAATAAACTGTCCTCTATTTCAAATACTTTAGGTAGTTTCTTTCTGTCTGCCTCAGTAACTCTGGCTTGACTAATAGTTCTTTAAAAAACAACCCCCCAAAGAAATCAAGACTCTAAAGGGTATGTCATGAAAGCAAACCATTTCTTTTGTATCTATATAATATATTTATGGTCATATATGCACACAGAGAGATGCAGTGAGAGCAAACCAGAGCACACATCCATCATCAGAGCGATCTGTGAGTCACCCAAGACAAATGTTAACTCTTCCAAGGCAATCCTATACAATAGATCAATAAACAATATCTTCAGTCTCTGGCTGGGAATTCAGACCCAGTCATTTACAAGCCAAAAAATAGGTCAAAGAATAACGGTGATAACTTGCCTTATCACCAGGCAGGGTGTGTGACAAGCTCGCTCACATGGACTCTGATTTTTCTGTCGGGGTGACAGCCCAGAAGTCATTGATGTCACAGTGCTGCAAACCTGAGCGGAAAATCAGAGACAGGTTTTTAAAAAACACCTCTTATAATGTTGTTGAATGGAAAAAGTAAGCCATAACAAGCTTTTAAGAGGACAGCAAATGCAAAATAATACCTGAGCTGAATGAACACAGGGCTTCTTAAGCACCACAGAAGTCACCTGAAGAGAGTTTTGCCTCTCAGCGTGGCAAATCCCTGCGCAGCGTTCTCCAAGTCCCCAGCCTGAGCCACTTGGAGCTCAACTGCTCTTGGGCAGAGAGAGCTGGGAAGCTGGTGAATCACTGCCGAGCAGCAGTGCATGTTTTCATAATCTCCCCTTCAAGGAATGTCCATTCAACATCGCAGCTATTGACCAGTGATAAGGGTGCGGATGGAATGCGGTTCGGAGGCACGCTGGGGTGGATCTGCTCCTCAAGTGTGTTTATGTTTGAGGGGCTTTGCATGCGGGCCATCTCCTCAGTGGCATGTTTAAACTCTGCTCGCCAAAGACTAGAGTGCAAGAGGCAGTGTGGAGGGGGAGGAGAAGGATCCAAAAGGATGGACAAGCTGCAAAGTGCATTTCCTTTGGAACACTGAAATGGGATTTTCGAGATTTGAAGAGCTTTGCTCATTTAAAGGAAAAAATAACAAACTCCAATAAATTTACCACAAGTGAATAAGTGTTGGGGGGTGGTCTGGAGCTGTAAAACAGGACACCGTGCTTCCAGGTATCTCCACAATGGACTTAATTTGACAGAACGTCATGTGTTCAAACACTGAAATCTCAAAATGTTTGCAGTGATGTTTGCAATTTTCAAAGCTCTCTTGATTTTACACCATCTCCTTCCCTCTTTCCACACCTCCGTGCGGATGCTGACGTGCTGCCACTTAAAATTTGTCTGTCACAGGCTGAGCAATCGTTTTTGGGGTAAGGGAAGGGTTTGCCAGCATTCTGTGCCATGGTGTTTAGGCTTGCCTCACACTGTGTGTATTTCCACTGAAGGCAATCGGTTCACATCAGGTACTCTGCAGACCCAGCACTGAGGTTTCTTATCATTTCTAGAGAGGTTAGAGCTGGAAATGTAACCACTGTCTTGAAGACGACACAAATCATCCCTGGATTAGCTCCCAACCTCCTGTAAATACCTTCCCCAGCTTCCCCACCCCAAAATATCTCCCAAACTCCCTTTTTCCCTCCTCACGCTTCCGCATCCCTCCGCGCTTCCCGATCGTGGCAGGGACATTTCAGAAATAGCCACCACACTGGTGTTTCCACTCCGAGAGAGGAAACGCCGGGTGGGAGGAGTCAGGGAAGGAGCAGAGGGAGCGGGGCTGTCTCCATCCCGTCCCGGGCTGCGCTTTCGCTGGGAACGCGCTGGGGCTCCGGAGGCAGCGGGGATGTGCCCGGCGCGGAGCGTGTGTGGCTCCCGGCGTCAGGCGGCACAGCTGACGCTGACAGGCAGCTCCCAACCCTTGAACAAACTCAATGAGCCGGGGTCAGGCCAGAGGCAGCCCCCAGCGCCCCTCCCTCCCTCCCCGCCTGCACGACTCACTGAGACATGAAAGGTGCTGGACGGCTCCTCCGTCACATGTGCTGTCAGCAATCCAAGGTTTTAGCTGTGAACTTTTCCACGGAGCCAATGGCGATGTTTTCTGGCTTGGCCGGGGCTCTGGGAATGCGGTGTCAAGGCAGGCTGGCCGTGCCCTGGGATTGCTTTCGTGCGTCTCCACCTGCTGGCTGGCATTCCGCTGATCGCGGATCCCGGGAAGGGACGGGCGGACGTGGGAAAGGGCACCCGCTGCCACCACGAGAGGAGCGGACAAGCGCCACGGAGAGATCATGCTCTCAATTGGATGGCTTGATTTGTCACCTGCACGGCAGGTGACAGGTAGACGGCCACCGAGATTTTTCGTGCCGAGCTTTTGAACTTCTGGAGCCTCACTTGAGAAGATAAGCAGTAAGAAAGATTTTTTTGGGGAGAAAGAATTCATAAGGTGTGGAACCATCAGCGTTTTATTTCCCTACCGAAACCAGATGCTGAGAACGTTAACATGTTTTCATTGACACAGTGAAGGAGGGAAATTGTTTATTAATATCTGGAAGCATGAGCATTCTGGGGCCCACAACTTAGTGGCTGTGTGGTTAGGAAAGCGGTTACTTAGCAAATGCAGGCAGGCAGCTGTTTCAGATGGAAAGGAATAGAAATGATTAATGACTTCTGTGCTTTAAAGAAATGAACCCACAGGATTTCTTTCTTCTGCTGTGCTGTCCCACTTGGCCATTTCTGTCATGTGCCCTGGGACTTTCTTTGGAAGTTTTCAATGGTCTGTCGTGAACTGCTCTTTAGAAACTTACTGGACCAGATCTGGAGCCAGACAGATGCCAGCTGTGGATGTGACCCATTTGTACATACATTTACAGACTCTGAGCACAGACTATCAACACTTGATATTCCATGGACTTTGTCCTGCAGCAGCAGCAGTGTCCTGCTTTCAGACACCGCAGGGATGAGCACAGCACTGACTCCTGTTTAGAGCAGGATCAGGGTCACCTTTTCCCTCCTGCAGCTGCATTTTACCCGGGCCATATTGTACAACGCTGCAGGCAAGGGGCACTCTCAGGGACCCAGACAGTACAAGGAATGAGCCTTTCCCCTGGTAACCATGTCAGATACCAGCATGGACTATTGCTGTTTCACCATCTCCTGGTTTTTATTCTTCCCAAACCCCTCGCTCTGTCCCACTCTGGTTCTTGGGTCTTCTCTGTGTGGCATCGCAAGGTGGAAAAGGCTAAAAAGGGGATGAGGAAGAGAAAGAGGATTATGGAGAAAAGAAAAAGGAAGGCTGTACAAAACACATAATATTTTCACTGAACTGTCCACAATGAATCATCCAGCCAATTTTATTACATTACTTATCAGGGAGAGTGGGTTCTCCCCTGACTTGACTTCATGGGACCATTTGGAATTTACTTCTGTTCAAAAGGGTACATGGCCCACTAACAGTTCTGTTGCCATATTTTTGATTTATTATATCTTCAGAAATGTGAACGTTTGCTCTTCCAAAGTATTATCCCCTTTCAAAAGGATATGGCTAAGGATTGAGAACAGCATAGATGTTACTGAAGGTGCCCATTGCATATCTGTATGATTAAACACATCCAAGCACATTTATTACATACCTATACTCCTGGCAGGTGAGGAATTCAGCTTTTGTTAGCACCAGCTGGCTGTGTGAACTCAAACCCATCCAGCAGTTTAGAAGGTATGTGAGTTTAATGCACTCTGAATGTGCCTGAGAGCTGGGCTAAGCACAGGCAGGCAGCTGAAGGGGGTTCTCACAGACTGAGATCCAGCAGGACTGGAAGATGATATTTCCTTGTCTGCGAGGATATCGCTCCCAAATCATCATTTCAACACAAGGAGTTAGCTGCAACCTGGGGCAACAATGTGCACTCAGACACAATCAGCCTGCTGTCTGATGATATTTAAGAATTAGCCACATAAGGCGTTCTTGCAGAGTTGTCAGAAAGGCTCAACTGATTATTTTTACTAAGCCTGCTTAAAATACCTGAATAAACTGATGCAAAACAAAAGCAGGTTCTGCACGTTTGGACTGCAGGCTTCCTTTACATCACTTATTTTCGGTGTAGGAATAAAGACAAGCTCAAGTGAATGGTGTTTCTCTTTATCTCTCTGGAGATCTCTGTCAGGTACCCAGGTGAATTAGCACCGATGCCATTCAGAGCTCACAGCAGAAGGATGAGCTTTATTCTTGTGGAGGTATAAATTCAGCTCGATATTTCAGTCCGCTTTGCTGAAAGCAGAAGTTGCTCCAATAGCCTGACTCTTCTTTCACAGGCTATTTTTGAAACTGATATAACTCAGGCAGGAAGTGTGAGTGTGTGTATCTGTGCTGCTGAACACCACATGAGGGCCAGATCTGTTCTCTGAAGTCGATTCTTGCTCCTGGTTCTGTTTCATTGTTTTGTTGTTGTTGGTTTTGGGTTGGGTTTGTTTTGGGTTTGTTTTTTTTTAACTTAAAAATACTTCCTGAAAACTTATCCCTGGTAATCCTGGGGGGTTTAATAACAAGGTCTTATTCCTAACTGGATCATCTAGCTGTTGTGCATAGGGATAAATTTCTCCCTTGTTTTCCTGGCCCCTTTTATCTTTCAGTATTTAATCTGCACTCTCAGTTGACAGTGTCTCAGTTACCACAGGATTTAACTGCCATATTAAAAATTCCTTTAAAATGGCGCTCAGTTGAGAGTCCCTCCATGGTACAGCATTTCTGCCATCCATGAAAAAGCATATTCAAAACCAGGCTGTGAATTTCATTCTTGTTGTTACTATTATTTTATGGTTTTCCCCAAAGCTTGTTGGTGCTGAGCAGGGTGTCAGGCAGGTGAGAGAGTCACGAGCACCATTTGCAAACAGATCCTACATGAGTGGGTGTCCTCAGGCCTCAGAGCTGCACTGCCACTGAGGAAATACCGATTGTGAACATAGGAATTGTTATTAAAGGTGGGTGGCTGGGAGGTGACTGCCCACTGTGAAACCCCACACGGGGCTTGAGTGGTCCCACCATTTCACAGGCTGGTGGCACAGGTCTTTTTTGTCCCTCTTCTTTCTGCCCTGCAAGCTGAGGCTTGTGAGCACCAGGGGGAAAAGCAGGCTTTGGTGTAGCAGCTCAAATACTGAAGTAACTTACTTCCCTGGCTGGAACAAGGAGGAACTGTGGAAGGAATTGCAGCTCTCTGAGTCATACTTCCTCCTTGGAGTTTCTCTTGGAGTGGTGCAGCCCTGCACCATGCCTTGGGCTGACACTAGAATCAAGCTTGTCCATCACAAAGTGATAAAAAGAGAAAAGGAGAGACAGTCACTGGATTAATGGTACCCTCCAGTCTCCCAATTGCAGCTCTAAATATAGCCAAACACAGAAAAATCTCTTTCTGGAATAACAGTACAACTGTTTAGCTCCCAACCCTTCAAACAACATACACAATAAATAAAATTAATTAATTAATTGAAATTTTTTAAAAGCCACCCCAAAACCCAAGCCCCAAAAAGCCCCAACCAGTTTTTTCCCAAGTGAGATCCTATGTGTGGAGCCATGTTAAGCACATTCTGATCTCCAGCCAGCAAGAGAAAAATTCCCAAATGCCACACCTATCCAGGGTGTGACTAGAGACTATCAACCAGCTTATATTTGCACTTTGATACAGAGCACATGCTTAACATCCTATGGTGTATCCTTAGAAAAAAAAATAGCAACAAGTTTCAACACAGAAATGGTGTTAGATTAGGAGGCCAGAATAAATAAGAGCCAATGAGTTGCAGAATGACTTGAAGTAGTGTATAAGATCTCATCTTAAAAAATAATACGAGGGCAGGAGGTTGCAGATGAAGCACATAACAAAAAAACCATTCTAAACTCCTCATCTGAGAACAGAATACAAATAAAATAGGCTCGAGTGTGAAGTCTTTGATATAGAAATGCAGTAATGGTTAAATGAAATAGGCTGAAAATCTATTTATCAACAGTGTGTAATGCCTACTTGGATCGTCCCATGAGAAAAGCAAATAAGGATAGTAGGAGAATATACAGACATTTTAAAAAGTTTACATACCTCCTGCTGTCAAACTTCATGACACAGCCCTTCGCCTGGACTGGAGATTGGGAGAAGTTACCACGTTGGTGTGGAACCACACCTCAAAGGATTCAGGAAACACACCCCGAGACCCAGATTTTTGGGAGTCTCCCGCTATGTCCAGTGTGTTTAGAAGGACCTGAATGAAAAGGAGCCCTCTGGCATCAGCCCTCCCCTCCATGAGCATCATTCCCAAAAGCCTCAACCCAGGCAGGGGCCTCCACAAGGTTCTCGTTGCTGGGAACGCCGCTGTGAGGGAGAGACCGGCAGCCTGTGCTCCGAGTGACACCACCCAGCTTCAGGGGGCTCCCTGCGCTGTCCCAGCCCACACAGGGCCCGTCCTGTCACTGCTACCTCGGGATCCCTTCCCTTTGTGTCCCCCTGGCCCTCTGCTCCATCATTGCCAATGGGCATGTAAGCCATTACTGCGCCCGACAAGCGAATCACAAATGCGAGCGCCATGGAAATTAAACTCCCTGACCTGCTCGCATTTTTCTCTTTGATGTCAGCCTGAATAGGCATTTTTGACTGGAACGTAGTTTTAATTTTGAGAGCTGGCAAGGCAACCACAACCTTTTCTACAAGGGGGAGTTCTTTGTTGTTGTTCCCCAATTGCTTTCCTCAAGAAAGAGTGTCCCGGCGAGTCGCGCTACGGAAGGCCCGGACCGCGTTCGCACCGCTTTCAAACACAGGAAACAGAACACAGCTCCCCTGTTCCTGCTCACACCAGCAGATGCACAGCCCCAAACTGCACCAGCCTGAGCAGGTTGCATAATTTCCATTCATATGACAGAGCTGAAAATGGAAAATGTCTCTCATTCGTGGCTGAGGACTTCTCTCCGCTGTGGCGCCCTGGGTTACCGTGGCCACGTCCAACCCGTGGGGCAGGTCTCAGCACCAAACCGCTGGGACAGGCAGAGGTGGTGGGACCTGAAGGGATCTGCAAGGGATCCAGGACCAATATTAGACTTCCCTTTAAACTCACAGACTGTTTTGCTGAAAACACTGCGGTGGAGCCTGTTTTGAAACTGCAGTTTCCCACCTCGCTCTCGCTGACCTGTTTGAAATAATAAAACCAGAAGGTTTTCCAAGATTCATGGAGGCCAGGGATCAAAACCTCACTTGTAGAGTCTCTGAGGGCCTTTCCATGGCTGGAAACCTCGTTCTTGTATCAGAGGACTGTTTCTTTCTTCAGTCTCTCAGCCAGGAGGCATCAAAAAGGGAGATGTCCAGGCCATCTTTGCCTTCAGTTCACAGTATGGTTCTTACAGCTGCAGGATTTCAGGTAAATACATACTCCAGAACTAGGAAACACGCATTCAAATTATATGCCCATGCTACCCAAAGGAAGATTTTGTTTCAGACACGTGGCTATCAGGGAAAAAAATATTGTTTGATGCACCGTTCTATAATTTGTCAATTGGACCTTTCCTAGAACTTTCAGCCTGTCAAAGAGGCAGAAAATCATTTAATGGCCAGGAAGATGGCACGGACATTCCCTTGTCAGGGTTCCAGATGGACTCAGTTATTCACATGTGGTCATATTTTATAGCTAAACTGCTGGAAACAGAAATCTTCATTACAGAATCACTACAAATGCCTCCATAGTTAAGATTACAAGGAGAACAGGCTATTTATTTCGAGCCAATTTTTCAAACCTCCTCAAACCCAAATGATAATTGATTGACTGCAAAATGAATCTATCAAAGTCTGGAAGACAAATCTGAGGTTGAAGACATAGGAATAGTACTTTTGAAACCTCAGATTTTCAGCTTTCTTCTCAGGTTTGTTCTCTGCAGAAAAACGGGGAAAGAAACTTTGAGAACCGTGCACTGCTTTTCTGGAGAAGAAGATGAAATTCTAAATTAAATTAAAGCCACCACCATTTTATCACTGGTTTTGAAAGAACCAAGGTTGAGAGACAGTAGAGGGAGAAAGGCCAAAGAAAATGTCTTGGATTTAGGTCTGTAACATTGGAAGATGCCACTTTAAAATTTACAAGGCACATTTGCTCCCCTTGCAGTGAGATTTGTGAAGATTTCTCTACACAGCAGATTTCCAAATACGCACAAAGGAGGCAAAGCTGGACTCCCAGGTTTAAGGAAGGATGTGTAGGAGCCCTTGAACCAAGTGAAAACAGTCAGCAGAGATGTGGGTGCTCATGGATTTGTGCATTTGAGGCCTTGACATTTTGCTGAAGAAAGATAATTGATTAATAGGGAGCAGAGGGTGTTTCACTGTGGTGGACAGGACACAGGCTCGTCAAAGACCTCAGAAACCAAAAGCTCGTGTTATGCTTGAAAAGAGCACTAATGTTAGGTAAAGAAACAAGAGTCCAGAGCTGTCTTGTGCCTGAGCAGCCTCCTGGTTTAAAAAAAAAAAAAAAAGAGTTTTGCTAGAGAAAGGGCAGGCAGACCCGTGAAGTGGATACTGATGTTCCCCATTTGCTTCTCATTCCTGCCAAATAATTCTTACACAGTGTTGGGCAAGACAATTCAATTTCTCTGGGCCAGTTTTTCTGACATGGAGGCAATAAAGGATGATTTCTGTCCCCAGTCCTTTGTTCCTTTTGTCCATATGAGCAGCGAGCAGTTCAGGATCAGGGCTGTATCTTATTGGATGTATTTCAGTGCTCAGCATAGATGTCTCTCGGTCTCAGATGTGGCCTCTAGGCACCGTGGTGCTACAGAATTAATGACCTGAGCTTGTGTGTTTATTTGGCTAATTGTAATAACTTCAATTGGGGTATTGGATCTAATTTTAGCCCAGTGTAAATCAGTTCATAGTCACTGATTGCCCTGTTCTCTCCGAGCCCATTGCTTGTGACAATATTGGTTCACAAGCAGGATGTCAACACGCACATGGACCTTTCTATTGTTTGGGGCCTTTTTTTTTTCCCCTGTGAAATGAGCAGGTGAGGATGTCTTAGTGCATGAAAGTTCACTGACTTAGGACATATTTCAAATATACCTGATGTTAATCAATCTGTTAAGATGCAAAAGGGTATAACACCACTAAAGGACATCAGGAAGAATGCCTGAATTGCTGGAAGGTATGTGGAATGTGTGCTGAATCACCTCCACAGAGGCATCCTCCTGTGCCTGACCTCACTGTCCCAACATCTGCCCCACTGACACAAAAACCACACTTTGTTATCCTGGAGAAAATCGGGTCAAAGTGCCAAGCAACCATCCAGCACCCCGAGAAGCCAAGCAGAATTATTTCCTTGATGACAAGAGGCAGAAAGATTTTGAAGACCTTTCCTGTGGCTGCTGAGCAGTTTCTCTTGAGTCCTGACCATTGTCAGACTCAGTTGTGGTTTTGTGTCTGAAGATGTGCTTGGCACCTTGCAGTTTTCACTCCTGACACGCCTCAAGATTTTCTGTCTAATTCAGAAGGGTCGCTGAAATGTTTAATCAGAGAGTGCTTGATCTTAGCACTGCTTTCCAGAATGCTGTCTCTTAGGCTGAAAGAATATGGAAGCTCATCATCTTTGAGAGCGAATTATCACCGTGATTAACAGCAGATTTATCACACTGTGGTTCCTCACAACATTCCAGTTTGATGTTGCATCAAACTTACTTCTTTTTAGAGAAAAAAAAAATCCAAAGGATTTTCCTCTCCAACGGTGTTCAGCAACCTACGAGTTTCACAGAGACATCAGAAGTCTTTAATGCAGGTTTTCAGAGTAAATGAGGCCTTTTTTTTCGGTGTGGTTGCCTTTGTAATAACAGTCTTCTTATTTGTTGGATACTTATGTAACGCAAGATGAAAAGACATTTTATAGCCTTCTGGCAAGAGGACTTAAAATTAACAGCATACCTGTGGCTGCCCTAAGCCAGGGAGGGAGTCATTTTCAGGCCATGGGAAAAGTGCAGGTTTGCATCCTTCCCTTCTCCTGCCTTCCACGGACTTGGTGTTTTCCATGAAAGCATCACCTCCGCGCACAAAAAGAGAAATTAAGTAATGGGCTCTGATGAAAGAGCCGGAGACCGAGGTGACAAGTGTGGCCATCAGCGTTCCCCAGGAATGTGGTGGTTTAACTCATCCCTTCGTGCTTTAATGCCCGGCTGGGCGCTCTGTTAACCCCCTCGTTCCCGCTGGCAGCAGTCCTCCCCGCCCCGGGGGCTTTATGGGCCATATCCTGTAGGCAGGCAGCCTCCCCCCGAACCCCGAGGATGCTTTACAAAACAATCGATGGCCTTTCGCACCGGCTCGCTCTCAGTGTGCGGAAAGGAAAGCCACAAAAAGATAATGATCGGGGGTTTGATCTCACCCATCCCGGGCTGACAGCACGGCAGTCCCATTGACTCCGGCTGATTTATTCCGAATGACTTTCACAGGCTTTGGCCTGGGCCTTTGAGCGAATGTAAACTTGATCAGAACCAAGCCCAATCACATTCATGTCCATTCTTGCTTTGAATACTTGTCTTCAATAGCACGTTTTCACCTGGAACCCCAATGACCTCAGCGCAAAGCTTTCTTATTTAACATTAAGTTGACAACTATTTTCAAACAAGTTAATTACTCTCATTATGAACGCGAGGCGCTTTTAATCCTCAAAGCAGCGGTGCTGGGAGATAATTCCCTGCACATCCCCATTGATTACCGACAAATAGATCCGTCAGTGCTGCGGATCCCAAAGAAATGCAGCTCATTGGAGACGTGTCTGAGCTCGCTGGGTGGAGCAGACCGTGGCCAGGAAAAGCAGGAGAAATCCTTGGGATCCTGGCCTGTCCCGAGCTCTGGGATGCTGCTATCGATACCCGTGCTGGCATTTGGGAGGCCCTCACCTCCGGGCAGATAAAGGCAGGGTTCAGAGGAGCGACCTTCGGCTCCATCCCAGGGATCAGCAGAGCAGGGATTTTACTCTTCCCACCCAAGACCCTGGAGGTGAGGGATGCTGCAGCCAGCAGAGCACGGCCAGCATAAGGAGGAGGCTGCGATCCTGTCTGGAAAAGCAGCTCTGCTCCCACAAAAGCCCCGTGAGTGAGATCTGTGAGGAGCCCAGGAGGCCAAGGCCTGGCATTCCCAGCTCGGGGCATGTCGCTCCGCATCTCCCGGGCGTGGGTGCTCCCGCTGCTGCCTGGGACAGGCCAGCACTCCCGGCTGGGCAGCCCTTGGGCTGCTGGAAGTGCTCCTGGCAGCAGCAGCCACGGCCCCCAGCACACCAGCAAGTGACTCACTGCTGAGCGAGCCCCGTCAAGCCAGATAAACACAATTCGGCTGTTAGCTAATCTATTTTTGTTTGTGTTCCCAATGCATCCACGGCGCTGATTGCATTGCAGTCTACCATGCTGGCAGTAGGGCTGCGCTGCCACAATGCTCTTTGCTCTGTGAGGAGAACGGTTGTGAATACAATGCCTGTGTTTGTCTGTCAATATTACAGCACTGCTGACGTTCCCTGCGCCAGCTCCCCGGGTGCAATCATGGTTTTGGGTTTCCAGGAGTTAAGTTATGGAAAGGCCATATTTAAGCTGAGCAGCATTTAAGGGACTAGAATTCTCATCTAAGAAACGCTTCTGCTATCTGTCACCTTCATCTGCCAGCCCTTCCTTCCTGCATCTCTGTGACTAAAGTTTCGTGGCTTGATAGAGCTGTAGCTTTGGACTTTGATCTAAGAAAGCAGGCTTGACATGGGGCTGTTGCTGTTTTAAAGAGGCCTTGTAGGATGCTTTTGCACCTCCACTGCTGAACTTTATCAATGCAAGCAGCTCTCAGGGGTGCTCAGCACCTCCTGAAAGAATTCAGGCTATGCATTTGGGTTATTTCTGCACATTGTACTTCCTCTCACTTTGTTTTTTAGTTTTGTTTAGCATTCACTTAGACTTCAGGGTGGCTGTTTATGGAAATTTAAAATTTTCATGATAAAGAAAGTGGTTTGCAATTAGAATGAGAAGAAACCATGGCCTTAACAACAGAGAGGATGGTTGGCACATCCATTACCGATTGCCAAACTTTGCAAGGGAGTAAATAGGCAAAGGTGCATGGCAAAGAGGAGGTGAAAAGCATCATTTAAAAAAGTGCTGTCTTTCTCCAGGTGATCTTAATATAAAGCAAACTGGCATCCCAGAGAAGGCATTTATCTACTGTCACATTTTATAGAAGCCTTTTCAGAGTGAAGTGAAAAACCTCACTGCAATCACTCCATGATCAAGCCTTCTTCTGAGAATCACAGAGAGATAAGTGATGATTTGTGCAGCCTGAGAAAAAGCTGTGGCTTTGCACAGCTCTGCTAATACACGTAATAGGACTTCAAGATTTCTGTTCTTCTCCTGAGCCTGACTGCAATATATCTGGGAAGGACTGAAACTAAAATATTAGCCATGCATCTACAGCACTTTGGAGCCCAGACAGCTGTGGGTACTTCTCAGGAGTGGCATGGGCAGCACTGACTGCCCATCCTGGTGTTTGCCCTCCACTGTGGTACTTCAGGCCTTCTGCTGCATTCTTAGCGATTGTGGGAGAGTCTTGCCGAGCCTGCTGGTTAATCATGATGGGTTAAACAAGCTGTTAAGTGATGTGGGAAACCATTGCAAAGACATTCGGCTGAGGCTGCAAGGCTAGCGTTGTGTACAACCCCTTTCCATCTGATAGCGCTATCGTGGTGTGGGCTGTGTGGGAGCCTGCAGCTCCTATCAGCCCGGGCTGGTGCTTCGTGCCACATTTCTCATGCAGATCATTCTGTCTCCCGGATTTAAGCCCTAGGCTGGGATGGAAGTGAGTGAAGTAACTTGTATTCTCCTTCTGAGTACATAGCACTGCATTGTGCTGCTTGTCAGGTACGTTCTGAGACAATAGCTAATTTTTCTCACCCATGGCATAAGATATTATCGTCATTATCATTACTATTATTGCGTGATATCACTTAAACTAGTCCAAAATTGCATGCCTGGGTGTAATTGCATCTCTCTCCTGATCAGCTGAGGCAGACACATGAGATAACTACGCCATGAATGGAGCCAGGGCCCTGAGCTGGTTGGGCTCCCTCAGCTTGGGAGCAAAGGTGGCAGAGGGGGTTTCTAAACACCCTTCTGTCACAAGAGCCAGCCTGAGCTCAGAACCTGGTTTTCCTGCTAAGAAGATGCACTGGAGCAGAAGAGACCTGTGTCTGACTGGTGCTAAGCTCCACTGGAGTGAGGACTGGAATTTTGACTCTTTGTGTTTTGAGATTTTTGTCTGAAACAGCCCCACGATGGTCACTGCCAGCGACAAAATGCTGAACTCTGAGTGGGGTACCAGAGCTGTGGCCTGATCCCTGCCCTCCAGCTCCTGCCTGCACGTTCCAGTGGCTGAATCTTAGCAGGGACTTCTCCTGAGGGTGACGGTGACTTGTGAAAGGGTGGATGCCTCAGGGGCTGCCGGCAAGGCACAAAGTGAAACCAACATCTATCTTGGCAGCTCTCCTTATCTTCAGGCTGATACCATCAAAGGTCTCAGTCTGTCCTGGCTTGGGACTGATTGTCTCTCTAGGCAGTGAAGGACTTGTGAAAGTGGGTAAAGTTGGGATTTTGAGGTGGGTTGAGGCACCTGAGGGGGTTCGCTCACTTTCCATCCCCGTGTCCCATGGCCATTCCTAACTGAGCCCAGCCACCAAACCCTCCTCAGGACAAAAGCAGCTGAGGCTTCCTGGAAAAAGGTTTTTACAGAAAGGGTGATAAAGTGTTGGAATGGTCTACCTGGGGAGGTGGTGGATTCCGCATCTCTGGATGGGTTTAAGGAAAGACTGGACGTGGCACTGAGTGCCGTGGTTTAGCTGAGGTTAGGGCTGGGTTGGACTGGATGATCCTGGAGGTCTCTTCCAACCTGGTGATTCTGTGATTCCTGCAGGTCTGTGAGGGAGCCCTTCCGAAGCACAGCACCCCGCCTTTCCTTAGGTTCCTCTGTTCAGAACTGGAATTCTCCCTTTGTCATTGTGTCCCCTGATCTTCCCAGGACACATCTCACCAGAGATGGAACTGGCTCCCGTGGCTCGGGATGGAACTGTGGAAAAGATCCACGCAGTCTGTGCTGAGGAGCTGCCACGGCCAGCCCTGCTCCTCCTGCAGTCAGTGGTGGTGGTTTTGGTGAGTTTGTGAGGTGCAGTGTGATCCTGGGTGAGGAAATTGCCCATTCCAGCTGCCTGGGCTGTAGATCCATGCTTAGAATCAGCAGCTTTCTGTAGAAGAAAATCCCAAGATTTCAAACCAACACATTTTTTCACCTACATTTTTGCTTTCCACTGAGGTCGTTCCAACTATGGAAGCATCAGCAGGGAGTAATATGACTTAAATTTCTGGGAAGCCTTCCAGGAAGGGGAAATCACTGCAAGACCTTTTTTAACAGTTGGACTTTGATGACCTTTTCCAGCCTAAATGATCCTATGGTTCTATAAAATCACACCAGCAGAGGCACAATCAGGAGATAGCAAAGGAAAAGCACACCAAAGTCCCCACTGTTCGGCACTTACAAGCTTAATTAAAGGGTAATGTAATCAAGCCAGTGATTAATCATAAACTTTTTATCAATGGGAAATGAAAGATTTTCCCCGCCAGAGACTCCAGCTCACGTTTTGCTATCACTGTAACTTCATCAAGTCCATGCACTCAATCATTCCCCACCTCCTCTGAGTCAGGAGCAGCTTCCATGGAATTATACCAGGGCAAAACCAGCCCAAGGAGATAATGGCAAGGCAATAGGATCCCTTCCCTAAACCCCCATACCTACAGAGAGCCAAACAAATGGGTCTGAATCCATATTCCTACCAGTGATAAGGGATTTTTTATGGCACAAGCAGTGCATTGCTTTGTAGATAAGCTGCACGTTCCTTAAGGACAGGGAATTCAGAATCCCTGAGGCAAGGGAGTGCGTTAGCCTTGTTCCCAAAAGCACAGAGAGCAGCATGAAAGACACCAGGAACCTCATCCTGCTGAATAATAGTTACTATAACAGGAGGGAAACAGAGGGGTGGGGGACACTTTGCCACAGCCAGCAAGGATAAAATGGCCAGGAGTTTACATATTCAGCTTCCCATGAAAGGAAAATATCAGCCTGCCCAATCCCTTCCTGCAGCTCTCCTCGTGCCACTGCAGCAACCCCACTGCCAAGCTAAGCCAGCCCGTATAGGAACATAAACACAGCCAGAAATCAGACTTGGCAGCAAATAAAGCCCGGGGTGGGAAATGCCTCTCACTTAAAGTATCTGCTGCTGTAAGAGGGTCTCTTTGTAACAAACTCCCACGCTGCAGCCTTAAAGCTTAATGGTCTGTGAAAGTTATTATGCAGCGTTTTTAGCATTGGGTTCCGTTCTGAGGGGACTTTATGGTCTGTGTTACAGGAGAACGCTGCTAAGATAATCATGCCCATAATGAATCCTGGTAATAGAATAGCTCCTAAAATCTTGACTTTTCACAAATACACAGAGGCTAAACTGTCACTGATGTGATTTTCCCCCTGCTTCCCCAAGTCCATCTGTTAGAGCTGCTAAAGATCAAGGGCCATCAGCTCTTTTCTTCTACAGACTGAACAGTGGAAAAGGCGCTTGGCTTCCAAGAGCCTAATTCTGCACTTTTTTATTCCCAGGCACAGACTCTTCAGGCACTATCAATTTGCCTTTTTTCTTTTTAAGGCATGCCTGGTATAAGTCATGTCTGAAATATAATTCCTTATTTCTGCTACTGATGACAGCTTAAATGATTAAAAGGAATTTTTAAGTTCTTTGTAGGTTTTTCATTTTCATATTATTGTTATTTTCCTTTCTGCATTTCATTCAGTTCTGGTAGCAGAAGGAGCCTTGCTGGAGTCACTTTTTCCTTCTGTTCATTAAAACTAATTCTATTCTGTTTGCTTTTGATGAGCAGTTAAAAGAAAAGGAAATAAAAACACAGGTACTAAATAGCCTGGAACACTCACCAACTGCATATACTTAGAGAAAAACTGAATTTGCATCCTACAATTATCAAGAAGGGCCCTTTAAGCTTGAAACAGGAGCGGATTCTTTTAAACTTTCCCAGAGAATAGCAGTGACCTTGCAGATCAGATAACCCATGGTCTCCAAGAGTTCAAATATGTCATCAAGACTTGATTTTACTGCTCGATGTTCCTTGGCCTCGTTGCTTCAACCAGGCTAATTGCACCACTCCCCCACCCAAAATAAAAAAACCAAAAAAAAACCCACAACAGGACTGCACAACCAGATGCAACATCAGCAGAGCAGAGCTGGGCACATGGCAGGAGCAAGGATAAATGAGGCACTGTGTGGAAGGCTGGAGTGACTCTAATCTGATGGGTACCACATATTAAAGGCAATGGAAACATCTGATTAAAAACCTGCTAGGTCTTTGCTCGGGGTCTTGTCACAAAGCCCTCACAGGCAGGCAGCCAAGCGCTGAGCAGCAGCACAAATGGTCCATGATGAAATCCACAGTCCTTCCACAGAAAACTTGCCTGGAGGATACCTGGGGTCCTCAGAGCTCTGCTGCCTTTCAGTGTCTGCAGGGAGAGGCTGGGATCTGCTAACACCACCCTTAACAATCCAGACAGCTCTGCAAGCATCGTCTGCCCCAGCCCATGACCTCTGGGGTGTGTGCAGGAAGCCTCAACCTTTCCAAGAGGCCACGTGCCTTTGTCAGGTCCACACCCTTCAGCCTCTGTGGTTTTATTCCAGAAAAATTCCAGTCAGTCTTTGAGGAGAGAGGGGTGACCATCCCAAAACCCCAGCACCTGCTGCATCCCACTGAGAGGGTGAGCATCCCAAACCTTCAGCATCTCCTCATCCCCCTGACAGGGGTGAGCATCCCAAACCTTCAGCATCTCCTCATCCCCCTGACAGGGGTGAGCATCCTAAACCTTCAGCATCTCCTCATCCCCCTGACAGGGGTGAGCATCCCAAACCTTCAGCATCTCCTCATCCCCCTGACAGGGGTGAGCATCCCAAACCTTCAGCATCTCCTCATCCCCCTGACAGGGGTGAGCATCCCAAACCTTCAGCATCTCCTCATCCCACTGACAGGGGTGAGCATCCCAAACCTTCAGCATCTGCTGCATCCCACTGACAGGGGTGAGCATCCCAAACCTTCAGCATCTCCTCATCCCCCTGACAGGGGTGAGCATCCCAAACCTTCAGCATCTCCTCATCCCCCTGACAGGGGTGAGCATCCCAAACCTTCAGCATCTCCTCATCCCCCTGACAGGGGTGAGCATCCCAAACCTTCAGCATCTCCTCATCCCCCTGACAGGGGTGAGCATCCCAAACCTTCAGCATCTGCTGCATCCCACTGACAGGGGTGAGCATCCCAAACCTTCAGCATCTCCTCATCCCAGTGAGAGGGGTGAGCATCCCAAACCCTCAGCATCTCCTCATCCCCCTGACAGGGGCAAGCACCTCAAAGCACCCTGTCTCCTCTCACTTGCTTTGCAGCCAGCTTGGTTTCCCTGACACATTTTCTCTGCTGTTCCCTTCCCCCTGGATATCCTGGCAGGATGGAAGAGCCCACGAGCACAGGAAGTAAAATCATCCCAGTCGGCGTGAGAACTGCTCCCCTCTGTTCTGTCTCCAACAGGCTGGAGCTTGTGAAATCAAACAGGGGCTGCATGTTAGCACAAAAGCTGACTCCAGCCCATCTCCGTGGATTTTAGCATTCACTGAGACTTTTACTTTCATTTTTTAGGAGAAATGGATGCTTTTCAAAGTGGCTGAGGAAGTAACTGTCCTTGTCAACAAGCTGTGTTGGTTTTTCTCCAGGATGGGTATTTTAGGGAAGCCAACCAGAAGAAGAATAATCACTTTCAGCAACAGCTACTGTCTAGACTAGTTTAGCCTTAACTTTAAACCATACCCTTAGGCTCCAGTTTAGCAATGTATTTAAACATATATTTAATATTTAGGCACATGAGTAATTCCAGTGTACTTACTTATTTAAATTCAGGCACATATTTCAGTCTTTTCCTGAATTAGCTTCTAAACCATTCACAATTTAGCCTCATTTCCATCAGTGCAAGTCATTGTGCTACATCATTTGATTACTGCAGAAGTAGGAAAAATATTCTTGGTAATTTCTTGAGAAAATTCTCCTGCTTTTATACCAATATTTTGATGGGGGTTCAGCTTTTTAATCAGTTTCCTTCTCCAGCCTGCACTCAGAGGCAAAGCTGGGATTCGATGAAATGCTCTGGTTGTGAAGGGAATATGCTATACAGAGATTTTAAAGAGGAGAGATAAGGTGGGGGCATAGCTTTCTCGTGCATTTCAAGCAAAAATGCAGCCACTCCCCTTTTCCAGATCCTCCTTTTTCCCAATATTCTGGGACATTACCTGTTCAGCACTCACAGCATGGCACCACCAGCTTGTGGCTGGAGGAGACCTCTGTGTGTATTTTGGGTTGATGTAGTCACTGATCAAAACTGACACTCATATTTTATTTTGATTTTTTTTTTTACTCTAATCCCTCTGAAATGGAATACACACTCAGAAAGATGATCCCTCTTTTCAGTTTTCTTCTCCGAAAAGAGAAGCATTCACAGTCCAAGGCTGCAAACCTGAGCAATTTGGTCAATGATGTGAACACAAATGAAAATTACCCAACAAAAGAAATTTGGTTGAGTTACATAGCTTATTTTCATTCCTTGCATCCTCTTCCATCTTCCTCCCCTCAGGTTAAGAACCAACCAGAGGGGACAAAGCAGCTACTGCTGATGCTGTGTAGTGTTCCAGACACAGCAAAAAAAATACAAAATAAATAGGATACAAAGATGTAATTCTAGGACTGTGTGTTTCCCCAAAAATATGCTATTCCATACTCATTTTTAACCAAATCGGGCTGCATCTCAAGTAAATAAGAAAATACCAGTTGCAACAAAGAGCTCCAATTAAGTATAAATATTTCTGAAGGCTTCACTAAGACTGTAATCTCATCTCTCGAGGTTCTCAGTTCTTCACTTCCTTTACTGATTTCTGGAAACAAGTGAGCCAGATTCCCCAAATCCTGACACCCTGCATCATTATTTATATTTTCATCAGTCTAGCAGGGGTGCTGCAGGTTTGAAATGGCAGCACCCTGAATCCACTCCTTTGGCGCACTCATAAAGGTGCACAGACACACACACACGAGGCTCAAGGTGGTAGAAAGTCCAGGCAAAGTGAGTTTATTTAATTGTAGTCATTAGTGCCATACATTACAGATTCAATCCTGCTCCCTTTGAAGTTGGTGGTATTAATCCCATGGAATTCATGCGCTCTGAAAGATGCCTGAGTTTTGCAAATTTATCATTTTGCCATCTACCCTCCGGGTCAAAACTATAACCCAGCATTTTAGACTTGTTTCCGAGCCAAGTTATTTTTACTGAAGGTTCAAAGAATGCATAGCTGTCCTTGAGAGATGTGCCAATCCACTTTACAGCAAGGATCAGCCTGGCTGAGGATCTCAGAAGGGTCTGAGGGATGCAGACATCCTGCAGATGAGCACAGCAGCCCCATGGGAGAGCATCCTTCCTCAGGGAGCATTTCTGCAGCCCTCATCAGTTTCTGATCCATGCTGATTTACTTGCAGGGAATTATGCCACAAAACAGCTCCCTGCGTTTTTTGGTCTGTTTGTTTTAAAGAATAATAACAACATTGTACTTTGAAATTTTTGGAATAAGCAATCCAACAACAAATTTCCAAAGGTATTTATTATATACCTTTGAAAGCCTCACTATGCTGCAAGAGCGAGTGGCAGTTTGGGGAATAGAGAAAATGTTTCTTTACCTTGTAAACCGAGTGTAAATGCTCTGTGTGGCCAAGATGTGCATACCCATATCAAACCCCAGTGTCTGTGGTGGCCATTTTCCATGCTGATACATTACCAAAACATACTGTCAGCTGAGCAAAACAGAAACTGGAGCTGCTGGTTATAAAAATCAAAATATTCTCCACTAAAACACTTTCACTTTAAGGATGCTGGTGCTTAAATATATTGTTTATTCACCTTGTTACTGTCTGTCATGCCTCTCCACTTCTGGCATGGCCTAACCAGAGGTTTCCCTCCATGAAGAAAGAAGTAAAACCTTCCTCCCCTCCTTATTTTTTCCCCCTGCATTTAGCCCTTTTGCATTTTCTTAGCCCCAGGATGAATTTGGGCTAAATTCTACTAGCTCTGGGTCCGTCCCTGCCTGTTTGGTGCCATCAGGGACACCCTGGCCACCCCCACCTTCCCTCCCACCCGCACTCGATCCTCTCCCCGGCTTGGTGATGGTTCCCGTACAGAAACCCTCTGGGAGCTTTGCTCCATCGAATTCCTCATTTCAGGGATGCCCTGGGGTTTGGGGCACACGGGAACGCCTCCAGGCGGGTTTGGGATGTCTCCAGAGAGGGAGACCCTCGCCCGCCCTGGGCAGCTGTTCCAGAGCTCTGCCACCCTCCAGGTTCAGTTCTTCTTCCCTTTGGGGTGGAACTTCTGTTTTGTGTTTACTCCACTGCTCCTCATGCTGTTGCTGGGCACACGGAGGGGTCTGGCACCTTCCTCTTGGCACCCCTGGGAGACTTTTATAGGCAGTGAGGAGCTGCCCTCGCAGACTAACCCAGCTCCCTCAGTGTGACAGGAGAGCGGCTCCAGGTCCGAGATGGCCTGCCGGACCCTCTCCTGTGCAGAGCAGTCCGGCCAGGAGTGGGATTTTTCGGGGGAGCTGTTCTCTCCCGCAGAGTTGTCCGTGCGCCGCTCTTCGCGGCATTACGGCGCGCACCGGCGGCGGCGGCACGCCAGGAATGCGCGCTCCCGCGGCGGGGCCGCGCAGCGGCGGGGGCGGGATGACATCATGAGAAAGTGGCGGCCGGCCCCGGCGTCGCCGGCAGCGGGCGGGCGCCGCGGGGAGGGGAGCGCCGGGCAGGCAGCGAGGGAAGGAGGGAGGGAGAGCGGGCAGGAAGGAAGCGCCGTCGGAAGCCCCCGGGGGCGAGGGCGGCGGAAGCGGCCGCAGCGCGCATCCCTCATCCCGCATCGCAGGACGGGCTCGGGAGCGGGGCGGCCGGCGGGGAGCGCGCCCCGGGGCTCCGCTACGGGCACGGCAGCGGCCCGGGCGGGCGCCACCGCCCCGCGGCCCGGGCAGGTGCGGGACCGCCCGGCGCTGCCCACCGGGGCGAGCGGGGGCGGCCCGGCGGCGGCTCCGGCGCTGCCGCCCGGCCCGTCCCCTTTGTGTCGGCGGGACCGGGCGAGCCCCGGCCGAGATCTGCCCGTCCCGCCCGGTAACAGCCCCGCGCCCCCATTGGCTCCCGCGCCGCCGCTTCCTGCGGCCGCGCCGCCCCGCGGGGGCTCCCCGGGCCCCGCGCCAGCCCCGCCCGCCGCCGGCACCGCCCGCCCGCCGCGCTGCCCGCGCCCCGCCGCGCCGCTTTTATGAATGGAGCGGCGGCCGCGTGCTCCGGGGGGAACGGCACCTCCGAGAGCCCCGGCGGCAGCGGCAGGATGCCCGGGCGGGGCTGCAGGGACAGCGACCCGTGGGCATGGGCAGCGGGGTGCCCGGGCAGAAATGGTGGGAAGGAAGGAGCTGGCGCGATCCAAGGGAACGAGACGGGCTTGCCCTGCAGCCCCAAAGCTGCTCACAGAAAGGTGCTGGGGGCGCAGGGATGTTAATTCAATGTTAATTCAATAGGCTGCCCCCGGATGTGCGTTGGAGGCAGGTCCAATTCCGGCCCGGGAGCGCGGGGCCGTGCGTGTTTCTTCATTTAATATTTAATATTAAAACCTTCCCGGCCAGCTAAAGTAGTAGAAAGAAGCGCACATCCTGTGCGTGAAGCACAATAGACAGGAGGGACAGGGGACAGCTTCCTCGCTGAGGGACCCTCGCAGTCGCCCCACGGGCTGTGGCGTACAAGGGGAACTGAGAGCGTGGGGCCTCCAACATCCTCCTCCTCCTGCTGCTCCTGACAGACGGAGACAAAATGGAGACAAATGCACAAGCCAACGAGTAAACGAGGAAAGATGGGCAGACAGTCCGTGCAAAGAGATTACATAAACACACAACTGTGCAACAACATGCCCTGTGATCTTTGGCACCGCTCTCCCCGCGGGCCACGCAGGAGAGATGCTGTGTCCTCCTGCACGGCCAGCAGCCCCTGCCACCAGCTGCAGTTCCTGCCATCGGGGCTGCAGCCCCGGCAGGTATTGCAGACACCCAGGTGATGCTGCAGCACCGAGGCCGAGGTTAATCCGTGCTCCCCCATGTACGGCCCTCCTGCTTCTCCCTTTGGAGCCGGACAAGTCGCTTCTTCTCCCATGCATCGGCCTCGCCTGCGGTGCTCCCTGGTGGGCCTCAAGCCTCGCAAAGTGAGACTTTTCAGAGATGCCCCCCTTTTTGAACAGAACCAGAGCGTTCTCAGGTACACGATGGGGTTATTTACGGCGGGGCCCCATCACGCGTGGACAGAATGTCCTGGAGACGCGGATGAGGCCCCTGCAGGCTCCGGCTGCTGCCGGCACCTCCCTCACCGCCGGCTCGGCTGCCCATAGGTGCTGCAGGGAGCCCCGGCCACCATTTTGCGGCTCCGCTGGGATGTTTTTCCTGGGTGGCGGTCAGCGCCGGGGGTGGGGAGCCGAGCGCGGCCTTCCCTGTGCGCTGCCACCGCCCGCGCCCGGGATTAGCTCTGCCCTGGCCCCTGCCACCTCCGTGCGCCTCTGGGAAGGGGGAACCTTTAAAGTGAAAGACCTTTAAAAAACAAACAAGATTAGAAAAAGAACCGTCTTGCAGAGGGGTGGACACCCCAATTGTTTAAAAATTTTGGTGTGCGGCAAAACCATCGTGGCTGGGAAAAAACAGGACTGAGGAAACAGGAAAAGGGTTTTCCATTGGGATCAGCTGCAACGAGTTGGCATTCAGGTAGGGAGCGTGCCTTTTTAAAGGGCAGGATGGCAGGGACACGCCGGCGACAGCACTAATAATAATAATAACAACAATAATAATATTGGTAGCAAACTGCAAGGCACTGGTGCTGCTCCGCTCCCCTCCCCGGTGCCCCTGTAAAATAATACTAAGTCTCCTTGCATTTCTCTCCCTGGTGTCTGTGTGTGGCCTTAGCCCCATTCATCATTTGGCTCCCAGTGCAGAACTGGCTCCATTTTTAAAATTATGCATGATCCACTGAAGAGACAATTTGGGTTTCCCCCACCTCTCCCTTGCCCTTGAAGAAAGCGAGCCCTTGTCTCATTTGCATTAAAACCCTGCTCTCTATAAGCTAAGCAAAGGGGAAGGACTTGAAGCCTATGGGATGGCTTTAGGGCTCTGCCCCTTGCTTTTGGCTCTCTCTCTCTTTCTCATTCTCTCTCGTGCTTTGATCTCTGCTTAACAACAGTAACGTCACAGGGACTACACCAGGAGAGTTTTGTTGGAAGTTAGAAAGTTTTGCAGCCTCCAGAGGGCTGTAGCGGCAGTAGCAGAAGCAGCATCCAAGGGACTCCTGGAAGGGGAAGAGAGAGAGAGCGAGCGAGCGACTGACTCAGTCCTGCTGCAGAGAGCTGACTCGAGGCGACCAAGGCAGACATGGAACATCAGCTGCTGTGCTGCGAGGTGGAGACCATCCGACGAGCCTACCTGGACGCCAACCTCCTCAATGACAGGGTGCTGCAGACAATGCTCAAGGCGGAGGAGACCTGCTCGCCCTCCGTGTCCTACTTCAAGTGCGTGCAGAAAGAAATCTTGCCATATATGAGGAAAATAGTTGCCACTTGGATGCTGGAGGTTTGTATCTTTCGGGGACTTTTCCTTGCAAGCTCCGGCACGGAAACGAATTGCTGCGGGGAGCGGCTGCCCCGTCTGCGGCCCCCTCCCGTTCCCCCGGGATCGCTTCCCCCGCCGGCACACGTTGCCTGTCCCCGGAGCCGCCCGCGTGGATCGAGGGAAGCGGCCCGAGGTGGCGGTGCCCGCTGTCGCCGGCTCCGTGTCCCCGCCGCCGCGGCCGGCTCCCGGCGCCGAGGGCCGGCGGACGAGCCCCCCCTGCCCGGTGCCCCCGGGGCTCGGGGGTGCCCGGCACCTTTTCCGGCCGTCGGGGCCAGGCGGTGCCGGCGCGGGGAGCCGGGGCAGAGCCGGCTCGGGGCTCCCCCGGCCCGGCGGGGAGCGGCCCCGGCCCGGCCGCCGAGCCCCCGGCCGCCGCCAGCCGTGCCAGCTCGTGTTTTCTGGGGATTTTATTTTAAATTAATATCCCTGTACACGTATGCAAGCGGCTGCCCGTGCCAGTGTTACGCGCCATCTTTGTTCTTTTATTTGCAAAGCAAAAGCGTTTATTAATCGGGAGAAAAAAACGAAGAAAGTCCCGGGGAGCAAAGCCAAGGGTGTGTGTGTGTGTGGCGGGGGGGAGCGGGGGAAGGGGCCGGGGGAGGAAGGTCGGGGGCCGGGGGACCCCGCTGGGGCTGCGGGCAGGGGGACCGGCCCGAGGGGCTCCGGCCTTTCTGGGGGGAGTCGCAGGGTGAAAGTTTCTTTGTTCAGCGCGAAGAGAGGCTGGAGCTGCGGTCACCCCTCAAAGGCACGCTTGTGCTGCGGCGGCGAGCGGCAAGGTCGCCTGGGAAAAGCCGCTTGGAAGGGGCCTCGTCCCTGGCGGGACACGTCCGGGGGGGCTCCCAGCGGGAGCCCCAGGAGCTGGGCTACATTTTCATGCGTTTTCGGAAGCCCTGGGTGCCCGCGATGTATTTTTAATTAATTTTTGAAACGGCAGCGCCCTGCCTTGCTCTGGGAAATGTCGCGCCCGGCTGTGCTGCAGGGCGAGAGAGGGAGGCGGTGAATTTCACTTCGGGGGATCCCCCTGGAGCCCCCCAGCAGGACCAGAGGCACGGGGCTCGGTAAAGGACCCCCGCCGCTTCATTTTCAGCCTTTTTTGAGGGCTCGAATAATTTTTTAAATATTTTTAAATATTTTTTGAAAAGATGACGTCTGGGGAAATGAGGCTGGACGCCACCTTTGTGTCTCGACCGGAGAGGGGAATCGGCAGCACAACGGCAAATTAGATGAAAAAATAAAAGCGAAATAAATAAATCCGGGGCCGAGGCCGGCTCTGCACCCCGTTACCGACCACGGGGGTTCGCATTTTCCTCCGCTTTCCGTTTTCTTCCCTTTTAAAAAATTTGTTCTTAGGGGCTGCAAAAGTGGGCGCAGACCTCTTCTTCGATTACCCCCCTCCCCTTCTGCCATGAATCGCCTGCGGGTTCCTAACGCAACATTTCCCCCCACTTTGTCACTCGTGACTTTCGTTTTCTTTGATGCCGCTGCTTTTCCCATATTTATCCATTTTCCCCAGCTGCGGTTCCCCGTCGTCTCCTTCAACCTTGCCCTGCAAAGCCTGGGGGTGAGGGAGGAGGGAGGGCGAGAGCAGCGGGACAAGCCAGGCTTTCGCCTCAATTAAATTATTCTTCAACGATCTCTCTCCTTCTTGCAGGTTTGCGAGGAGCAGAAGTGCGAAGAGGAAGTTTTCCCCTTGGCTATGAATTATTTGGACAGATTTTTGTCGTTTGAACCGCTCAAGAAAAGCCGATTGCAATTGCTCGGAGCTACCTGCATGTTTGTGGCTTCAAAAATGAAGGAAACTATTCCTCTGACCGCAGAAAAACTGTGCATTTATACAGATAACTCCATTAGACCCGACGAATTACTGGTAATTTCACGTTCAACCACTTCAAGAATAAAAAAAAAATCGGAAGAAACATAATATATATATATTTATATATAAAAAAAAATACAGGAAGAAGAAAGAAAAAAAGAACTGCAAAAAAGAACTGCTCGGAAGCGCCGGCCGCGACTGCGGGGCTGTGGATGCGGCGGCGGGCTGGGATAGGGCCGGGATGGGATCGGGAAAGGATCGGATAGGAATTGATGGGGCCGGGAAGGGATCGGGATGGGGCCGGGATGGGAGCGGGGTAGGAGTTGATGGGGCCGGGATGGGCTCGCGATGGGCTCGGGGTAGGAAATGATGGGGCCGGGATGGGATCGGGATAGGATCAGAGTGGGGCCGGGATAGGATCGGGATGGGCTCGGCCCCCCCGCGCTGCCCGGCCCGGGCCATGGGCGGCCCGCGGGCTCCCCCTGCCGGCCCCGGCGGGCGCTGCCCCGGCGCGGGGGATCCCCGCACCCCGCCCCGAGCCCGGCACGGCGCTGCGCCCCCGGGCCCGTGTGCCAGCGGCTCTAATCGCGCTCCCCCCTTCTTCTTCCTCATCCCTCTCCTTCCCCGCTCCCCCTCCCTCTTCTCTTTGCAGCAAATGGAGCTGCTGCTGGTGAATAAGCTGAAATGGAATCTGGCCGCAATGACCCCCCACGATTTCATTGAACATTTCCTCACTAAAATGCCTCTGGCAGAGGACACCAAGCAGATCATCCGTAAACATGCTCAGACTTTTGTGGCTCTGTGCGCTACAGGTATGAGCCCTGCACGTTGCGCAAAGCGCGTTGCTCCCCGACACGCGCCCGCCCCCGGCCCGTAGCGCTGCCCGTAGCTGTCGGTCCCGGGCGCGCTCGCAGAGCTGCGGGGAGGTAGTTTAAGGCTCGGTTATTGCCCCTTGTTTGCAGAAGGTGGATTACTTTGCCAGAGGTAAGTTGTTCTTTCCAGGAGATGTTTCGCTTCTCTAAGTCGGAGTTTGGTGCGGTTGTCAGGGAGGGAGAGGGGCCACAAACCCCCCGAGCTCTGTGTAGCTCAGCGTGGCACGGTTTCCTCGCCTCCCCACACCGGGTTCACGTGGGGAGGCGCTAAAAGGTTTCCTGCCTGTGCGGGGATCCGTTCTTTAGGATGAGTTTTTAAAGGCGGAGGGAGATTTCCCCCTGTGAATGGCACCGCGTGGGGGTTTCAAACCTTCCCTCTTGAAGCCGCCTCTTCCCCCCTGCGCCCCGTCCCGGTGGCTGGTGGATTGGAGCAGGGCCACGCGGCACGGAGGCCTCTCCTGGCACGGGACCGAGCCGCTGCCATCTGCACCCCGGCGACCACGTGCTGTGCTGGAGCCATGAGCAGGGCCGGCCTCCAAAGACGCCGAGGAGCCGTGGTATCCACGCTCCACAAACCCGGGGCGCCCGCCGGTGCCGCCCGGCTCGCCTGCCACAGGTTGGATTTGGTGCACAGAGGTTGAAGGAAGATGGCAGGCGCTCAGAAGGAGGAAAAAAGCAAAAAAAACCCCCAAAAAACCAAAACAAACAAAAAAAAGTTTTGTTTCGCACAACCAGCCCTGCTGCAAGGCCTAAAGATAGAACAACCAAGCCGTAAAAGAGAAGTTTATAAACGCTGGCATTGCTCTTCATCTTGGGCCTAACATCAGCTCGTAGGTGAGGTTTGCCTGGAGTAATGCTCCGTGCTGGGAAGCGCCACAACCTTCAAACCACCGGCAGCAACATTTTGGGGAAGTCCAGTGTCCCCCCACGCCAGGCTCCACCAGATATGAGGCTGCTGCGACCCTGGAGGCGTGATTTGCTAAGTTTGGAGCTAAAAAAGCATGGCCACCCGGGCTCCCCTTTGGATGTGGGGATGTTTAACCTAGGTTGTTGTGTTGGCAATGACAGGGATGAAAACAAGAGTAGTTCAAAGGTTGGAGACTTGCTAAGAGTCCAGTACTTTGATCTACTGTCGGTGTTGTTATGTTTCTTTTAGGAAGCACATCCAGAGCCTTTATTTAACACTGCTACACACCACAGCTGGAGAATGGATCAGTAAATGAGAACCATGTTCTGGGAGTTTTACTTAGCTTTAAAAAAAAAAAACCAGCGCTGAGCTCACCAGAGTTGGGGCCCTCTTCAGCTCCCTACTGAAGTTGGGAATATTGCCTGGGGAAGGAGCACTCAGAAAGGCTGCCATTAGGCTCTGTGTTTTTATTGGTATTTTTGGATGTCAGGGGTTTTTCTCTACCTTTCGCTTTTCTCATGACTTCTTTGTTGGCTAGTGAGGATCACATGTGGCTTGAGCAGCATCTGGACTTTGCTTTGCTGTTGCTGGGTTGTGCTGCGTTTCCCCTTGCCAAAATGAACCTAGGTGGACTGCAAATGCCATGTGCTGCCTGGATGCTGTGGGGCCTGATCCAAAGTCCACTGGAAACACTGACAGCTCGCTTAAGTGGCCTCAGGGGCAAGTGCAGTCTCTCCTTTGCCTGTGTCCTCCTCTTCTGTAAAGGAGGTTCTCCTAGGAAGAGACTGCAGAATAATGCTTGCTTAGAAAACAAACCCTCGGCCAGTTGGCTCACCAAGGTGAAGGCTGTGGAAGTGTTTGTAGATGAGTGTGTATGTGTTTGCTCCAGAAAAAGAAGGTTATGCTGCAAGGTGAAGTTGAGGGGAATTCCTCCTAAGCTCGCTCTCCAGTTGTCTGGCTAGTAGAAGTAGAAATGGGTTTGTTTGATTTGGTTTGGTTTTGAAAAAAATCCATTTTCACCAAAGGATGCCTTTGTGCTGTGGTAGGTTCGGGAGAAAAAGCGAAAAAGAAAAAAAAAAAAAAAAAGAAAAAGGGAAAAAAAATTACCAGGGGTTGTTTGAAGTTAACACATAATTGAGCTTAATGAATGGGGCTTTGGCATGGCCGAGCAAGGCAGGGAGAGCTCAAAAGGAAGCAGGCCTCTTTTGGCCCAAGTTAAGACCGGTGTTGAGGGAGAGCTGCAGCTCTATACAAGCATAACAATGAATAGCAACAAATATTGGAGCTTCAGCATTTCATTGTGTTCCTCTGGTTATCAAAACATACCAGGCCCCTTTTTATTACTTATTATTATTATTATTATTGCTGTTGTTGTTGTTGTTGCTTTGGTCCTCTCCGAAGGAGAAAGAAAGGTCCCCCCCTTTGAAACGAGCGTGTTACAATTCTCCCATTCTCCGGCCTTTATAAAATTGGAAGTCTCAAGGTATGTGACCAGTTGGAACCTGTTGCATCTTGCAGCAAGTGATTTATGTTCACAGTTTTGATTTGCCTCAATGAAAAGATTTTCATTCATAGCCCCCAGCTCTCCAGACGGATGGAATTGCTGCTCCATTTAAAAAGGAAAAGGGGTGACTCGCCTTGTTAGGAATTTTTTTTAAAGCGCTGCAGCGCCTATATGCCTGCTTTGTCCTCCCTTCAGGGTGGCTGGCATTCTTCTCTCTCCTCCCCCTCCTCTCTCTCTCCCTCTCTCTCTTTTTAACAACGCTGAAGTTGTTTATTCTTTTTGGATGAAGTCTCAGATAGGCTACTGGGGATGTGTGCTTCAATTGATGGGGCCCCCTACCCCATTGTGGCTGTGTCAGGTCTAATTCATCTCACCGAAGCCCCCTTGTTCCTGAGCGCTCAATAGCGCAAGATGAGGCGATGGAGGCTGACAATGATGCCACACTCTTCACTTGGGGGCATCCAATTACAGGCGAGAGGGGCCCCCTGATTAATATGCTGAAATTAGTGGCCTCTGCCACAAATAATTCCTTGTTGAGTTGCAACAAAAAGGCAGTCCATGCCGCTTGTCTGGAGTGGTTATAGGGACAGACACAAACCGGTCATTTAAACTTCATTATCACTTTTCCACCTTGGAAAGAATGAGGGTGTGACTATGAATTCATGTTCTTGTTTACTGCCCCGTTTGAAAGAGGAGCGCAAATATTCCTCCCGCGCGCGGTGCTGTCGGGACGGGCTCATTAAAGCCGCGCGTTTTGGTCGCGTCCCGTTTGTGGAGCTCCGTAAACAGGGTCGGGAAGGCACTGCCACCCCGGCCCTCTGAGCAGCCCCATCCCGCTGGGATCCACCTGGGAATCCTCCCTTTCCCGTTTGTGGAGCTCTGTAAGCAGTGTCGGGAAGGCACTGCCACCCCGGCCCTCTGAGCAGCCCCATCCCGCTGGGATCCACCTGGGGATCCTCCCTTTCCCGAGCCCACCTGCAGCTCTGTCAGAGTTCCAGTTCAGGGCTGGTTTTGGAATGGCTGCAGTGCCAATAAGCACTCTGGAGTGCTGCTGGATTTTTTTGGGGGGATGACAGCAGCTTGCTGGAAGGTGGGTGTGTTTATATACGGCCAGGTTAGGAAAAGGAGGCAAACCAAATTTGTTTTGATATGTTTATGTGAACGTAAACGAGGTAACTTCAGCTCAAGCTTGCCTTTTCGCTGGCAGTGCGTCCTCCAAGCTGGGCCAGAATTTGGTGTTTAATCAAATCAATCAGTTTAATTTTGGAGGTTCGCAAAGCGCCCCTGTGAAGGTGGGTGTTGGTCAGGGCCACAGTGGAGTGTCAGAGGTGTCTGAATAAACAGATTCAGGGCCAGGACTTCCACGGAGTCCTGAAGGCTTTGGTTCCACTGGTAAAACATTTACACAAAAGTTATTTTATCATAATAAAGGAGATGCATGATTTAATACCTAAACTGTTCCACTGAGCCCTCTAAGCTGTCCATTCCTTTGATTTCATTCAGGGCTTTGACAGATGGTTTATATTTTTCCAGCCCAGAGGAAGTTGTATTCTGATAAAAGCTGAAGGAATGTATCTCAGGTTCTGGTGTACATTGTGGCGTTTCCCTTTCTCCCTCACAAAAATTGGACCTTGACATGTGCCACTTGCTTCCTTTGTTCCTGATTCCCCTCCAAGGTGTTCACAGCCATGGATCAAATGCATTCCTGTCCAGTGAAAAAGAGTCTTATCATTAAAATGTGGACTATTATTATTAAAAAAAAAAATAGAAAAAAACTCAAACCAAACCAAACAAACCCAAAGCAAAACCATGCTAAATGGCAGAGATAGCCCCCTGAAGGGATGCTGGGAGTGGCTTTGTGGAGAGACCTACAGCAATGCAGTCTGGAAGGGGGCCCAGCCTCTTGTCAGCATGGTGTCACATCAGAATGTAACTGATTGTCCGCCAATTCTTGGGACCCCCGTCACTTAGTTATGCCACATTTACATTAAATCCCTGTTGCCAGGATGGATGGCAGCCACTGACAAGAGACTAGGGTGAGACAAAGCATTTTTAAGATGAAACCTTAATTTAAATATGGATTATCTGCCTCCTGACGGGGTTAAGCAGTCTTTCTGGTCTCTTTCTTTTTGTTGATGTTGTTGTTCATTAAAGCAGTATTCCTTTGAGTGTCAGAGCAAAGGTTTCTGCTTTCGAGGGCCCCAGGACTGGTTGTTAGAGTGCACCTTGGGTCTGACCATGCAGAACACTGCAGGATATGAACAGGTTTTCTCAGATGTGCAGTGCCATTATTCACAGGAGCCGAGTATTTTAACACGGGAAGAGTGGGAGCCCTGCTTGTGATAACAGTACCTCGAGGTGATGAATGGCCCAGTGCTAGGAAGGGCCACACTGTGCAGAGCAGCTCTCCTGTGGATGAGTGTTGGCAGGTCTGGACCTGTAAGAGCTTTAGAGCAGGAGCACCTTCCTGCTCACCATTTCCCTGCCTTTTGGGGTGCAATAGTTGGCAGCTGAAAGCCACGCTGGTACAAAGAGTGTATGTGTATGGACAGGCTTCTCCTAAAGCAATCATTTCAGTCTTTTTTTTTTTTTTCTCCTCTCCTTTCTTCATACAGATATTAAATTTATTTCAAACCCACCCTCCATGATCGCAGCTGGCAGCGTGGTAGCAGCTGTGCAAGGCCTGCATCTGGGGAACACTAACACTTTCCTCTCCTATCAATGCCTCACACATTTCCTATCACAAGTTATCAAATGTGACCCGGTAAGTGACTCTTTCTCTCGGTTGATCTGCTGCATTAAGGGTTTTTAAGAATGAATGCCTGCTTACTGCACGGGAGCTAATCTGCCAGTGAATCCTGGGAGAGGTCAGGCCTCGGAGCGGGGGTTTCAGAGTTCCCTGTGCCCAGCCTGCCTCTGGGCTGATCCCTGGTGATGCTGCTGCAGCTCCCGGGTGGGAATGGCGCCTCCAGCCCTGGGCTGTGGGACACAAGGATGTTTGGCTGGGGGTAATGAAACCAGGAGCCCCTGTAAAACAAAACTTGGGGAACCAGACCAGGAAACACTTACTGAGACCTCGTGGTCTCTCTGACCTTATCTTTGACCATTCTTGAGGCCTTTTATTGTGCCAAGTGGTGTGAGAAAGCTCTTCTTAAAAGAGTTCTAATGATCTAATTTGGTTTATTGCGTGCTAGAGCTGCACAGTAGCTGGTCTTGAATTCCTTTTTGGAACAAATGCTTGTCCCACGGCTTTCTGACAAGGTGGATGGTCCTCCCAGGACTCTTCATTTTGCCCTGCAGCTTCCAGGAGATGCACATCAGTAACTAGTGAGCAATAAACCTTTCATGAGTGAATGGGCCAGGAAGGGAGCCTACAAGGAAGACCTAAAGTCAATGATCCATGTCATAATGGTGTGTGAAGTTGGGGCAGAGTTGAGCTTTGTTTTGTAACAATGTGGAAGACCAATAAATAGATGCTTTAAAAAGGTTCTTGTGAGGTCTCCAACGCTGGACAATGAGTCAGATAAAGACAGCTCTGTGGTTAGGGGCAGAATCTTGGAGGTGCTGTTAAATTATTTTACATGTTAATAATTTAAATGCACAGAAAACTGCCCCAGCCCAGCCACTGCAAAACTGGATTTGTGCAATTGGGCTTTGTTGACAGGATTGAGAGATTTCATTGCAATTAATTATTTGCAAGAGAATATTTTACTTTTGGTAGACTGTGTGAAACAATTGCTGGAAAATGCAATATCTCAGGGTGTTATCTTGATCACCTGAACAGTGCCTCAGTGTCCAGCACCTTATCTTTGCCCCTGCAGCCCAGGTAACACAGTGTGGAAGTGTTAAACACTCTAAGAAATGCTGAAATAATGGGCTGCTCCCTTTGGTGTGCACGTGTGATGCTTTTAGTCACTTTGTGAACAGTCAGATAATTCCAGTGTGGGGTTGGCCACTGTCCAGGGGGAGATGTTTGAAGCAGGTACTGAGGGAAAATACTTGCTATCTGTTCAGGCAGCATCTTGATTCAAACAAAATGATTTAACCAGTCCTGATCCTGGGCACTGAAGTGATTTCTCTCACTGGAACAACGGGCTGTCCTGATGTGACTTAGCTGATGACAGAGCTCTTTGAAAAGTAAACAAAGTCGCTTTAGCAAGAAAGAGGATTTTTGATTATTTCAATTGTCCTGAGTCATTGCAAGGCCACAGTCTGGGGTGGTTAAGAGCTTGGTTAACAGCTTGAAAAGGGAGTAACTCCCCTCCAGCTTCCAGTGCTAAATGTGGAACGTGTCAGGTGGAAGTCAGGATTTTTTATGGATTGCTGCAGAAAATCAGCATCACAAAGCTGTGTGTATGTACAGGTTTGTCGTCGTGTTTGGAGAGGAATAGGGGAGCAGCAGCTTCCACTGCAGTTGTTCTGAGAGAGGAATCTGCCTGGTTCCCCTGCAGGGAGGCTTTCCCAAAATACCTGTGTGTACAGCCAGCCCCTGGGATCAGATGCCACTCCTGCTGTGCCATTTCACTGGGATTTGTGTGAGGTGTGTTCTGCCCCAGTGATGCTTCCCCTTGTCAGGGAACACGGTTTTTATTGGATAGTCCTGGAATGTGGAGAGCAGGGCTGCTGTTCCCCCGGTGATCTGTTAGCTGGGTCTGTTGGATTTCAGGTTACATAATTACGCTCTTCTACCTTTAGTCTCAAAGAAAGCTGAATCTAAAGTAAAATGAGTATCACCTGATTGGAATTCCTTTATGGTTCATGTTTATGTGTTGGTAGGAGTCCAATTTCCCATTTTGCCTTTGATCAGGGGTAATTAGAAGTCAGATAATCACGATTAGAAGTCTTGGGCTGTCTTCCATCATTCTATTCTTGACCCCATCATCCAAACAGATGGAATTTTACCTGACATTCATTTCCAGGCCAGAAATTTGCTAAACTAGATGAGATTGGGTCTCCACGCTGTCTGTTAGTGCATTGGAATTCGCCTCCTGCCTGCCCCTTCTCAGAGGCACCTTCCAACATGTGCTTGTTATCCAGAACAGGTCAGGCAGGAACAAAGGATTTCCAGGCAGTTCCTTTTTTGTTGTTGTTTGTTTCCTTTCCTAGCTGACCCTGGAGTCTGATCATGTCCACTGTGTCTTAAAGGTATTTGACCACATCAGTTAAGCTAGCAAGTCTTTTTTTTTCTTTTTTTTTTTCTTCTTCTTTTTCACTGAGGAGTTTAATTAATCCAGGAAAGGTTTATGACCTTGAACAAACTGTGGGCATTGAAAATTTGGGCAGTGAAGCAGAAAAGTTGTTTGGAGAAGTTATCAGAGTGATGCACAAGTTTTGCATTTGCTTTTCAGTGTTGGGAAGTACTGAGAATGAAAACAGCTTTGGTGAGGTTGTTCACAGTGAATTTTGTGTTTTGCTGTTGTTTTTTTGCTAGCTCTAATGCATTCCTACAGGCAAACTATTTCTCCATTAGTCATGTGAATAAGACATAGACAAAATGCCTTAAAGAGCAAAAAAACCTTTTGGTTCAAGTGTAGCTTGAGACAGTCTGTTCATAATACATTGTAAAGATTGTTTTTAAAAAAAACAGTTACAGCATGCTGCACTCTGAGAATTTTGAATGATAAGAAATATTCTGTGGGCAAAAAGTACCTTTAAATACTACTACACAGTAGGACACAGTGCTATTCATAGTAATAATAATTATTATTATTATTCCAGTAATTATTCATATCTGGACTCCAGAGGGAGAAGAATAGGTACTTACAGAAATTCTTTGGAATGGTTTTAGTTTTCAGAGCTCAAACATGCTATATGCAAATGGTCAGGACTAAAACAAAAAATAAAAAACAACCCAACAGGACATTCCCATCAGAGCTCACAATAAGATCCACTTCCACTTGAAAAAAAAAAAATAATAAAAAAAAAAAACAAAACAAAACCCAGGATCCTCAGCATGTCCCACTCAGGGCCAGGGTTGTGGTACAAGGGGAACCCTTCCAGCCAGGATTGATTCCTCGGATCTGGAGGAGGGCTGGCTGCAGGGACTTCACAGAGACCTTTTTGTGGAGGGCAGAGGTATGCAGGAGCCAAGGCATGATGGCTTTAGGATATGAGGCGTTGCTTTTTGTCATTTAAAACGCTGTGTGTCTCTGTCAAGAGGAAATATTACACTAGGGTTTAAAGCAGGAAAGGTCATAGGTTATGTGTTTTCAGTGAGCTGTAACTGATGGTCTGATCTGCTTAGAGGTAGGATTAACCTCCCTCTCTCTCAGAAAGGACTTGCAGAGAATTGTTTGCTTGGGTTTCTAATCTTATTTTACCCCAAATGCCATGTGCCCTTATTGGTGGCAGAGGAGATTCTTGTGGTAGTGGAATCAGTGAAAAGCTGGTGGATCACACAAGAAGCCTCTGAATGAAGGCAGAATTGAAACTGGGAAATAAAGAAAACAGCAGGCAGGTCACCCTCTCAGGAAAACAACATTCATTCTCAGTCATGCACATCCTAACACTTTTGACGGCAATTTATCATGGAAGACTGGGTTCACCGCAAGGGCTAACACATGTCATAGGTTAAATCAGAAAAGGCAACGCTGAAAGGAGACTTCAAAGTCCTTCATACACAGAGTTAAAGATGTTGGGGGGAAAAGCTTACGGTGTTTGTTACAAAGATAAGGGTAAACAGCGCGCTGGATGCGTTTTGGCAGAATGCTGTGGGATTGTTTGGCCTGTTCAGGCCACCACTCCTGTGTCACTGCAGTGGTGTAGAGGCCTCCATGACCTGCAGGAGGTTGTGCAGGTTGAGCTCAAAGAGCTTCTGGTTGCTGGGAATCTGATACATCTCCATGGGATGGCACAATGCCCGGGGGAAGTTGCCTTTCCCCACCACAGACAGGATCTTTCTTAGTTCTTGGTGGGTTTTTTTTCATTCCCAGCGAGGCCTGTGCACCCTCCTGAACCCTCAGGAGGATTGTGTGCACATCCAGCCTGGAGAAACCCCTTGGGAAGTGAGAGGAGAAGGTCTCAGGTCTCCCCCTGGCTGAGGTTTCCAGGTGGATGTGGTAGCACACAGAAAGCTGGATGGATTTGGGGGTGCACGGTTAGGGAGGTGCTTCCCAGAGCCCTCTCCCTTTTGGGCTCCTGCACTCCAGGCCATCTCTGGAGATGCTTTCAGAGCTAGGAATTAATCAGCTGCCCATGGGCATCTCAACAGGCACCTGGCATTTCTAAGAGCTTGCTGTCATTGGGATTTAGCCTGGGGGAAAATGTCACTGTTTGTGAGCATCGCTTGTGGCAGACCCCACTGCTGAAGGATTCCTGGGGGAAAAGCAGAAATCACAGTTGTGAGCAGTATAAAAAGCACAGGCAGAGAAGCAGCAGTGCAAGGTACAATCTGCAAAAAAGAAAAGGGGTTGCTCATCCAGTCCTCTCACAGGGTGTTCCTGCTTTTAACCTGACAACATCTCTGCTCTGTCAAGAACCTCGTGTGTGACTTTTCTAAAGAACTCTTGGCTCTCTCTCCTCTCCCGTTCCTCTGCACCTCCTGCAGGATTGTTTACGAGCCTGCCAGGAGCAGATCGAGTCCCTGCTGGAGTCCAGCCTGCGCCAGGCACAGCAGCACAGCGCATCCTCAGAAACAAAGACTGTAGAGGACGAGGCGGACCTGTCCTGCACGCCCACCGACGTGCGGGACGTCAACATTTAACCAGGACTCCTTCCCGCGTGGATTTGCTGGGCAAGAAGAGCAGACAAAGAAAGGGCATCTGAGAAGGAATCAGCATCAGGATCTCCCCCCCAGAAACCCTTTTCTCCAGGACATTTTTATACCAGAAGGGAAAACCAGTTTGTTATATTTTTTTTTTTTTCGTTTTCTTGCTCTGTCTCCCTTCCATCTGTGACTTCAAACAAACAAATAAACAAAAAAAATCACCCCAAAAACTGTCTTAAAAAAAGAAAAAAAATAGTATTTGCATTGCCCCCAGGGGTCTGTGCTACAAAAATAGAGGATTTTATACAATAATAATCAACTAGTTTTTATATTAAAGTGTTCTTGTCTGTATGTTGTAAAAATAGGCATTAACACACGAAATGTCTCCAGGGGAGGTATTAGATTTGATTTCTTACATATAAAACCAACCAACCAACCATTTTTAAAGTAGAAGAGGTTTTTGTTTTGTTTTGTTTTTAGCTAGTAAATGAAATATTCTTTTTCTTTAAAAAGCATAGCTTTAACGCAGTTCTAGGCTTTTCTGTATCTTGCTTGCTTATGCATTTAGTCACTTTATAATTCATCTGTAAATGTTTATTTTATTTCCTTAGGTTTTTTTTTTTATCCTCTTCACCTTATAAATGGTTAACGTAACCCATAGGTTAGTGTATGTTAGTATGCAGCATTATTATATGTTAATCTTTTTTTTTTCTATTTTTTTTGTGCCTGTGGATTGCCTGTGCATTGAGGCATTTGTAGGGTTCCAGCTTAGCGTGGTTGGGAAAGGCCAATGTACTACTCATACAGGACCCTATTATAAAGAGAAACCGAAATAGTGACATAATATATTATATTTTTGTAATCTTCCTATTTTTGTAGTTACCTGTGTAAAAATGCTGGTCTGACCCCGCAGATATTCAGCCTAATTATGGTCAGGTTCAATCCACAGTTCAGCCTTTTTATTTTTTTTTTTCTTTATGTTCGTTCGTAATATTCTAAAACCATTCCATTCAAAGCACTTTCAGTCCATTAGATATAGGAAATACATTCTTTTATTGTGTGGGAAATTTTTTTTTGTTTGTTTGTTTTTTTAATGGAATGGTTTGGAAATTATATAAAGTGCTTGTTGGCAAACTTGGAATTGCAAAGCAAGTGCATTTAACTATGGTGTTAGAGGAGAGGTGATTCTTTTTTTTTCCGAAGGTTGTGTTCCAGTGAGAGGAAAATTGCATTCACAAATTGCCAGGATATCTTTCCTTTTCTATAGAGAAGTTTGAAGTTTAGAATCCTTTGGTGCCAACTCATCTTTATAAATTAGGGGCCTTAAAGGTTCACATATAGGACACATAGTTTTAAGGATTATCGCTAGATGTTTTTACAACTGAAGGTTTTTAAACACTAAAATATATAATTTATAGTTAAGGCTAAAAAGAATATTTATTGCAGAGGATGTTCGTAAGGCCAGTATGATTTGTAAATTAATGCAATCGCCCCTCTTGAAAAAGAAAATCTTTCTACCCTTGATGTTGCAGTTTTAACCCAGCTTATTAAAGCAAAAAAAAAAGGACACGCTTCAAAGAACAAACCCAAAACCAAGCAGTCTGTTTGGCCCCTTCCTATACATTTTCAAAAGCAGTCTAACCATGAAAAAACGCCATAGTTAATAGATATGAAAATTGGAGTACTTGAAAGAAGTTTTTATTCCAGTATATGCCCCCCTTTTTTTTTTTTTTTTTTTGATTTAGCTACAAATAGAAAATTTGCACATCTTGGCTATGTATCTTTTTATTATTATTTTAGAAAGTAGCTGAAGGGACGTGGACATAGCTGTTGAAGTTGATGCTCGAGGAGAATGTGATGGTGAAATGTATGTGAGGAAAACTGCCGCTAAGGTGTTGATTGTAAAAGAGAAAAAACAACGACAACAACTTAAAAAAAAAAAGAACAAAAAAAGGAAAAAAGGTAAAAAAATCAAAAGACAAAAAAAAAAAGAAAAAGATAAAAGAAAAGGAGTGAATGCTCCGGTTTTATTGAGCTGCTATGGATAAATTCCCAGCATGGTTTGAAAAAAAATTAACATTGCTTTTCTGTATCTTTGTCATTGTGTTTTGCTGCTATTTTGTGGATCAGTTTTTTTTTTTTTTTGTTATACAATGTCATATACTGCCATGTAATAGGTTTTAATTTTCTCATAGAAAATTATATTATTGACATCATTTTTTTTTTGTAGATTTTTTTATGTGATCAATTTTTACTTAATGTGATTACTGCTCTATTCCAAAAAAGGTTCCTGTTTCACAATACCTCATACTTCAGTTACCCGTGTCTAGACCAGGTTTTGATGTTCCTACAGTGCCTCATAGTTCTACTGCAAACGGAAATGCATCGAACGTTGCTCTGAATGGGTCTCTGCATTAATTTAAGAACCAGCAGACATTTCAGAAGATCGAGTCATGTCAAGGGTTGGTTGTTTTTTGGGGTTTTTTTTGGGTTGTTTTATTTTGTTTTGGTTTTTTTGGGTTCTTTTTTTTTTTTTTTTTTTTGGTTATGCATTTTATAAAGCTGGATTCTTTGTCTGATCTGGGGTTTATTATCATAGTAGTTTTAAGCTGTGTTATTAGCCACATTGATATATGAAAGGTGCATTATAATATAATTCTTGTGTGCCACCTGATGTGCTTCTCCCTCAGCTGGGACACATCACGTGGTATGATAGGTTATCTTCTGGAACTCTAAGTATTTTGTGTGTTTAATCTGTTATGATATACTAGGGGTTTTTTTTTGTTTGTTTTGGTTTTTATTTTTTTTTTAATTATAGCATAATGCTAATTTAAAGAAAGCCTGTAAATCTCATAAATAAGCCAGCTAACAGAGTTGTATGCTGAAGAATAATCTAGCTGTTGCCTGTATGCTGCTAAACCAAAACAGAATTAGAACTCATTTTGAGGCAAGTGCAGTTAAGATCCTACCTAGTGCATAAATCAGCATTGCAATGCTCCCAGCAGTCGCAGGACCCAGGAGGACTGGATACATTCTGTCCAAATTTCAGGAACATTTCTTACTGCTTACCTCATAAAACACTTCTGTTCGTGGCATCTCTGTGTCCCTGAACCAAACATGACTCTTGAGTTTAGTGCTTGTTGGTTTTATTGTGTGTTACACTGAGTGGCAGTGTGTGTACTGCAAATTTCTTTAAAATATTCTATGTACTGAAAAAGGCCAAATCCAGATAAGTGGGTTCACGTGCCAGCAGAGATGCTTTATTTGTCACGTTGTTATAACAATCTGTAGTAAGCAAAAGCAATTCAGATTTGTACATTTTTTATATTGTACTTATTGGCATCACTGGTCTGAAATGCACATTTTCACCAACAGACCTGTAACAGACAAGTTTCCAGCAAAAAAAAATCTAAAGTCTAGAAATAAAATTGGTAAAACCCAACCGCTGTCATCTTTTAATTCACTTTTTTTTTAACTGCCTTGAAAATGCTGAATGGTTGTAACTCCCCAGTGCTGTGAGCAAAGCACATGACATTTTCTAGGTTTGACTCTCCTCATTTTAGAACCTTTGGTTGTTATTTTAGGAGGCCGTGGGTGTTTCAAGCCGTGGGTAAGTGACTGCCTGGCTGTGTCTTTTTAAAGAAGCAACATTTATTTTTTTTCTCTGCCCAAAGACTTTATTTTTTAACATCAAAGGGAATCAGTTGGAGTAAAATGCCCTTTGGTGGTTCATGTGAATAAAAGGTAAAACAGAGAAGGTGTTGGATGGCAGGGAATGCTTGCAGGTATTTTCTCAGCAGTGGAAGGTTTTGTGTCCTGGAAGATGTTTGCAGAAGACAGGGGGTGTTTTTTAAAAGCCACTTGGTTAAGCTGCCTTCTTCTCTGAGCCTCCCCCTCAGACACAGCTCGTACAGCTAAGATAATGAACAAACCCAAAAAATATTAAACCCTACTAAAACCATTCAAAAAAAGAACTGGGCCTAGGACAGGAGTTGGGTATTACTACAGAGCAAAATGAGAAACAAATTGTAACCTGTGTTCCAATACACATTGCGAAATGTCTCTGGAATGGGGAATGCACATTGTCTATTATCTATTATTATTATTACTATTATTTTCAGAGCTGAACACAGCAGAAACAGCTTACTTTCAATGGAAATCAAGCTTATAACCTATGTATTTGATTATTTATCCTGTGAAATCATTTCTGCCTTAAAAAAATCTGTGTAAAAGGCCAGGTGCTTGTCCTCCCTGTCACAAGTTTCAGTGTCTGAGTTTCCCATTGATGGAACTTGATGTTGCCACGGATTCAGTGCAGCGAGTGCAGCACAGGAAATGAAAAATGAAACTGCAGGGCCAACTTGTAAGGTGTGAATCGTTGTGTGGTGCAGAGCAAGCTCCTCTCAGGGCAGTCACCCCTCATGGGAAACCCCCTGCCCCAGAAGGATCCCAGGTGAGCCTGTGGCAGCTCGGGGGATTCCCGTGGTTTCAGCAGAAACCTGCAGCCTGCGGGGGCTGCTGTGAAATCCAGGTCAGGTGAGTGCAGTCAAAGCAGCACACAGGGGTCTGGTGTGTTCCTCTTGAGGTGGGCAGCTTCTCTGTGCACTGAGTTACACTGGGAGGAGTGAAACAGCCAAAGGTGACCTGAACTAAACTCATGGGGACTTCAAAGACACATCAAGCCAAAGCTTAAATTGGCCTGGGTCAAAAATTGTTCATTTTTCTCAGCATATTAAAAAAGAAAAGACCCCAAACCCCATAAAAAACAAATAGCTTACTTTAGTATGGCTGATCACTCAACCCTCTGACCTTAAGTGACTGAAAACCAAGTGAAGACACACTTGACTTCTAACAAAAATCTTGTGCTGATAAAAACATTCAGTGAGAAATGTAAAAACCTGTATTGGGTTGAACGTCTGAAGTAGGTTTTGCTGTAACCTGCTTTTATCTCTCTCTTTTATATCTATCTTTTATATATCTCTTTTATAAATGCTATTAGGCTGACTCAGTGTTGTCACTTAAGTAGGTTTAAGCCCACATAGTCAGCTCTGTTATTTACATTTTCCTTCTCCTGAACATCATCTCTTAAATGCAGACTCCTAAACTGGAATGTTGGGTGCCCTATGCCAGAATTACTCACACTGCAAAGGGCAGAAAGACAAGAATGCAGCAAGAAAAACAATTTACTATAGGCTGTAAAAAACATGCCCGTTCAGCTAGGCTGTGCTCTAGCTCATTGAGGGGGAAATTATTGTATTTTTTTGTATCAAACTGAGACATGTACAAGAAAAACCTCCAACAGACCTCCCAAAAACCTCCCCAGTTTCATTGCTGAATTCAGGCTGTTTGACAATCTTGGACCTTTTATGAACACTTAAATTCTCTTTATTACAGAATAAACAAGAACTAGCAAATGAAAAAACTCAGAATCCATTTGCATTCAAGCACAGCTGGCATTTTAAGTGATAGAAGACCCCAGAAGACAGAGAAGTGGAAGGCTGGAGCTGTTGTTTTTAGAAGAGTCACAGGAACACCCATAGGCTACAATGCTCTGAGATTCCTACAGTGGAAGCAAAGCTATAAATGCCATATTAATGGACTCCTGTCGGCATCATTTGATGAGAAATGCATCTCTTCAGACAAACAAGGTATTTTTGTGATCCCACAAATGTAATTGTTTGTAGTAATGGCATTGGCACGGCCAGCACAGATTCCCATATGGCTTCTGATGAGTTCCACACCGTATTCCAATCAAGGAATTACAAATTGATCAGTGGGGTTGCACTGATAATGTGACATTTGCCAGACTTGTGATTTTATTCTCTATGGCCAAGCAGGGCCAAATGTAAGAGGAAGGCCAAAGTTACCCTTTTGCTTCTTTAATGTGACAAACATTTAAAAGTGAAAACAGAAACAGTTCTTTGCTGATCCTTTGGCACCTGCAGAGCCCTCCCCAGCCCTATCCTCCTGCTGCCTGTGTCAAGAGCAGGTACTGAAAAGTCTCATAGTTCAGGGAATTCACCAAGTATTCACAGGCATCATTTTCCTGAGGGGTCTCACAGGAAGAAGGAATTACTGGCAGAATGATGCCATCCCTGTGGCAAGCTGGGAATGAGGCACAGGGGCAGCATCTTCACTCTGTGGGGTCCTGCTTGGTGCAGGACCTTCACTGCAGAAGGAGAGGGGAGAGGAGCCTCCTCCCCACCAGGTGTGGAAAAAGAATGGCCTGGGGGTGCTTGTGCTGAGAGATAAATGAAACCAGGACTGGCTAAGAGGGCAAACCCTCAGGGCTGGGGAGAGCTCCAGGGACAGATCCCTGCCAGCCCCAGGAATGCTGAGCCAAAGGAGGAATTGTGACAGGGACCAAGCTCCAGTCCAGGTCAGAGAAGGAATCTTCCTCTGGATCCTGAGGGATCTGGAGCTCTGAGTCGTGCTTGGAGCACGTGCATCACAGAGTGGAAATTGCTACCCACTCACCCTTCCCTGCAGAGCAAATGAATTTTTGATTGTGTGTGGCCAAGTTGTTTTGTTTCACCCATCCCACCTGGAACACGGGGCTTAGTTCCCTCACAAGCCACATTCCAGGGGTGCCTGCTCTCCAGATTCCAGGGGTGCCTGCTCTCCAGATTCCAGGGGTGCCTGCTCTCCACATTCCAGGGATGCCTGCTCTCCAGATTCCAGGGGTGCCTGCTCTCCACATTCCAGGGATGCCTGCTCTCCAGATTCCAGGGGTGCCTGCTCTCCACATTTCAGGGGTGCCTGCTCTCCACATTTCAGGGGTGCCTGCTCTCCAGATTCCAGGGGTCCCACGCTGCTGGGGTGGGATTGGTAGCAGCAGCAGCAGAGTGCAGGGAGCTGGGCTGAGAGGGGCAGAGCCTCACCCCAGAGCCAGCCCGAGGCAGGTCCTGGTGTCCTGGGCCACTGCTCTGATGGCAAACTGTCTGCAAAGGGCAATTGAGCTTTTTGATGTTTCATCTCTCCCCTTGATGGGATTGTATCACTCCAGATTGTTCAAATACGGGGTGTTATTCTTGAACAGCTTTCTTTCCTCCCTGGACACCCACAGGCCGAAGTTCTTTACATTTTGGTTATTTTAAATATGAAGAGCAAAGCTTCAGCCAATGTGTGCTGTTAAATTTTCAGAAGACATTGTAAATTATGCATAAGTAAACATTATTTCTTCTAAGTCTAATACATTTATTTTGACTCAGTATTTCTGTAGCCATTTCAGTCACTCACTCTGACCATTTTATTCCTTTTAGACAACACATCCATCAGCCACAGGCTTTTGAGGTTTCTCTTTCCATGGAGACCCTTGGACTGCAAAGGATCAGAAGGGTTCTTCCCTTATGGATAAGATTTTCCAGTGTCAGTGCAAGAAGTTTCATCTGCCTTCACTTCTTCATGGCAGTGCTCAGCAGCGCTGCAAACAACACAAAGCCTCACATGGTGGAACATTGTCCCTCTCCTGCACAAACAGCTTTGCAACCACCAAAATCTAGCCCTCCCATGCTTTTAAATCCCTCTGGGAACCTGCCCAACGTGTCTCCAGAAATCTCTTTCTGCTGAAGGAGTATTTCAGGTAAATCACAAGGCAAGGCTCCTTGAAAAGGGGTCTCCATGCTTTTCTGTAACACCGTTTGTTTCTTTCTCATTAGTTTGAGGAAAAATGCTGCTACTGGAATTTTCTAGGTTTTGTACTCCTCCTACTGCATAAGAGAACACAAAAGAAGACTGAGACATAAAACTATCATAAGCCAGGTTCTCAAAATGTGGTTCTAACCATGCACTTATGGTGCAGCAGGTTAATGAACTCCCAAATTGAGGTACAATCATTCTCTCCATAATCAGGTGTTCAAATGATGCCACAGTCCAGGTGGGTTTAGGTTTCCAGTGTGCTTGAGCACCTGCCCCACAGCCAAGGTGTCCCCAGGAAGGAAATACCCTGCAGACACAACTCCTAGCTCTGCTTAGAAATGACATTCTGTTCTGCCTGTTCTTAGTCTCAGAGTAATTTGCTTTTTCACTTCTATTTCAGCAACTGTCAAGTGCTTGTTAACAATTACTTCTGTATGTGTGTGTGTTTTTAACAGAGGTAAATGGGGGTCTCGAAAATTCAATGTCTGCACATACATTGCAAAAAAAAAAAAAATAAAAGCAGGCTGGTTTAGAGAACAATGTGGGCATGTGTTTTTAAACTACTGTTCGTGCAGTCTGGTCAGGGCTGTGTGACACAGTATATACAGTGTTTTGTCATCCAAGGAATGTCTTTGATCAAGAGTTTATGCAAGAAGGAAAAAAAAGCCATGAAACCCTAATCCGTTCCCACAGCCCAGTAAACGTGAGCTGGACAAACAGTGGACAATAGCAGCAAAGCTCACTGCTGGAACAATGGCTGCAACTAAAAAAATTAAAGGGTTGCTGACTCACAGTTCCTACCATCAAGAAAGATTCCACACAGTGCTGATTGTTCCCCACAGTCCTGAAGATGCTGAGAGTTAAAAAGTGTTGAAGTAAGGCAGCGAAATAGGGGGCTAAAAATCAGAAATGGAAAGCAGTGACCAGTGCTGAGTTGATTCTGTCTGATGCACAGTCAGGATGCAGGGACAGAATAATCAACCTCCTTCCTGCTGAAGGTTTTGCTAAAATAAAACTCCAGGATTTTATGAGGAACAGGTATCAGTTAAATTCTTTCAGACAGGAGGCCGCTGTTTCAGGTGTCACCCAAACAAATTGTGCACAACTAGAACACAGCTTTCTGATTTTTCCAAGACAAAAGTTTTCTGCCATTTCTTATTCCTATTGAGAAATCTTCCCAAAACCAGATTCACAGAATGCTGCACTAGTGCTCCATTAGGTATGGTTATAGAATAGGATAAATTAATTTAAAACAGTGTGCAGCAAGCTGCTTTGGCATCAAGTGGCACAATGTCTGAGTTCTTTCCACCTTTCAGATATTCCATGCCTGTAGGAAGCCTCCCACGTCTCAGATGGGCTTAGTGACCATGTCTCCTTCCACACAGTAGTGCAGCATTTGATAAGTAGTACTAAAGAATTCTAGCATGAAAAATGCTGAAAAAAAAATAATTAACCACACTTAGGGAATAAACACTGCAGTGACTGAGGCAGGAGCATTCCCAGTGTGGTATCAGAGATATTCAGGTTAGTTACAAATGAACTGACTGTGCAGGCTTTCAAAATAGCACACAGAGGTTTTATTATTACTATTATTATTATTATTTTTATTATCACCCCAGGCTAGGCTGGTCCTGCAGTTCCAAACCCTGGGACACTCTGAAGTGCTTCAGCAGAGCATTGCTCTACATCAGTCCCAGACACCACAACTTCAGCTGGGAACCTGCTGAGCTCCTCTCACACCTCCCAAATCCCCGTTTTCCCTGGTGATACATCCACTTCTGTGGGAATGTGTACTGTCACAACTTTATCCATTGAAAAAACAACTCTGGCAGACTGTAAAATGAGAATCTTCATGGTTACTTGCCAAACTATGAAAGCTGAAGGTTTAGGCTGCAATTAGCCCAGAAGCCACGGTCGTAAGAAATTGCAAAGGGCACTCACTATTCAAAAGGCACCAAGAATAGAAAGAATGAAAACATTACCAGAAATATTAACTTCTTACCCTAAAGCAGTGTGGGATATTAGGGTGCAGGCAGACTTTAGACAGATGGATCTCCCTTTATTCCAATGCAGGAAGTTGTGTTTCCAGCCAAAGTGTAAATAAGCGTTCATAACCACAGGGCAGGCTCAAACTCTCTCTTGCATCTCTTCAACAACCAAAACCCATATAAATATTGAAACTGATTTATTGGAAAATTAAAACTCCAAATTTAATCTCATGTGGAAATTATCACAGCCTGGTTTCAGAGAGACAGATCAGGATTCAAATGAGCCAGAGTACATTTACAGGGTTGGTTTGGAAGCAAACAGTTGCACACACAGATTTTTTTTTAAATTTTTATTTCACCTATTTCTGTCACAGATATTCATTCAAATGTGGAATTCATCACCTTTATTGCAGCTGACAAGAAACATAAAGGAAGTTGCCTAATGAAGACAGAACAAGAATTGTGCTTGGGAACTTTACCAAACTTTGCCGACTCTGAGATGATGGCCCAGTATTTTAGTAATTAATAATTATTTGATTTCACATGTGTTATCATTGATAAGTCATTAATGATGCTCTGCCCAGGGGGAGGAGACATTCATTCCCACCTGGATATAATCTGGGATTTGGGAAAGCACAGGTTTCCCAGAGGACTGGATTCCCAGAGGACAGGAGCTACCAGACATTTCTGCAGGATCGCTGCTTCAGCAAGGCTGCTTCATCTGGACTGCCACCACCCTCACTAACAGGGTGTCAGGTTGTGTTCTGACTCTGTCAGTGGCCTTTTGTGCTATTGCTTCTGTTTTATTTTATTTTCCTCTTTTTTTCTCTCTCTTTAAATTGTATTTCTGACTTGGGGTCTCTCACTGGTTTTGCTTTCAGACCAGCACACCAGTACTGAGAGGGGCCTTCCAGTGCTGGACTGGAACAGGGACCAAGGCACAGGGGCTGCTCTGGGAGTCTGGAGGGGTTGGGCTCTTCTGTCCTGGCTCTGCTGAGGGGATTGCTCAGGGCTGGACAACAGGCCCTGAGCCAAACCTTCCAACCACTGCTGTGTTTGTATCCCCTCATTAACAAAAGACACAGGATCATTAGTGTGGGCTCTGGGTGTCTGCTCGTTAACAAACACAGACTGACCTTTCTGTGTTGGGAAGCTGGAGAAGGCCATGAGATGAGAGCCCTGCTCTTGCTGGGAGCTCCATGGTCCAAGGCAGCTCCTGGGTTGCTCCCTGAGCCCTGGCCAGGCTCTGGGAGGAAGCCAGGAGGGGCTGAGCCCAGCTGTTCCCGCCCTGGCAGTGCTGGGAGCCTGTGGATGGCACCCAGGGGTGCCAGCTGGGCCCTGTCCCAGCCCAGGGGGAGCCTCTTTGCCTGCGGGTGGACGCACCCGTGGGAATTCCCAGTTCCGGGAGGGGCTCTCAGTGCTGGGCTGGGACAGGGGCTCCCCAGCTGGGGCTCTGCAGGCTGGGGCAGCCTTAGGGGGTCCCTGGGGCTGGGTCTCAGTCCCTGCAGGGCTGCAGTCTTTGGTAGCAGTGATGAGGGCATGGCAGAGCTTGTCTGTTTGGAGTTCTGTGCTGCTTTGAGCTCTGGTAAATGACACTCAATTCCTGCAGCTGCTCTCTGTGTCCTTGCTGCTGCTCCTGCCCACTGCCCAAGCATTCCTTCTGTCCAATAAACTTCCTGGGAACTGTGCTGCTTGGAAGATTTACAGAAATTTGATCCTGTAAGTTTGAGATGAAATTTCTACTTCTCTTTGGGTCTTGTAGGAAGGCAGGATTGTAGTGTGGTGACCTGAGGGAGATGTTCCCACAGCTGTTTGCATCTGTGCTCTCCTGTGTGTCTTTGTTCTTCCTGCACTGCTGGAGGGGGCACTCATTTATTTGGGTTTTCCTTTTCAACCCCTGTGGGCTCAGGTGATTTAGACTCAGCGTAAAGGAGGTGAGTTTGTGATAGCTGCTGTTGGGTTTCCCAGAGCTGGTTTGTTTAATTTAGCTTTCATGCAATAAAAGTTGATAATTACTTTCTTCCAGAACCTGGCAAGAAAATGCTGAAGCAGAGTTCCCCTTCTTCTATTGCTGAGATGTTTCTGCTCCAAGTCCCTCAGTGCCTGAGGACTCCCAGGTGTTCCAAGGTGGCAGCAGCTGGAAAATCCTGTTGTGTGTGAGGCAGCCAGTTGGGAATGGTGCTGGGCTCTGGCTGTGGAAGGGCTGGGTGGGTGTGGGTCAGGGGATGTGCAGTGAGAGCAGTGTGCTGCGGGGTGGGAAGGGCCTGTCTCTTGTGTCTGCCAGAGGCACTGGGAGAAAACCTGCCGTGTGCCCTGAGCTGCTTTGGTGTGTTGGATCTCCTGTTTCCATGGCTTTTCCCAAAGAGTGGGAAGAAAAAGCCATTCCTCTGCTTTAGCTAAAAGTACACCTGGAATTTTGCCCTCCTCCAGAACTGCTGAGTTCTGTTGCTTTTCCTGGTTTGGGCATACAGAGGATGGGGGCAGAGGATTTTGTCCCATTTTGTGCCTCTCTGTTGTTTCAGCTCCTGCTCAGAATATGAACAGAGCCTTGTCTGCTCAAGGCCCCTGGCAAGCAGGGGACAAAGAAGGGACCCAGAACCTCTTGGCCCCCTGGCAGAGAGAGAAGCAGCCGATGGTGCTGGGAGAGCTGCTGCGAGTCCCTGCTGGAGTCTGGTTTGGTGCTGTCCCTTTGTCCCCCTGCAGGCCCCACTGGAGCGTGTCCAGGCTGTGCCACGTCTGTCCCCAGCTGGGTGCAGGCGTTTGCCCTTGGCAGGGTGCCCTGGGGGCTGAGGGCTGCCCCTGCCCTGCTGCTGGCAGGGGAGGCAGGGCTGGCACAGGGCAGCTCCTGCACTCCTGGCTTCCACAGGCTCCCGTGGTTCTCTCCAGGCTGTTCCAGGCTGCTGCAGCGCTCGGCCAAAGCCCTGGAGACCCTGGGCTGTGGATGGGCACTGGCTCCAGGCAAAGGCCACTTGTGGAGGGCCTGGCCCCGGGGGCATTCCTGGAAGGAGGAGGTTTGTGTGGGAATGGCCGCTCTGCTCAGACAGGGGGAGCTCTCACTGCCTGGGGGCTGAAGGTGGGGCTGGAAGGGTTAAGAGGCAAATCCTGCCAGGAGCTGGAGCCTCTTCTCCTGCCCATGGCCCTGCCTGACACAGCCTGCCCAGCTGGAGAACTTTCTTTGCCCTTCTATGTTTCCTTAAGTCACAATTCCATGCTTTCATAGTGCTGTATTCCAAGAGACAGTGAGAACCCAGTGGCTGCATGGCTGCTTTCCATTGCAACCAAATGGTTTGAAATGAACCCTGTGGATTTATCCATGGATGGATTTGCAAACAGGGTTCATCCAGTCCTGCACTCTGAGCCCCCCTAAAGAGATTTGTTAAAAGAACCTCAGTGCCTCTGCCCTTCCTGGGGTGTAACAACCACCTGTAATATAACAAGCCTGTGTTTATTTTCTCTCTTCACTCCAAGGGCCCTGGGGTGAGAGCTGTGACCCCTGAGGTTGGAGAGGAGCCTGGCATGGCACAGAGAGACTTGGAGAAAGCGTTTTCCAGACTCACACTTGTGCTGAAAGGTTTGTCTAATGTTTGGTACTTGAGCCCATCGTGAGTGTGTTTTCTGTTTTCAGTGGATGTTGGAGTTCTCAGGCACTATGTTCAGAGCAAATCAGTGTTTTCTATGACATGATCTAACTGCTTGTGACTTCTCTTCATGTTTTGTTTCATTTTGTGGAGACAAGTTGGTTTCTGTTTCCACGCTCTGTGTTTGAAGATGCAGAACCTCTGCTGACCCTCCCACAAGAAGCAGTCCCAGTGCACAGTGGTGAACTGGATCAGTTGTTGTGTGAAGAACAATGTGTGAAATCTGTTTGTGTTTCTGTGGGTGCACTGAAAATCCGCTGCTGTTGTGTCCATGGGCACACACTTGTGGAGATGTGAAATGAGCACTGGGATTGCTTTGGGAACACCCCAGGAAATGTGTGCTGGTAGGAATCACCTGTGAATAAACTGCTGCTCTCTTGTAGGTCTGCAGCAGAGCTGAGTTTTGCAGAGAGGTGTGAAGGGTTTGTGAGAGCAGAGCAGGAATGCAGAAATCAGCTCCAGCAGGATGAGCAGTGTCTGCTTCTGTTCCCAGAAGGCTGAACCCAACACTGAGCCCACAGCCTGTGGCCATAATTAACAGTAATAATTGTGCCTTTGTCTCTCCAGGCCCCTGGCACGTGTGGGACAAGAACTGACACAGAATTTCCTGGGACCCTGGCAGAGAGAAGCAGCAAATGGTGTTGGCAGAGTTTCTGTGAGTCCCTGTGAGATCCTGGTCTTGTTACAGCCTAGGAAAGGATCTGAATGGGAAAACAGCTTGTTTGACATGAAACCCTCATGTGGAACATAAGAACAAGGTGATGGGATAAGACTTGTTGGAACCTAGAAATAAGGTGATGTGAATATTTTGGATAGAGGCAAAGCATCTGCAAACACGTGGCAGGAGACTCTGAAAGGTGAGTGCAGAGCTGAAGGACACAAGCAGGAAAACATCTGGGGCTGTGTTTGGATTTCTCAAGGTCTTGTAGATTCCTGTCTGGAGTTGCCATTTGTCGGTAGAGCTGGGTCAGGATCCTTCAGTGGAAAGTCAGGACTGTCTTGTGTTCCTGGCTTTTTAGCAGCTTGAGCTTTGCCAAGGAAGGGCATCCTGCTCTTGCTGTTGTGTTGGGACAGGTGAGTGCCCTTTTGGCCCTCCTCCAAGGAGCAGGAGGAGCCTGGGTTTGTGTCCCTGGGATTGTCCTGACCTTCCAGACAAGGCCCAAGGTGAGTGCCAAGGCACAGGGGGTGCTCTGGGAGTCTGGAGGGGTTGGGCTCTTCTGTCCTGCCTCTGCTGAGGGGATTGCTCAGGGCTGGACAACAGGCCCTGAGCCAAACCTTCCAACCACTGCTGTGTTTGTATCCCCTCATTAACAAAAGACACAGGATCATTAGTGTGGGCTCTGGGTGTCTGCTCATTAACAAACACAGACTGACCTTTCTGTGTTGGGAAGCTGGAGAAGGCCATGAGATGAGAGCCCTGCTCTTGCTGGGAGCTCCATGGTCCAAGGCAGCTCCTGGGTTGCTCCCTGAGCCCTGGCCAGGCTCTGGGAGGAAGCCAGGAGGGGCTGAGCCCAGCTGTTCCCACCCTGGCAGTGCTGGGAGCCTGTGGATGGCACCCAGGGGTGCCAGCTGGGCCCTGTCCCAGCCCAGGGGGAGCCTCTTTGCCTGCGGGTGGACGCACCCGTGGGAATTCCCAGTTCTGGGAGGGGCTCTCAGTGCTGGGCTGGGATAGGGGCTCCCCAGCTGGGGCTCTGCAGGGTGGAGCAGCCTTAGGGGGTCCCTGGGGCTGGCTCTCAGTCCCTGTGGACAGTCCTGGGTGGCAGTGATGAGGGGCAGTGCTGAGCTTCTCCTTATGCTCTCTAGAGGGGCAAATCAGAGGCTTATTTCAAAAGCTTTGCAAAGGAAAATGGCAACTGAAATATTTGGGAGCCTCAAAAGCAGTTCAACTTCTTCCTGTAATTAATGACATAATGAAGGTAAGCAGAGAAGTGGAGTAGATTTTGTGTCCCTTCCAGAAGTATTTCAGGGGGTACAAAGTGCACAGTTGTGTTGGTGAGATGGCAGAAATGAATTTGTTGCCTTCAGATCACATCTTTTGATTGGTGGTTTTTGCAGACAGTTGTTTAACTGGGAAGGCAATGAGAGTTTCTGAGGTGAAGCTGAGATCTGCTGTGACCCTTTGTGGCTCACCCCACTGTGGGACACTGGGCTGTCCATGATGAATGACTCTGACCAGTGCCCACTGTGAGAGCCAGGTCACTCTGCATGGCCCAGGCTGGCCTGGAGGGACAAAGAGAGGTTTGGGTGGCTCTGGCCAAGGTGCTGAGACAGAGAGGGAGAACTCTCAGCACCTTGGGGCTCTGAGCTGGGCCTGGAGGGAGCAAGAGACAAATCCTGCAAGGTGAGATGTGCCTGTTCTCGTACTGATTACCCTCCTGACACAACTGGCTCAGGTACCAACTTTCTGTTCCCTTATTCACTTTCTAAAATAATATTTGTGTGCTTTCTTCTCACTGTACAGCTATAGAGAATAACTCCAGCGTCTGCACAGCTGCTTTCCATTGCTGCCAAACAGTTTAAAAAATCAGCCCTGCATCCATGAGTGTGTATTTACAAACACAGAGCATCCATTGCTCTTGGGTGCTGCTCCTCCTGAAGGGATCTGTGAAGGACCTGGGTAACTCTGGCTGTTGTGGGGGTGGGAACAACCACCTGTGAAATACAAACATCAGCCTGGTACTGTCACTAATCAGAGAAAAGAAATCTGATGCCATTCCTCTCTTTGGAATCTGCAGGGCAGGTATTGATCCCTGCTCCAGCCATTCCAGTGTGCAGCACAGTTGTTTTTCAGGGATGTGGTGGGTAATGGATGGGATTCCAGCTGGAGAGCTCTGGTTTACCCTGGGTTCCCAGAGAGCTTTTCCTGCTCCCTGAGGTGGTCACAGAAGAGATGCCAGGGAAGCCATGAAGACTCCACCTGCTCCTTTTTCCTGCCAGGTACCTGGAGTGAGAGCAGTGACCCCTGAGAATGGAGAGGGGCTTTGGATGAGACCAAGACACTTGAAGAAACCTCTTCCCAGAATGGCACTTGTCTGGAATTGTCTAGTATTAGATGCTCTTTTCAACCTTCTTTCCATTTTTAATGTCTGTCAGAGTTTGAGGCTCTGCATTCAAAGGCAAACCAATATTTTCTAGTGCTTCTTATCACTTTTGATCTCTTTGGTTTGGTGTGTCAAAATGGGTCTCTGATTTCACCTTTTGTATTTAAGGTTACCCAGAAAGGGCATTGACCAAGCAGTGCAAATGCAGAGTAGTTAATGGCATTAGTTGTTGTCTAGAGAATAATGTGTTCAATCTATTTTTGTTCATATGGGTACACTGTAAAACTGTGGTGTTCCAGTGTAGGTGGGGCTTTGGCCACCCTTTGGAGATGGTAAAATGATCATTGTTCTGGATTTGTAATGGCCCTTAGCCAAATCTGAGCTCTTGATGAACCTCCCAGGCAAAGGTTGCATTTGTGTCCCCTCATTAAGGATCCCCTCACAGGATCATCAGCGTTAGGATGTGAATCCACTCATTAACAAACACAGACTGACCTTTCTGTACTGGGAAGCTGGAGAAGGCCATGAGATGAGAGCCCTGCTCTTGCTGGGAGCTCCATGGTCCAAGGCAGCTCCTGGGTTGCTCCCTGAGCCCTGGCCAGGCTCTGGGAGGAAGCCAGGAGGGGCTGAGCCCAGCTGTTCCCGCCCTGGCAGTGCTGGGAGCCTGTGGATGGCACCCAGGGGTGCCAGCTGGGCCCTGTCCCAGCCCAGGGGGAGCCTCTTTGCCTGCGGGTGGATGCACCCGTGGGAATTCCCAGTTCTGGGAGGGGCTCTCAGTGCTGGGCTGGGACAGGGGCTCCCCAGCTGGGGCTCTGCAGGCTGGGGCAGCCTTAGGGGGTCCCTGGGGCTGGGTCTCAGTCCCTGCAGGCAGTTGGCCAAACCCAGCACCCACAGGAGTCGTTCACTCGCTCTGCTGCCAGCGTTGGGCAGAGGAGAGGGGGGGAATTAATGAAGAGCTCACGAGTTCAGAACTGGGAGAAACACACTCTAAGGGCAAAACAGGTTCCAATTTAAAGGTGTAAGGTTAATTTATTATTAACAGTCGGAGAATGGTAGCGAGAAGTGAATGAAGCCTTTAAAACACCTCTTGTTTTTTCACCCCAGCCCCTCCCTGGGAGACAGGCTATAGGGATTTTTGTCACTTGATTATTTGAGGTTTTTTTCTGTTTGCTCAGGGAGAGGAGTTTTTTCTCTGCTGTGCCATTGGGTCCCTCCTATGGGTACAGAGTCTTCCCAGAGTTGTTGTGGCATGGGTTCCTTGGCTGCAGGGTGCAGTTGTTTAAGGATGGATTGCTCTAGTTTGGAAGCAAGGGCTCTCTTAACTCTGCAAGCCCTCTCTCTTCTCTCTATTCGGGTCTCCCACTGGATCAAAGCTTTCTCTGGCTTCCACTCCCTCTGGCATGAGCCCTTTTCCCATGGGCTGTGAGTGGATCTCTGCATCCCCCGTGGACTTGATTCATTCCAGGGCCACAGTTTGTTTCACCACAGTCCTCAGTGCAGCTTGCAGAGCAATCTCAGCTGTGATGTTCAGAGCTCTTCTTCCCCCTTTTTCCATTGACCTTGGTGCCCCCATGTTGTTTTCCATTCATGTTTCACATTCTCACTTCCTCCTCCTCTCACTAGAGGAGAAGCTGCTGCTCATAGGCACCACTGCCAACAAGAGTCACCAATTCAGAGATTCCTGCAGGATGCCCCAGCAGCCAGAGGTTGATCTTGTTCAGGTCGGTGTTTTTCTGTTGGGGTTTGAATATTGCCATGGGGACTCTGTGCACACAGAACTGTCCTTGCCCTTGCAGGTGCATCTGTGCCTCCCTTGGGGGCTCTGATTTGCCCTGGATTGGCAGAGGGAGAAGAGGCCAGGGAAGCCACAAAGCCTCCACTTGCTCCTTTTTTTGCCAGGTACCCTGGAGTGAGTGCAGTGACCCTGAGGATGGAGAAGGGCTTGGGATGAGGCCAAGAGACTTGGGGAAACCATTTTGCAGAATGACACTTGTGTGGACAGGTTTGTCTAATGCTTGGTGCTTTTGTGCATATTATGTGTGTTTGCTTTTTTTAATGAATATTTAAGTTCTGGGACACTGCATTCAAAGGCAATCAGATATTTTCTAGTGCATGGTATCATTTCTTCTAATTTTTTTTCTATTTGGTTTATGGAGCAGAACTGGTTTTTGGTTTCCTCCTGTGTACATGAGGGCACAGGAACTGCACTGCCCCTTCCACACAAAGCAGTCCAAGTGCACACTGGTTAATTGGAGTGGGTGATTCAGGCTCAGCCTGAAGGAGGTTCCCAGTGGAGTTTTAAAGAGCGGTGCTGTTGGGTTTCCCAGAGCTGGTTTAGTTAATTTTTGTGTTGTGTAATAAAAAGTTCAACAACTTTTTTTCTTTTTTTTCCAGAATGCTGCCAGGCAACCCCCCGGGTGCTTTGAACATCACAGGTTTTTCCATCTGTTGTCACATTGGAACACCCCGGAGTCCTCAGGCACAGAGGGACTGTGAGAAAAAGGATTCCCAGCGAGATGAGCAAGGTCATGCTTTTGTTATGGATTTGCTTGGAAAATTCTTCCAGAAAATCATTTTTCACTGTTTTTTGCACAGAACCCAAATGGAACAAGGCAGCTCTGGGGAACCCAGCAGCAGCTCTCACTGACTCTCCAGTGGGAGTCTCTCCCCCAGGCTGAGCCTAAATGCCCTGAGCCCCCGAGGTGCAGGTGTCACCTCAGCATGGAGCACACCTGGCCTGAGGCCCTGCTCCTCTGTGGATGTGCCCTGTGGATGAGGAGGGGCTGGTGTGGAAGCAGCAGGACACCAGCCCAGCCTTTCACAGGCTTTTCACATTTGGCTTTGGGGCTGGAGGTGCTGCCCTCCTCTGCTCTGCCTGCATTTTATCCGCTGTTGTTTTCCCAACACCCTCCTATCCCACAGGTCAGACTTCCCCCCACATGGAGCTGTTTGGCTCCCTCTGGAATGGGGGCAGCCTCTCCCTGTGGGTGCAGGAACACATCCTGTGCTTCCTGCAGTGTCCTTCTCTGGACCCTGGAGCCATTAGACCTTGTCCCCACGTGGGACACAGTGAGAGTTTGGAGTGGCCGTGGCCATTCCTGATCCTGGCTGTGTTCCTGAGGAGCTGTCTGTGCCCAAAGCCAGGGGGTTCTGAAGGTGTCCCCACGGCTGTGGCACCCTGAGTGTGCAGGAGCTGCTGTGGGAGGGCTCTGCCACGGGCACTGATCCTGGGCTGAGTGGGTCCATGAACCCCCCAAGTGCAGAGCCAGGGCACAGCCCTGCCCTGTCCCCACACCTGCCGCACACGAGGGACACAGTGAGGACCTGCATTCCTGTCACCCTGACTGCTGACCTGTGCTGTGACACTGACCCTGACTGCTGACCTGTGCTGTGACACTGACCCTGACTGCTGCCCTCTGCTGTGACACTGACCCTGACTGCTGCCCTCTGCTGTGACACTGACCCTGACTGCTGCCCTCTGCTGTGACACTGACCCTGACTGCTGCCCTCTGCTGTGACACTGACCCTGACTGCTGACCTGTGCTGTGACACTGACCCTGACTGCTGATCTGTGACTGTGACACTGACCCTGACTGCTGTGACCTCTGACTGACACTGACCCTGACTGCTACCCTGTGACTGTGACATTGACCCTGACTGCTGTGACCTCTGACTGTGACACTGACCCTGACTGCTGTGACCTCTGACTGTGACATTGACCCTGACTGCTGTGACCTCTGACTGTGACACTGACCCTGACTGCTGTGACCTCTGACTGTGACACTGACCCTGACTGCTGCCCTCTGACTGTGACACTGACCCTGACTGCTGTGACCTCTGACTGTGACATTGACCCTGACTGCTGACCTGTGACTGTGACACTGACCCTGACTGCTGTGACCTCTGACTGACACTGACCCTGACTGCTGTGACCTCTGACTGACACTGACCCTGACTGCTGTGACCTCTGACTGTGACACTGACCCTGACTGCTGTGACCTCTGACTGACACTGACCCTGACTGCTGTGACCTCTGACTGTGACACTGACCCTGACTGCTGTGACCTCTGACTGACACTGACCCTGACTGCTGTGACCTCTGACTGTGACATTGACCCTGACTGCTGTGACCTCTGACTGACACTGACCCTGACTGCTGTGACCTCTGACTGTGACACTGACCCTGACTGCTGCCTTCTGCTGTGACATTGACCCTGACTGCTGTGACCTCTGACTGTGACACTGACCCTGACTGCTGACCTGTGACTGTGACATTGACCCTGACTGCTGTGACCTCTGACTGTGACACTGACCCTGACTGCTGTGACCTCTGACTGTGACATTGACCCTGACTGCTGTGACCTCTGACTGTGACACTGACCCTGACTGCTGTGACCTCTGACTGTGAGTGACACTGACCCTGACTGCTGTGACCTCTGACTGTGACACTGACCCTGACTGTGACACTGACCCTGACTGCTGCCCTCTGACCTTTTGCTTTGACCTTGGTGTCTGACCTGAATCTTGACTTTCAAACCTGGCACTGTCAGTGACAGGCAGCCAGTCCAGTTCTGTGTTTAGGTGTAGGACAGACACAGGATCTTTGTCTTGGGCTGACAGGGCAGTGAGTGGAGGATGTGGTAAACCCACTGGAATGCAAAGAGCATTAAAAGCATAAAGACAGGGGCATAGTTTTGTGTCCAAACCCCAAACTGCAGTGACAGATTTCCTGAACATGGCAATCCCATGCACATGGCACAAGTGCACACCAAGCATGGACCACAGCCCCTGTGCAGGCCAAGCACCTGCCCAGGCTGCACACGCTGAGAGCACACTCTGAGTGCCTGCTGCACACGGACACTGCCTTGGGTCCTGAGCTGTTGGAGTCCATGTTTCTGTGGATCCTCTGCAGAGAGTGAGAAGTGCAGAAATTGAATTAAAACCTTTACAAAAAATAAAGAATATAAAGCCACGCATGCATCAAGTAGAGATTTAAGCTTCAGCTTTAAGCTTCACATACCTAAGTGCGTAATTGCTAGTGTAGAAATACAGAGCTTCAAGCCTAGTCATAGAGCTTAGACATAACAAAAATGGAGGAGATTACTGTTTATAATTTTTGGTATGAACTTTTTACATATGTTAAGACCAAGTTTTTCACATAACAAGATAGAACTTGTATGCTAGCAAGATGGAGTTTCTGCACTAATAGATATGCTATATGTGAAGGTTTTTGATGCTGCTTTTCGTAGTTTTTTGTATTTTTACGTACTTAGAGAATTGCACCTAGATTGGGTAGTGTGTGGATAAAGATATGAATATGCATTTGTAAATTAGGGATAAAAAGCCTCTGGGTTGGAAGTGAAGGTATCGATTGATCAACCCGCTCTATGGATCCACCCTCCACCTTGTGCAGCCTGGGGAAGGAGCCCTGCCAGGGACTGAATGGGATTCTAAAGGTACCACCTATTGCAGCCTTTGTCACTTGGATCAGGGCCCCGGGGTCCCCTTTCCCCCCTGTGGCTCTGCTCGGGGCTGCCGAGGACTCTGCGAGGGTTCGGGACCCCGGGACCCCTTCCTGCTACTGCGACCCTGCGGCCGGGAACTCTGTGGGGGTTCAGGACCCCAGGACCCCTTCCTGCCCCGGTGACCCTGCGGCCGGGAGCCCTGCCTGGAATTTGTGATCTTGGGACCCCTTCCTGCCACTGCGACCCTGCGGCCGGGAGCCCTGCCTGGAATTCGTGATCTTGGGACCCTTTTCTGTCACTGTGATGCCTGCGGCCAGGAGCCCTGCTTGGGTCTGGAATTGGAGGTTGTTCTAGCTGGAGGCTGTGATGCTGTGCTAAATTCTATGTTCTGACTGTTGCTTTACTGGTATTTTATTTTCTAAAGACTTAATGTTCATAAGCGATTGTAAGACTGCTCATTTGGGTCTCTCACAGCATCAGATATATGCTTTCATGTAATAAACAACTCTGAATCAGACTTAAAAATGTTCTTGAACTTTTAAGATCTATTAACCTGTAGAAATGGCCTCACCACTGACCCTTCAGCTGCCCCTTGCCTTGTGACCTTTCCCTGGGATTTTCTGTGGTTTTTGATTTCTTGTGACCAGTGTGTTTTCTCACATTGTGGGCTGGATTGTGTGATCCCATCCATGTTTTCCTGATTGGGGACTACGTTCCCTCCCCTCCACATTTTCCCACATGCCAGACTGTGTATGTGGGAATCCAATCTGTGTTTTCCCAATTCCTGAGTCCACATGTGATCCCATCCACATTTTCCCAATTCTGTACAATGCCTCATCCAGTCCCTGCTTTCCCACGTTCCAGACTGCAGGAGGGCTCCTGTCCATTTTCCTGACTCTGGGCTCTGTGTGCAATCTGGGCTGTGTTTGCCCACATTCTGCACTCTGCACACAATGCAGCCCATGGTTTCCTGATTCTGGGCTCTGTACAATCCAGTCTGTGTTTACTCCATTTCAGACTCCACATGTCATCCAGTCTGTGAATTCCCAATTCCGGACTCCCTGTGTGATCCTGTCTGTGTTTTCCTCCATTCCAGACCCCATGTGGACTCTGCTCCACACTTCCCCCATTCTGGACTCCCCATGCTATCCAGTCCACGTTTTCCCCCATTCTGGAGTCTGTCTGCAGTCCAGTCTCTATTTTTCCATATTCTGGATTCCATGCATGATCTGGTCCATAGTTTCCTGATTCCGTACTCTGCCTGTGATCCCATCTGCATTTTCCTCTGTTCAAGTCTCCGTATGTGCTCCCTCTGTGTTTTCCCCATTCCGCACTCTGTGCATGTCTTGGGTTGGAAATTGTAACCAAAAATGTGTATTCTATTTTCATGTGTTTAAACCTGTTGGGAGATATTGTTGTTCTCTCCTCCTCCACCCATCCTACTCCAGCACCCATCCTCCTCTGAGGGACATCACCTGTGGAAGGGCCTCTCACATGACTGACATCACCTCATCCCATTGTGAGATGCTCCACCCAGTGGGAGGAGCCACAGCCTTTCCACGAGCATAAAACCTGCAATCCCAAACACCAATTCAGCTGATTTTCTACTGAATTCTCAGAGGAGGACTGGACCCATCTCACCAGCACTGGACCCTTTGTTCTTCAGGATCATCTGTACTTCACAGAACAACATCTGTCACTCCAGGAGGACTTAACTGGACTTCCAACACCCTGACAACAGGGTCTCAGGTCGTATTCCTGACTCTGTCAGCATTTTCTAGGACTTTTGTTTGTTTGTTTATTTGTTGGGGGTTTTTTGTACTGCTGTTCTGGTTTCTATTGGCTCTAAGTTGTCGCGTATTACAGATACTGGGAATTGGGCTCATCCCAGCTCCCTTCCAGAGCTGGAGGCGCTGCAGCCATTCCAAGCCCCGATCCCAGTTTGGGGCTCCGGTGCGGGACAGGGAGCGGGACAGGAACTGTCACTGCCATCCCAGAGCCCCTGCACTCCCCTGGATCAGTGCCACAGCAGCAGAACCTTTTCCAAGCCAGGATTGCACTGGAGGGTCAGGAACTCCTTGGGAATGGCCTGAAGGTGGGACTGAGCCTGGTTCTGCACTTCCCATCCTTTTTGCCACCTAAGCCAAAGTGTCAGGTCTGGGCCATGCAGGAACTGAGGTGCCGTGTGCCACCTCTGAGGGTGTTTGGAGTTCAGGTGGTGGAACTGCCTCTGAAAGTGTTTGCTTTGCTTTTTCATCCCTCAAAATTTCCATGAGTTTGGTATGAAATATCTCAGAGTGTTTTATCTCTAAAAATGCCTTGAATATCACAGTAGGCTCAGTTGGGAAAAAGAGCTTCTGGGTATTTTTTTCTGTCTGATGTGTTAAAGGGTGATTTAAATTTGACCTAAATATCCAGGCAACTTTTCCTTGCAGACAGGTTAAAAGAAGATTCCCAAACACAGACGCATTTGTGGGGCACTTTATTAGGAATCCTGGTGAGCCATAGGATTTGAGCTGCCTTAGACTTGGGAAGAAGTCCCTGTTTTAGAAGCTTTCAGCAAATTCTTGAAGTTGCCTTGAGATCCAGCCTGTAGTTGCAGCTTCCCATCCATCCTGGGAAAGTGGGCAGGGAGCTCCCTAAAGGTCCTCTGGGCTGGGCACAGCTTTTTTCTGTGCAGAGAGGCTCCAGCAGCACTGGGCAGTGAGTGCTGGGCTTAATCCGTGGGAGCAGATAAATCCACAATCCCTGCTGGGCCCTTTCCAGCACTGAATTCCAGCTAAGGGAGAGGAGAGGAGCCCCTTCCAGGCCAGCAGCTGCTCTGTGCCAGTGCCTGTGACCTGGGATTGGTCCTGCCTGTCTGACTCTGGAGTCCCTCAGGTGCTGGATCATGGAAAACATCCCAGCCATGGATCAACCCCTGGTGTCACCCCGTGGTTTTGGGCAGGGCACAGCCATTGGCAGTGGGTGTGTTTGGGGAGAGGAGCCCTGGGAAAGGCAGCCCAGAGGATGAGGCCTGGGGAGAGCTGTGAGCTGAGAAGTGGCTCCAATCAAGTTTAAGGAGCCTTAAACTCCTGGAATGGTCTGGGTTGGAAGGAACCTTATGGATCATCCTGTTCCCACCCCCTGCCATGGTCAGGGACACCCTCTGGGCTGTCCATGGGATTTGCTCTGAGCCAGGCTGGGGCAATGGGTGGGGTTTTCTCCCTCAGCCCAGTCCTGGGCAAGTTTGGGGTGTCCATGGGCAGAATCCTGGGAGCTGCATTTCCAGAGCTGGGAGCTCCGTGCCTGGAAATGTTTCCAGTCCTGCTGTTTGGTTTTTTCCCAAACTGGGCATTACATTCCTTCCCTGAGCGAGGTGGTTTTCCCTGGGTTGTTGGGATTGCACACTGGGTGTTTGAGGGCTCTGTTGTCTCTTTCTCCTGAGTGGAAGGGTGAGGAAATGGGGACTGTCCCAGAGATTGGGAACAGCCCAGTTCCAGTGAGGAATGTGGTGCCCAGCTCGTGGGGTGCACCCTGAGCTGGTCTTTCCCATCGTTTATTCCTTAGAGCCTGTTGGAGTGCTGGCCTGGATCTGGGAGGAGCCAAGTTGTCCTGGAGCTGTGAGGTTTTCCTGTCAGAAATCCCTGATGGGGATGTTTTCCCTGGCTGTTCCAAGGGGAAGGAGCAGCTCTGGAGTTGTTGCAGCCACAGGATGCAGTGGGTGCATGCCCTGAGAACCAGTTCAGGATTGTTCTTCTGAGTCTGCCACTGACCTGTGACTTCCAGGGCCCCTCCTGATGTCCTGGATATTCCCAGGAGAGGATATATTCCAAGGCTTGCCTTTTGAGCCAGCAATTCCAGAGGCAGTAAGTGAGTCACATTCCATGTGAGCTGTCTCAGTGGTGGGATGGAAGAGAGACCAAACACCCCAGCTGCTGTTTGATACATTCCCAGCTGGAATTGGGGCTGAGTGCTCATTTCAGAGCCCTGAGGCCACAAGTTCAGCCTGGAATGGCATCCCCAGGGAATGCTGAGGCCTCCCATGCCTGGGGCACTTGGCAGCACATCCCTGATGTGGAGCAAACAGAGGAGGGGGAAGTGCTGGGTTAGTGGGAGGATGTTTCTGGAATTGGGATAGGTGCTGATCATGCCATGGAACCACGGGGTGGTTTGGCTTGGAAGGGACCACAGAGACCCTCTGGACTCTGTCATCCAATTCCATGGCAAAGAACACAACCCAAACTGCCTCCTCCCTCTCATGGAATGGGAATGGCTGCTGGGAGCTCTGGAGACCAGGTAAGAACAGCACTGGGATTTCTTTGGCTGCTGCTGGGTGTGGTTTTCTCTTTTGGAGAGGTTCCTCTGATTGATGTTTCCACAGCAGTTTTCTTGGGCACGTTTGGGGGTAATGCCAAGAATTTGGAAATAGCTGGAGAAGAGCAGGGAAAACTGTGAAGCTGATCCATTTCTAGTAATTCCAAACTTCTCCCACAACACCATTCTAGAGGAAACCTGGTGAAAGGATAAAGATGCAGAGGAACAAGTGTTGTAAACCCCCCTGGATTTGTGACAGAGCAAACCCTCCTGTCATCTCAGCAGAGGTCTCTGAGAAACTGTGGCATCCTAAGGATTTCCAGGAAAGAATAAGACAGATAAAGATGAGGGTATGTGCTTCCAGTTAATAATGGTTTGATGGACACAGGAATGTTTCTTGTATGTTTGATGCTTTCCTTTTTATCCCTGGAGTAATTTTTAAATTATTCCCTTAACAAGTTATCAAAATATGGGAATTTGAATTTGAGAGGAAACAATACAAAATAGATGCATGGAGAAATCCCAGAATCATCCTGGAATCCCTAAATGGTTTGAGTGGGAAGGGCCCTTAAGGATCACCTCATTCCATCCCCTACCATTCCATCCTCAAGCCCAGAGTGCTCCAAGCCCTGTCCAGCCTGGCCTTGGACACTTGCAGGGACGGAGCAGCCACGATTTCCCTGGGTTTATGGGCACAGGAGGGAATTCCCAGCAGGAGCTGAGCCGTTCCCTTTGCTCTGCCCAGCCCAGCAGGGCTTTGGGAGGCAGAGGATGTGGAACAGGAGCTTTGCCCACGGCCTCGGGGCAGTCTGTGATGTCCCAGCCCAGCAGAGCCAACGTTTGTGGTTTCCCATCCCGTTCGAGGAGATGCCAGGGCAGGAACAGGAGTGGGCGTGGAGCAGGGGTGGCACCAGGCAGAGGGGGGAGCGTGCAGAGGGCGCCTCCAGCCCGTCCCTGCTGCCCAGGTTTGGGGTGAGCAGGCTGGGACTGTCCCTGTGCTTGCTCTGCAGGGGGAGGAGGCAGCCGTGCCCAGGAGGAAGAGCAGGAGGAGTGGGAGGATGGAGACAGCGGCCACCAAAGGCTGGGGGAGGCACAGCTCCAGGTAGGAGACGCTGCCTTCCAAGGAGAGGGACTCGTGTGTCCCGTTGGAATTTGGGGGGTGAGGCCAATGGAACAAAGGGTTTGATTCCATTTCCTTCTCTGGGTTCTGGTGTGCCATGAGAGAGATTTGTGGAAAGGTCATTGTCCCTGATGGAATCTCTGGAAAACAGGGATTGAAGCTTTCTGCAGTGGCCCAACCCTGCCTGCACGTGTCCAAATGCAGCCCCCAATCCCTGTTTTTGTGTGCAGTTGGGATGAGACCTCAGCTGTGTCCCTTGGCAGCTCCCAAGCTGTGCAGCTCAGAGTGTGCAGCCCTGAAGGGCCGGGCTGTGTTTAACCAGAGAGCAGAGAGCTGCAGTCATTTCCTAGCAGGGAACCTGACTTGGAAGCTGCAATCCAAACATTTGTTCACATTTATTGTATCTCCCCCATGGAGGCACCTAAAGAAGCAGAGGTGAGGTGTTCCTGACAAAAGAACATCCAAATTGATCCGTGGTGGAGGGCTTAAAATTAAAGTGTGAGTGGAGGTGCCATTAGGACACTTCCAATTCTTTAGTAAATGAATGGAATTTAAATGAGATACCCAAATCCTGACAAGTTTATATGAACTCCAAAGCCTCTGCAAGAGTTCTACAGCCAGGGAGGGAGACAAGAGTCTGGAGTGTCTCCCCAAAAACTGCCTGCTGGTTTGTTTGACCAGGCATAGGAAAAATTGTGTATTTCCTGGGGCTGTCCTTATGGAGAAAGGTTTATTTATGGGCCCTGGGTTTTTTCAGTGTCTCTTCAAAGTGATGGAAACTGATGTCATTGGAATGCCAGGGGTGCCAAATGCTGTCCCAGAGCTCAGAGCCAGCCCTGTGGGAAGGGGTTCAATGCCCCTCTTCCCAACCTCTTGAGGCAGCAGCACTGGGGCCCTGCACCCAAACGTGCCCAAGGTGCCGAGTGCTGGCAGGAGGGAAATCCAGGGATTTTACAGTGGGAGATGGCTGCTCCTGGAATGCCAGAGCTGGAGCTGTGCTGCAGAGCTCCCAGGAGATGCTGCCTCACTCAAACCTCGGTTAAAGCTCAGCATCCCTCCTGCTCCCCTGGAACTGTTGTTGCCTCTGTCATTGCTCTTTCCCAATAACGTGAGGATTATTATCAGTTCCCACTGCATTTCTTCCACAGCCCTTTGCTTCCCACAGGTGGTGCTTTAGGAAAGGCCCTCCAGCCTGGGAAGGAGCTTTTGGCTCCGGACACATTCCCAGTCCCCAGGAGCAGCAGGACCTGTGCTGTCCCCAGCAGGTGAGGCAGAGGGGCCTTTCCTTCCTTCCCTGCTGCACTTGGGCTTTTTGAGGGGTCTCTGAGGGAGAAGTTCTTTGTCACTGCAGGGCAGAATCAGCCCTGGTCTCACTAAAAGCAGGAGGAATCATTTTATCCTTGTTTTTGCATCTTTTTCTCTCTTTTGCTGGCAGTGTGTGGTGAGGCAGCAGCTCCCAGTCAGTGCTGCTTCCTGGAATGGTTTTTATTTGTGAAACAATGAATCCCCTGCTGGAATCCCAGCAGTTCCCCAGATCAATGTGCAGTTTAAGGTCTTACACCTTGACCAGGACAATTCCCTGTCTCTAGACATGGGAAATGGGGAAAAGTGGACTGGAGTGGAGCCAGAATCCAGAATGGGGCAGTGAGCTCAGAGTGGAGCCAGGATCCAGAATGGGGCAGTGAGCTCAGAGTGGAGCCAGAATCCAGACTGGAGCAGTGAGCTCAGAGTGGAGCCAGGATCCAGAATGGGGCAGTGAGCTCAGAGTGGAGCCAGGATCCAGAATGGGGCAGTGAGCTCAGAGTGGAGCCAGGATCCAGAATGGGGCAGTGAGCTCAGAGTGGAGCCAGAATCCAGAATGGGGCAGTGAGCTCAGCACAGGCAGGGGTTGGCACAGGGGCGTTCCCTGCTGGATGACACAGGTGTGGAACAGATCCTTCCCTGCCCCTGTCCAAAGTCTGATGGCAAAGGATTGAAGGAACTCACAAATGGGGCCTGGAAGGAAAATGGTTCTGTTCAAATTAGACAAAGAATGCAATAGGAAAAAATGGGCATCCTTTTTATGTATGAAAAAAGTAGGGAATAAAATGTTGAAAAGGGACACTTTTCTTTGGTGTCACCTCTTATTTTTTATGGATAGAACCCTATAGTGAGCAATGAGAACAGAAGTGGGGAGGCCAGGAGCCTTTGACTTCCCCAGTGGACTTAATTTCCCTTTTCTCCTCTCTTTCAGGACAGGAAAACCCACCCAACTCCCCCCATCTCTGCCAGAAGCTTTGGTGTTTGAGCAGCCAAACCCAGCAGGCTCTGGCCCCACTGGCCTGCCCTGGAGGGCCCCTGCTCCTTCCCATGGTGTGAGTGAGTCCCAGAGTGCTGCAAATCCAGAGGGATCTGCCCTGGTGCCTGCAGTGCCCAGCCCCAGACAGAGAGAGCCCTGTCCAAGGGGCTGTGGCTCCTTGTCAGGAATGTGGGGGCAGCCCCGGGAGCAGCTGGAGGTGAGAACTGGGGCTGTGCTTGGGGCTGAGCCAGCTCAGGGCAGTGTTTACCTGGGCTGGGGGCAGTTGGCCCCACAGGCTGAGTTCCAGCAGGATCAGGGTGACAGATGCTGCATTTTCTGTCCCCCTGGAGATTTCCTGCCGGGATGGGGCAGGGCAGGGAGCAGCTGCACCTCCCGTGGCACTGCTGCCCTTGGTGTCTCTGCTGTGCCCTCAGCCCCTGGGAATTTGCTGCTGTCACTGCCACTGCCCCCCTGCCTGGGGCTGCATCCTCCTGCAGCCCCTGTCAGCCCCACACAGCTCCAGGGGTGCCTCTGTGCAGTGCTGGGAGTGTTTGCTGGGAATGTGCCCCAGCCCTGGGAGGATCCTTTTGTTCCTGGGCAGCTGCACAGAGCCTTGGGACATGTCAGCCTGAGAGCTGGATTGCAGGAGTCCTGGAAAGGAAGAATGACAGTGAGGTGTGTCAGGGCTGCTGCCAGACCCCCCTGGCAGTTGTTTGACACCTCCTTTGTGTTGGAGGTGTTGTGTATTGACACTGCAGGAAATTCATGGCCCCTTCCCAATTCAGCCCAGCAGATCCCAAAGACTTTTCCAGGAGTATTTATCCTTTCCTTCCCTTGGTGGTAACTTCATCCCCACCCTGCCATGAGCAATTCCTGGATTTCTGCTGGAGAAAACCCCACTGCAGAGGCAGTTTGCAAAGGAGGCCAGAGCTGTGTGTGGAGCAGGGAGTGCTGAGAGCTGTGTCTGCCTGTGCTGGCCCAGCCTGGCAGCAGCCCCATGGAACAGCCTGGGCAGGTGGGATTAGATGGAGCCAAACCCCTCCATGGAAGAGGCTTCACCTGTGCAGATCAGGCAGGGGCAGGCAGGGAACTTTGGCAATGCTGCTCTGCCCCAGAAAGTGTCACTGCCACCTGCAGGGATGGCAGCACCCGTGCCCAGCGCTCCCCATTCACCCAATCCAAGGGAGAGCAAAGGCTGGGTGGGGCTGCAGAACTGGAAATAACTTGGGAACAGAAGAAGTCACCTTTTTCTGCTTCTTTCTTTCAGGTGCTGCCCTTGCCTCTGGGGGTGTCTGCTGAGCTCTGGCTGCAGGGGACTGCCAGGCCTGCATGGCTGTGACTTCATCTTCTTCTCACTGGGAAATTATTGGAGAATTATTCATTGCAGAGACGTTTTCTGAAGCCTTTCTCCTTTGCTGGTAGGTCTTCTCTTTCTCCTTTGAATTCACAGATGTGTCCTGCTGTCATTTGCCTGAATTCCTTGCAGCTCCTGACTGGGAAAGCCTGGAATAACTTAGAGGGCACAGAGGTGACATTTTTGGCTGAAAACCTGAGGCAATTGAGAGGGGACACAAGAACTGTTGGTGTAGGAAAATGGGAGGGGATGTTGAGGGGAGTGAGGGGGCATTTTTGAGGGAAAAGCTGAGGTGATGTTTAGGAGAGAGAGTGAAAATTTTTGGAGTAGAAAAGAGTTAATCAGTATTTTAGCAGAAAGACAACTTTGGGGGTAAAACTCAATGTCATCTGTAGGGGACAGAAGGAATATTCTGGAATAAAAAATGAGGTGCTCAGTAGTAGACAAGTAAGGAAATTTTTGGAGGCAAAACTTGACACAATCTCAAGAGTAGAGAATGAACACTGTGAGGGAAAACGGGGTGATGAGTAGTGGGCATGTAGGGAAAATTTGGGGGCTAAATCTGAGCTCATCTCTAGAGGAGAGCATGAACATACTGAGGTGACATGAGGGAATCAGTTGTGGGCAGATGGGGAAATTTTGGGGTAAAAATGATACGAAATAATCTGTAGAGTGATCATTTTGAAGTAAAAATTATGTACAGATGGACAATTTGGGGGGTAAATCTTGACAACAGCTACATGGTAGAAAGTCAATAATATTGAAGGGGAAATGAGGGTGTCAGTAGTGGATATAGAGGGGAATTTGGGGGGCAAAACTTGAAATAATCTAAAGGTTGAGAATTAATATTTCAGGTAAAAATGAGGTGATAAGTTGGGGACAGTTAAGGAAAATTTTGGGGGTTAAACTTCAGGTAATCTCTAGGGAGAGAGTGAACAGTGACATCAACTGAGGCAGCCACTGGGGGTAGGCAAGGAAATTTTGGGGGTATAACTTGGGAATTTCTGTAGAGTGGAGAAGGAACACTGAGGTAGAAATGAAGTGATCAGTAGGTAACATTAGGGAGAATTTGGGGAGCAAACCCTGAGGTAATTATGTAGGAACAGGGTTATTGGGGAAAAATCTGACAATTTGTAGGGGACAGAGTGAACATTTTGGGGATCAGAGACAGAACCTGTGTGGGTTTGGGTTTAAAATCTAGTTAGTATACAGGGGACAAAATCGACATTCTGGTAGTAAAATCTGAGTTCATCTGTAGAGAAAACAATGGATATTTTGAGGTAAAAAGGAAGCAATCAGTATTGGGCAGGTAGGGAAAATTGAGGGGGTAAAATGTGAGATTATGTCTAGCAGAGAGCAGGAACATCCTGAGGTAACCTGAGGGAATTGCTGTGGATTACAGGTGGGTAAATGTGGGGATAAAACTTGAGGAGATCTCCACAGTAGAAAATTAATACTTTGAGGTAAAAATGTGGCACTCAGAGGTGGAGAAGTAGGGAAAATTTCAGGGGTAAGGTCTGAGGTGATCTGCAGCAGAGGGGATGCACTCCATGGGGTAAACTGAGGTAATTGGTTATGGACAGGTAGGGAAATGACTGGGGGGTAAAAATTGGAAGCATCCATAGGGTAAAGAGGGAAAATATTGAGGTGGAAATGAGGAAATAGGTAGTGAACAGGCAGGGGAAATGTGGGGAGTTAAGCGTGTGGTAGTCTCCAGGGTGGAGAAAGAAAGCTTTCTTGTAAAAAATGAGGCAATCAGAAGGGGACAGACAGGGAGAATTTGGGGAGAAGGTCTCAGGTGGTCTCAAGGTGAGGGAGTGACTGTTGTGAGGTCACCTCAGCACTCACTGTGTCCTCCTTCCTTGGCAGCAGCTGGCAGGGAAGGGAGGAGAGGCCTGAGGCTGGAGAGGGGCAGGAGAAACTCCCCTGGCATCACCAGGGCCCCTGTGGGGAACAGAATGGGCACTCTGGGAGCAAATGGAGCTGCCTGGATTGTCCCTTTGGGGCTGCTGGGACTGAGGGAATTCCATCCCTGTGGCTGCTGCCATTTCCAGCCCAGGGGCTTTGGCTGGCAGGGCAGCACAGAGATTGTTCCCAGGATGGGGCCCAGATTTGGGGTTCAGCTTTGCTGCTTCAGATGAATCAGAGCTCTGGCCCTGAACTGCCTGCTGGATTGGGAGGGTGGAATGAGCTCCCAGTGCCTCCTGGAGTGTGGATATTCCTGTGCAGAGCTGCCACTGAACACCAGCTGTGCCAGGAACCAGCAGAGCTTCCAAGGGAGCTCAGCAGGATGGGGTAAGGACAGGCTGACACTGCACAGAATCTGCTCTTTAAACCCCTCATCCCCCAGCCCCACTGCTGCCCCGGGGTCACCTGGCAGAGCTCCCTGGAATTCAGCTGATCCCAGCCCTGAGCTCGGGCTCCCATGGATATTTTCCAGCAGGAGGAGGCGCTGGCCGGACGCGCTCCCTGTGCTGGGGCAGCCCCTGTGCCACGGGAGGACATCTCTGCCTGCAGGGGCTCAGCTCCTTCCAGAGCCTCAGCAGGGCCCTGGGAGTTCCTTTCTCTCAGGAAAGGGCTGCACATCCCTGCCTTCAGCACAGCTCCCGTGGGACCCACCTGCAACAGCTTCCCATCCCTTCTGCCCTTCCAGCTGGCTCCATGGAAAACTCCAAACCTCATCCAAACAAATGTGTCTGACTCCAACCTTTTATTTCAAGGCCTCTCTGAGGGCATTGCTTGGGATTCAGTTTCTGTGAGGGAATTCCCTTGGCTTTAGCACTGCTGACAGAGAATACCCCCAGGCTGGAAGGGAAGGGATGGGGCTGGCTGGGACATACCTGGGGGTGCCTGGGAGCTCCAGGAGGTGGCACCGGGAATTGCTGTCTGAGCTCCTCTGCAGACCCAACGTGCCGACATTCCCAGGCATTCCAGCTGTTCCTTGGGCTGGTTTTGGGATGTCCATGAGCTCTGTCCGGGCTGCAGCATCTCCGGGTGCCTGTGGAGAGCAGCCCCTGGCCCGGGAGCTGCGGGCAGCCCCTCAGCCGTGCCCGTGCCAGTGCCCATCCCCAGGATGTGTTTGGACACTGCTGCCCTGGGGGGACACTGGGGCACAGCTTCTCCCTGCACATCCAAGGGCAGCAGGGGCTGCTTCCCTTCCTGGGGCTCCTGGGCCTCCTGCCCACACTGCCAGGAGCTGGGACACACAGAGGGAGCACCAAGGAACGTTCCTGGCAGGAGCAGGAGTCCCCCAGGGCTCCCTGCAGCTCTGGGCAGAGCAGCAGCCCCGGCCTCAGCCCCACCCTGGTTTTGGGCTGGGAACACTCACCTGCAGCAAAGGCCCCTCTGCAGGCAGGAGCAGCCCTGGCACTCTCCAGAAGAACTCTGGCCACAGAGCACGGGAACCCTCAGGGCTTGTGCTGCTCATTTCTCCCTGGAAAGGCCAGGGCTGAGCACCTTGACAGCCCTCAGGGAAGTGCTGGAGAGGGCAGGAATCGGGGTTATGGAAGAGCTTTGTGCTGCACACAGCTGCTCACCTGTGTTATTCCATGGGCAGGTGTGGCCATGGAGCTCTGCTCTGGGGCACTCCAGGGGCTGCTGTGGGAAGCAGCATTGGCATAAAAGAAGGAGCTGCCCTGGCACAGGAATTCCCTCGCTGGCACTGGGCATTCTCATCTTAGGCAGGGCCTGAGATTGCTGAAAATGCCCGGGCTGTGGGTGCAATCCCCAGAGGAGCCATTCACACCTGGTGCGCTTCTTGTGTCCCTTCCCACTCGGGCTGTCCTATGACATGGAAATAAAGAGAAAACAGTTTTCACCGGCCTTTCAAACCCAGTGATTTTGCATTAGAGAGTGCGAGCTGCAAAAAAAGGGGGGAAAAGGAGGGAGAGCATCGGGTCTCACCTGGCAGCTGTGCCAGCGGCACCGCCCGAGCCCCGGCACGGCCCCGCTCCCGCCCCGGGCACGGTCGGAGCAGCAGCGGCAGCGCCGGGCTCGGCCCCAGCGCCCGGCCCGGAGCGGCTCCTCCGGCCCGCGGCGCTGCAGCCGCGCTCGTTCCGGGGGCGGCGGGCGGGAGCCCCCGGGGGTGCGGGCGGGGCCGTGCGCGGGGAGTGCGGGGAGCTCGGGGGCTCCGCATCCCCGAGGGGCTGCGGGCCGGGAGCGCGCCCCGGGGGCTGCGGGCCGGGAGCGCGCCCCGGGGGCTGCGGGCCGGGAGCGCGCCCCGGGGCCGCCGTGCTCCCGCCGCTGCTCCGTGCCCGCCAGGGCCGCCCCGCGGGCCGGCGGCGCTGAGGGAGCGCTGGCGCTCGGAGCGTCCCGGGGCCGGGAGCAGCGGGCCACGAACCTCGGCAGTTCCAGCCGCGATCCAGCGCCTGCTCCGGGGAAGCGCCGTCCTCCTGGAAAGAACAGCACCGGCACAGCCCCGGTTCCCCGCGGTCGCAGCAGGATCTGCCCGGAGTCCCAGCGGGACCCCAGCCCCGCGCCGGCCGCAGTCGGAGCAGCAGCGGCCGCGGTAATCCCGGTTCCGATCCCGGTTCCTGTCCCTGCCCTAGTCCCGCCCCGGTCCTGCGGCCCCAGGACCCGCAGCCCGCCCGCCGAGGGAGAAGCGGCTTCGCCCGAAGCCCCAGCAGGCACGGGCAGGACCCGGAGCCGACCTCTCGGTCCCGGGTCCCGTTCCCGGCCCCACCTCAGCGCCTCAAGCTCCGCACGGCGCCGAGAGCAGCCCCCGGTGCGCAGCTCCGAGCGCCGGTCCCGCCGCATCCCGGGCTCAGCCTCCACTGCAGAAAGCGGCGCGGGCGCGGCTCCGCCGGGATTTACGGGCGCGGGCGGGGCGGGGCGGGGCCGGCCCAGGTGTGAGGGGCGGGGCCTGCACAGGTGCGCGGGGCCCCAGAGCGCCTGCGCGGGGCGGGGCCGGGGGGTATTTAAATCCTGGGAATCCGCTCTGGAGCTGTTTGCCACTCGGCGCTCGGTGGGGCAGGATGCTGTCCGGCCGGCCTCTCTATTTCTTTACCTCTATATTTCTTTTCTTTATACTTCTCTTTTATACTTCTCTTTATCTCTTTTTCTCTATAGCTCTCCTTTCTCCCCTCCCTTCCTCCCCTCCCCCACCCCCTACTCCCTCCCCCCCCCAAACCCCCCCCCCTCCCTCTCCCCCCTAGCCCTCCCCTCCCTCCCCCCCCGGGCCGGTCCCCGCCTGCTCCTCTCCCTCTCCCCCTACACCCCCAGCCCTACCCTACTCCTGCACCTTCATCCTCCTTCCTCCACCTTTCCTTCCCCCCGGCTCACACCTGCCCCCCTCACCCCGCTCCCCTTCCCCCCAATTCCTCCCCACCTGCCCTCAATTCTCCCTGTCCTTCCTTCCGCTCCGCCTCCCCATATTCCCCTTCCCTCTTTTTTCCTCTGCTCCTTGACCACACACCTCTGCTCCATCCTCATCCTCCCCCCGTGCCGCCCCCCACCTCCCCCTGCCCCCCTCCTCGCTGTCCTGCACACCCCGACCCCCTCACCTGCCCCCCCTTCCCTGACCCCGACCAGCCCCTCCGCCCCCCTATTCCCGTTCTCTCTCCCCTCTCTCTTTCCCCCGCAGCCGCGGGGCTCGGGGTGCCGGACAATAAAGCCCACGGGGCCGGAGCCGGCGCCCCCTCCCTCCCTGGAAGCCCCACACGGGGACAGCCCCGCCCGGCGGGTGTCCCCATTCCGGTCAAACACACGGCCCGACACCGCCGGGGCTCCGGCTCTCCCTACATCACACTGGGGTGTCCCGAGGGGCGGGATGGGGTTAGGGGGGCCCCCTCGTTAGGAGGGGGTCCCGGGGTGGGCTAGGGAGGAAGGGCCCCCTCGCTAGGAGGGGGTCCCGGGGTGGGCTAGGGAGGAAGGGCCCCCTCGCTAGGAGGGGGTCCCGGGGTGGGGTAGGTCAGGCAGGGAGGGCCCCCTCCGGAGGAGGGGGTCCCTGGGGGGGGTCGGGGCGGGCCCCCTCCGGAGGGGGGGGCCCGGGGGAGGGGGCGGGGCGGAGGGGGGACTTTCCCCCCTCCAGTCCCCGCCCTCTCCTCCGGGCCCCCTCTTCCGGACGGGGCTCGGCCCGGCCCCCTCCCCGGGACCCCCTCCTCCGGACCGGGGCCCGGGGAGGGGAGGGGCCGTTCGTTCGTGCGGTGATTTTTTTGTGTGTGTTCACGGTTCAGAGTGACGTGACCCGCTCTGCTTCCCCCCCACCCCACCCGCCCCCCCTCCCTCCCCCCGGGCCCCGGTCCGGAGGAGGGGGTCCCTGGGAGGGGGCCGGGCCGAGCCCCGTCCGGAGGAGGGGGCCCGGAGGAGAGGGCGGGGACTGGAGGGGGGAAAGTCCCCCGTCCGCCCCGCCCCCTCCCCCGGGCCCCCCCCTCCGGAGGGGGCCCGCCCCGACCCCCCCCAGGGACCCCCTCCTCCGGAGGGGGCCCTCCCTGCCTAACCTACCCCACCCCGGGACCCCCTCCTAACGAGGGGGCCCTTCCTCCCTAGCCCACCCCGGGACCCCTCCTAACGAGGGGGCCCAGCCCATCCCTCCCGCCCCCAGGACCCCCCCGAGGAGGGGCCCTCCCGGACCCCCGGCGCCGCCGGGGATCCCCCACTGTAGTGCGGGGGCAGCCGCAGCCCCGGCGGCGCCGGGCGCTCCTTGAGACCCGCACAGCGGGACCCGCCCGGCGGGCCCGGCCCGTGCGGGGCTCCAGCGGGGGCAGGGGGCGCCGGCTCCGGCCCTCTGGGCTTTATTCTCCGGCACCCCGAGCCCCGCGGCTGCGGGGGAAAGACGGAGAGGGGAGAGAGGAGAGGGCAGGGAAGGATGAGGGGGCACAGGGAGAAGGATCGGGGCGGGTTCGGGAGAGGAGGGGCAAGGTAAAGGCCGGGTGGGAGGGGAGAGGGATGATGGACAGAGGAGGGGAGAGGGATGATGGACAGAGGAGGGGAGAGGGATGATGGACACAGGAGGGCAGAGGGATGATGGACAGAGGAAGGGGAGAGGGGGAACAGAGGGGAGTCGGGTTGGGGAGAGGGGAGCGAGAGGGGCGAAAGGAGGGGGGGGTCGGGGACGTGCAGGGGAGGGAGTGGGGGAGGCTGGGGAGCGGGGAAGGGCAGGAGGGGAGTTGGGACGGAAAGGGAGGATATGGGGGAGAAAGAAAGAAGCTGGAGGGGCAGAAAAGAGGGGACAAGGGGGGGAAGAAGGAGGAGGATAAGGGCAGGAGAAAGAGGGTAAAGAAAGAGAAGTAGAGGGGGCCTCTCCTAGGCCACGCTGGCAGAGCCCGGCGCAGCTCCAGCCTCTCCGAGCTCTGAGAGAGCAAATGGCGGCGAGAGGGAAAGCCGGGACTTAAATCACCTCGGCCCCGCCCCGCGCAGCCGCACTGGGGCCCCGCGCACCTGAGCGGGCCCGCCCCGCGCAGCCGCACTGGGGCCCCGCGCACCTGAGCGGGCCCGCCCTGCGCACCTGAGCCGGGCCAGGCCCCGCCCCGGGACCGCCCCTGACACGGGACGAGGCCCCGCCCCTGGAACCGCCCCGGTCCCGCCCCTGAGAGCGGGCCCGGCCCCGCCCCTGGAGCCGAGCCCGGCCCCGCCCCTTGAGGCCGCCCCGGTCCCGCCCAGCCCCGGCCCCGCCCGGCTCGGGATGGGGCGGGACCATCGCTCCCGGCCCCGCCGCTCTCACCCGGGCCGGGCCGGGGCTGCCACCGGCACCGGCACCGGGGCCTCGGCTCCGGGCCCTGCCGGGGTCTCTGCGGGTCCCGGGCGGTGCCGCCTCTCCCCCGCCGGGCGCGCTGCGGGTCCCGGGCCCGCAGGACCGAGGCGGGCTCGGGCCGGCACCGGCACCCCTCCGGGGCGGGCGCTGGGGCCGGGACCCGCCGGGGCTCCGGGCAGCCCCCGGGATCCCGCGCTCGGTCCCGCCGGGCCGGGCCCCGCTCCAGCCCCGAGCCCCTCCAGGAGCCCGCGCCGAGCCCCGAACGCGGCCCCGGGGCTCTGCTCCGAGCCTCCAAATGCACACCTGGGTCTCTCTGGGATCCCAAAGCTGCCTGAGGGACCCTGGTTTCCAGCCCCGAACCAGGGCTCAGTGTCTGTGTCTGCACTCGGCCCAATGAGCCCAGTTTGAGCCCCAAACGCAGCCCTGGCTCTCTCTGTGAGCCCCAGAACTGCTCCAGCCCGGGGGGTTCAGAGCCCCAGGAGTGCCCCGGGCCAGGGGCAGAGCCCAGCCGGGCACCAGCAGCAGCTCCCTCAGCCCCAGGGGATGGGGAAGGGACCAGAGACACAAATCCAGCTCAGAACAGTTTAATAATCATGGAAACCAAGGCAAATACAATCATTTGATATTAATGTCAACACACAGTAACAGTGAGAGCAACAAGGGCAGTGAGTACAGTAATGAACAGCAGAGAGAGAAAACCCCTTCCACACTCCCCCTTTAACATTATAAATCCAAAATGTGATCCAGAGCACCATCAACTCCCAGTGTGGGGCATTTCCACATTGCTGTTCCTTTCCTTGTGTTCCATCCTGGGCATTTGTGGATGAAGGGAGGCACTGGCTGCTCCTATGAGCGAGGGAAAGGCTCCTGTGCTGTTCCCAAAAACACAACTCCTGGAATTAGTGCTCTGGGAGCCCAGGCCAGCCCTTCCAGTGCCTGGGGGTCACCCAGAGGGTCTTCACCAGCACGAAATGAAAATGCCATCCTGGTGCAGTGCATTTCCAGCAGGATTGGACACTCCTGGCCAAGGTGAGCAGTCCATGAAAACTGGACTGGTCACAATCCATAGGGGATTTTCAGTTGGAGACTTCAGATCAGAAACTCCGGTTCTTTTCGGCACCTCTTGCCTGAACGTTTCCCTGCAGGAAGAGCTCAGTGAGTATTTTTACTGACCACGTTATTGCCAAAGCAGGGAAAGCCAAGCAGCGTTCCCTGAATGCCCCCATCCCTTCCAAGGCCATCTGCTCCCAGTGGTGATGGGCAGAGCCTGCCCGGAACAGCCTCCAGGGGGATGAACTCCCTCATTCCCAAGGTGTGAATGGTTCTGGCGTTATCCCTGTCCCTGCTGTGCACAAACCCCGGAGCTCCAGGAGCTGCAGCAGCTGCAGGCAGGTGTTTTCCCTGCTCAGCTTTTCGGGATGTGGCTGAAGGTCCCTTCCCTGTCGGCTCTGGGAGTTGTCCCTGCCACAGACCCCGCTGTGACCTGGCCCTGCTGGAGCCAATTCCCTGTCGTGGCCACAGCCTGCAGGAAAAGGGGAAAGAGCCCAGCGGGCCCCAGCTCCAGGCAGGAATGGCTCACACAGGCTGTGGGTGCTCCTCCTGCTCTGAAGGGAGCTGGGATGATTCCCAAGGCCTGGGCAGGGCTCCCTGTGGAGCAGCAGCACTTCAGTTCTTCAGCCAAGGCCTCTTCCTCGGGCTCTGGGGCACAGGATGAGCCACACATTTGTCCCTCCCTTATTTCTCACACACTCCCAGACTGAGGCCCTGCTCTTTCTGCCTTCCTCAGGGGCTGCAGTTTCCCACTTCTCAGCAGAGCAGTGTCTGCAGCAAACTGCCAGAGCTGTCCCATTCCCGAGTACAGAGCTCAGCACAAGGGAAGAACAAAGGTTTTACCACTCACCATCTTTAACTTTCCTTTCTCACATCCACTTGCTCCGGCTCTTTCCATCTCAAAGGTTCCTGGTCTTTGTGTCAGCCTCAGAGGATTCTGTGAGGAGATTTCACAGCCACAAATCAAGATCCAAACCCACAGGGTTGTCCATAAAGGTGGAGCAGTGTTGGTTGCTCCATGTGCACAAGCTAAAAACCATGACACCGCTTCATCATTACCTGGAGCTGGTGCTGTAACAATGACAAACTGATTTTCCATGTCCAGAGATTGTCCTGCTCAGGCTATGAGACCTTCGACTGCACGGTGTTCCCTCCTGAAAACCAGAGCACAAGGAAAACCCCTGGGGAGCCGTGGGAAGGAAAGCTGCTGGCACAGCTCTGATTTCACACACGGATTTTACAATCCCTTGGATCTCGTCTGGGCCTTCCCCCCCTCCACTGCCGATCGCCTCCCTGTTCCCTCAGAACGCTCCTTCTGTGCCCCACATTAACGCGCATTTTACCCCAAAATGTTCATTGTGCCCTTAAAGAATCCGCCCTGGAGCGACGCCCCGGGCCCCGCACGGCCGAGGCAGCTCCGGAGCCCGCAGCTCCCGGGGCATCCCCGGGGCTGTCCCCGCTCGGGGCTGTCCCCGCTCGGGGCTGTCCCCGCTCGGGGCTGTCCCCGCTCGGGGCTGTCCCCGCTCGGGGCTGTCCCCGCTCGGGGCTGTCCCCGCTCGGGGCTGTCCCCGCTCGGGGCTGTCCCCGCTCGGGGCTGTCCCCGCTCGGGGCTGTCCCCGCTCGGGGCTGTCCCCGCTCGGGGCTGTCCCCGCTCGGGGCTGTCCCCGCTCGGGGCTGTCCCCGTTCCCGCTCGGGGCTGTCCCCGTTCCCGCTCGGGGCTGTCCCCGCTCGGGGCTGTCCCCGTTCCCGCTCGGGGCTGTCCCCACTCGGGGCTGTCCCCGCTCGGGGCTGTCCCCGTTCCCGTTCGGGGCTGTCCCCGTTCCCCCGGCCCGTCCCCGTTCCCGTTCGGAGCTGTCCCCGTTCCCGTTCGGAGCTGTCCCCGTTCCCGCTCGGGGCTGTCCCCGTTCTCGCTCGGGGCTGTCCCCGTTCCCCCGGCCCTGTCCCCGTTCCCCCGGCCCTGTCCCCGGTCCCCGCTCACCTCCGAGCCCGCCGCAGTCTCCCCCGCTGTCCCCGGCCCGGCCCCGCCGCTCCCCGGGCTCCGCCATTGCCGCTCCCGCTCCGCGCCTGCGCCCCGGGGCTGCGGCCGCGGGTCCTGCCGGGAGCGCCCGGCCCGGGCCCGCTGCGGCTCCGCGTCCCGATCCCGGCCCGGGCCCGCTCCGGCTCCGCGTCCCGGTGCCGGTCCCGGTCCAGCTCCGTATCCCCGTGCCGATCCCGGTCCAAGTCCCGGTGCCGATCCCGGTGCCGGTCCCGGTGCCGGTCCCGGTGCCGGTCCCGGTGCCGGTCCCGGTCCAAGTCCCGGTGCCGGCTGAGCCGCGGGCAGCGCTCGGGGCTGCAGTGCCCGCTGTGCCCACACGGCGGCAGCACTGAGGGCGCAGCGCTGTCAGGGTGCCCCTGACCCCAATTCCCGTCCCGGGGCCGATCCCGGATTTGGGGAGTTCCAGAAAATTCCGAGCGCACGGAGCTGTTTCTGGTTCCTTCCCACAGACCATCCTGTCCTACCGCTTCAAGCTCTTTATACACGAACGTTGTATTCTTATTTTCAAACCCTACAGATCCATATTCAGAATTTCTTACAGTCTAAAATCCTGACTATAACACAGCAGGCACTGGGGGTTATTGTAAAACAATTGATACATAAATTAAGGATATTTCTCAATATATATAAAATTAGAATTTTGCAGTTTTAAGTATTGTAAAAGAAAGAAAGCTCACTCTTAGAATAGTTCTCAAAAGTTTAATGAGGGAATAAAAAAGGGCAGTGTCCAGCTCTGGGTGTTCCTGGCTATCACCTAATGAACACGCTGGTACGTTAAGACAGTGTTACCTATATACTGTTACCTTACTAAGGCACACACATATTCATAAGTTTCGTGCATCATTCCAACATTCTTGGGAGCTTTTGATGTTGCAGAAACTTTCCTTTGTTTGGTTTCCCACCCTGACTTACCTACGTGACATCCTGCGGATCAGGTCAACAGATTTTATTCCTTCTTGTGGCTTCACCCCGTTATTTCTGATAACAAATTGTTCTCTGATTCTCCTCCCCTGCTCTGGTCTGTGTCACTCTCACCACTTGCAGAGGTCAGTCAGCAGATGTGGGAAAAATCATCATTGTGGGAAAAAACATCATTGCTTTACACAGTTCTCCCAGTTACACAGAGGTGTTTTAACATTTCATGCTTTGCCAAGGCCTACAGTACAGTACATTCATCACATTATTATTTCTGTAAGCTATAAAGTGCATATATCAACATAATACAGTTATGACACTGCTATTTCTGTGGCAGTGCATGCAGTGCATGCTTAAAATGAGAAATTAGGTTATATTAGCAAGCAGTTGAAAGGGGTTATAAACTGCACTATATTTAAATACTTACAGTTGATATCAGCATGTAAAGACTAATACACAAATGGGACAGCCAATATTATAAGGTCATTTTTAACAACTCCTCCCCTTTGTCTTTCTTACTGTGTTTGGCTTGAGCTGCAGCTTTTGAACCTCTGCACTTTTGGCATACCCATTCCTTTCATATATCTTAAATGCTTTCTCTAGGTTTTTATCACCTTTCATTTTTTTCAACACCGTATTTTTCTGCCTTTTTTCTGTGGTTTCTGACTCTGGATGGGAGGGCATTGTCTTTATTGGCATATTTTGAACCACAAAAGTAATTAATGGGTAAGACATGGGATCAAACATGGAAGGAAGATTAAACTTATTATTCCACATAACACTACAAAGCCCTCCTTTTTCCACCAGGATAATCCAAAAAAACTCTTCTAACCATCCTTTACTTATTTTAGATTTCCATTTTTGGACTGGTACATGGGCTGTTTTCTGGATGTTTCTGGCTATATCCAAAACTGCATCCCCATTATCATCAGCTTGTAGACAATTTTCCCCAAGCCCCTCCTTCCTCTGCTAACAAAAAGTCGAATGCTGACCAATTTTGGTGCACTCAGCTCTGCTTTGCCTTTGCTGCCTTTTTCACTGGATGTGATTTCTACAACTGCCTGGAGCCTGATGATGCCATTTATTAATTGGGGTTGATACCCCCAACTCCCATCTTGTGCCCCCATGGCTGGACCTTATGTCTGCACTGTCCCTTCAGATGGCCACTCCTCTTTGCCCCACCTTTGGTATCCCTCAATTTCTCCACTTAGTTCTCTCTTATTTCTTTATGAGGTGTTATATACCAGTATTCCCAAATTGTCTCAGTTTGGCAGCAGGAAAAATCCTGGTTGTACAATTCCCAGAGTGCAACTCCTTCCCACAGGGGAGGAAGTTTTGGATAAGCCCTTTCCCCACATATCCAGAATGAGCCATCCTGTGCTTGCCCGTGTTCCTTTCTTTGGTTATTAATGTTTTCCCAAAATTTAGATATTTCTGGGATCTCATAATAGGGACTCTTCCCCGGGTCATTGCACCAGAAAAGTTTAATCTCCTTTTCGTATTTACAATTCTTTTTCCTCTCCTGGGTCCAATGCTCTGTGAGTTTTTCAGGGATCCACCATTTGAAAGTTCCATTATAAACTTTATACCTTTTACAGGAAGTTTGTCCTGCATTATCTAAAAATTCTTTTTCTAAATGCCAGAAGCACTCCTCTCCTATTATTTTTGAACTTAATATCCACTCTTCTGGTTTCCTTCTTTCATGTTGGTCCTGTTCCATTTAAGGAGTTGGACCAAGCCCAGGCCTCTACCTGGCCATTCTTCAGATATTGGGGCCCCCACACACACTCAGAACTTAGTAACATTCAGTTATTTGCTGTTTTTTTTTCTCCCAGATCTACAAATAAATTCTCCCCTAATCTCGGGAGTTCTATCTCAGCTTCTATTTCTTGTTTGAGCTTTGCACAGAAATTTCTGTGAGGAGTTGGCTCTGGCCCTTTTGTAAACAGTTCACCAAATAAAGTGTCTCCTACAGGTGTTTTCAGAATATTTCCCCTCAGCTGCAGGAGTTTTGGGGATACTAATTGTTCTTTCACTGAGCCTCTTACTGCCTCCCCATCATATGGAGTAGTTGTCTGCATTCAAAACATGCTCCCTGTTTTTGCTTTACCTCAGCTTCCCACTCAGCTTCCAACAGCTCCTCAATATCGGGGAGCATCCATTCAACCCCACAACAAATCATCAGAGCTGCTTCTTGCCCTCCATTAGTGCTGGAACCCCTCTTTTTATCTCCACAATTTTTGCAACATTCTTGCTGCCTTGGGGACAACTGTGGCAGAGCTGGCCACAGTTTTACACTGACATTGTACCCAGCTTGGATGTCCTGCCCCAGGGTGTTTCAAGCAGGGTATGTGACTGGGAGCAAATCTGGGAGCTGTTTCACCAGGGAAAGCTGATGGGATTTCTTTTGGTAAGCTGCAGGCTAAAGCAAAAGCTCTAGGATTTATGGGCCCGGTGTTTGTTGGTTTATATAACCCTGAACCCCCTGACTGGGGTAAAATCACCGCCCCGCAGTTCGGAAAGCCTCTGGCCTTTGGGAATCCAAAAGAACTGATAAAGCCCACAGGGACGCCTCTCCCAGTCTGGATTGATGTTTGTTTACTTGCCACATTGAGGCCGTGTGTTTCCTTTCAGAGCCTTTTTCAGTCCCTCTGTGGAGGTGAGGATCCTCCAGGCACGGGGTTCTGCTGCTGCTCCTTTTATCCACCAGCCTGAGCCCAGCCTCGCTCTGCATCCATAGAGCTGATTCTGGGGTGAGCAGAACCTGAAAGGGAGTTACCCATTGGGGTTAAAGGTTGGTCTTGATTATTTATTTAATCATTGCCCAGTCTCCAGGGTTGACATGAATTCTGAAATCTAGGGTAGCACTCTGGGGGATTCTCCCCTTTTCCCGCAGATTCTCCACAGCCTGTGCTATAGATGGGACACATACCTTGACACTGTCCTCCCCTTCTTCTTAAGTGGCAATGCTATTTACTGAAATCAGAAATGGTAAACCAAACATCATTTCATGAGGTGAAATCCCTAAATCTGATCTAGGCTGTGTTCTGATTCTTAACAAAGCCAGGGGTAGGCATTTAACCCATGACATTTGAGTTTCAATCATCAGCTTAATTAGAATTCTCTTGAGGGTTTGATTCATCCTTCCACCCCATCCCAAACTTTGGGGATGCCCTGGAGTGTGTAATTCCCACTCTGTACCCAGAGCTTGCAGCACCTGCTGCAGCACTTCTGATGTGAAATGGGTTCCTGGTCTGAGTGGATGTTCTCCACTATTCCATTATGGTGGAATGATTAATTGCAGAAGGGCCCTGCTCACTGCACTAGCAGTGGCTGTAACTGCTGTATTGCCTCCACCCCGTGGGTTAAATGATCTGCTATCACCAGCACAAACTTCCAGCCCTGCACTTGGGGGAGTTCAGTGGGATCCCCCTGGATGCTCTGACAGGGCCGTGGGGCTGATCCTCGCCCTCCCGGCACTCCCCTCCTGCCCTGTTCACCTTTTGGCACATTGCACACTCCTCACTCACTGCTCAGCTACTCCAGAATCTCCCATGCAGCCCAAATTTCTCAAAACCTAATCACTTAGGGCCTGGGTACCCCAATAAGTCTTATTATGCATGCTTTCTAATATTTTTTTTTGCCAATGGTTTATTTAATAACTGCCTTCCATTGGATAACACCCACTCCCCCTTATTGTCCTCTTTTTGCACCTATTTCTAGGAATTTTTTCTCTTCTGTTTCACTGAATATTGGTGTATCTTGAATTTCCTCTGAGGGGGTTAAAACCATCATGATGTTCTCTTCTCTGGACTCGGCTGCTGCTTCAGCCTCTCAGTCTGCCAGTATTTCTAAGGTGGTCCCTTTCTGATGTCCCCAAACATGTACAACAGCAATTTCTTTTGGTAATTGCAATGCTTCTGCTACTTCTTTTCATGGACTAGTCCTTTCCCCTTTGAACTGAGCAGACCAGGATCCTTCTTCCCAAATTTTCCCAGAGGTGTGCACTACTCCAGAGGCATCCTTAGAGTCAGGGTACACAGCCCCTCTTTCCAGAGCTAATATTTCAAGGGCTGGTTTTAAAGCATACAGCTCACATGCTTGGGCTGAGCAGCTGGAAGGTAACTTTTTCTTTTCTATGCTTATCAATTCTTCATTTACTGTAGCATATCCTGACATTCACTTCCCCTGCATTACTCTTGAGGACCCATCAATGCATAACTGCCCTCCCCACAGAGGGGTTGGTCAATCCCATCTTCTCTTACTTTGGTATGATAATTTATAAATTCCAAGCAATCATGCACTGTTCTTCTACTGATTCTCCATATAAAAACTGGGCAGGATTGAGGTGTTTATCCATAACTAACTCTAGATCATCTTTGTCAACTAAAATTGCTTCATATTTCAACCCTTGAGAGTCAGTGAGCCATTTCTTGGCTTTTTGATTTAAAATATTTCTAAGTGCATGGGGGGTGTGCACTTTGACTTTCTCAAAGTCAGTTTTCTGCTTTGTTCCACCAGTAAGGCAGTGGCAGCCTGAGCACAGGTGGGCCACCCCCACTAACAGGATCTAACAATTCAGACAGGTCAGCTACTGGGTTCTTGGTTCCCCCCCATTCTTGGGCTAGGATTCCATGGGCTACCCCATTTTCTACATCCACAGATAAGTAGAAAAGTTTATCTAAAGCAGGGAGACTTGGCACAGGGGCACTGATCAACTTCCGTTTTAAATTCTCAAATCTCTGTTCATCTTCTTTTCCCCACGTGATTTCCTCTTCTGTTCATTTTTCATACAGCCTGGGTCTACCCTTCTATCCATATCCTACAACATCCTAACAAGCCCAAAAGTTTTCTGATTTCCTTTTTAGTTTTTGGCTGAGGGAGTGAGGTTATTATTCCTGTAATCCTTTCAGGGTTTAAACACCCACTTCCTTGGCTTACCATAAGTCCTAAGTATTTTACTTAAGTCTCTACAAATTGCAGTTTTTCTCTTGATATCCAAAGCCCTTGATTTCCCAAGAAATTCAGAAGAATTCCAAGAAATTAATTCCCAAGAATCTGTGAATTCTCAGCCTTTCTCTTCATCCTCTCCTGAAAGGAACAAATCATCCACATACTGGATAAGCTTTACTTGTGGCACAATAGGGAAGAGCTGTAATACTTCCCCCAAGGCTTGTCCAAATAAATTGGGGGATTCAGTAAATCCTTGGGGTGGTTTTGCCCACCTGAGTCGTTGCTTTCTCCCTGTATTGGGATCTTCCCATTCAGAAGCAAATGTATCTCTGCTTTCTTCTGCCAGGGAACAGGCCCAAAAAGTATCTCTGAGATCTACAGTTCTCTTATGTACTTCTCTCAGGTCTTGGACAAGCCTGCGTGTCCCATTTGATTTGTTTTTTAACTGATAATATGGGAGTATTGTGGGGAGACACGCACAGCTCTAAATTTCCATCTTGAATCAATTCTTGAATTTTTGTCTGCAACCCCCTTCTCCCTTCTAAAGAGAGTGGGTACTGCCGTGCTGAAATTGGGCAATCTCTGTTAGTTATTTTAATTACTGCAGGGATTATGTTTAACTTGCCCCTATTTCCAGGCTTGGCCCAAACTGCTTCCTCCATTTGTTTTTTATCTTTCTCTTTTGGGAAGTTTGACTCCCATTTTCTCTCCCTCCCTGGAAGCACACTGATACCTGACTGCACTTGTAAATCCCTTCCCAGCAAATTACATCCTGCCCCTGGTACTAATAAAACAGCCCCTGTTCCTGTTTTGTTTGTTCCTTCAAATATTACCTGTCCTATAACTGGAATTTCAAATCCTTCTCCTGTTGTCCCTACTACTTGAATTGCATTTTGGCATTTTTCACATCCTTTTCCAATTTGACAAACACATGTCCTCTCAGTCCTGTATCTATTAAAAAACCAAATTCTTCCTCCTGGGGGCCTACTTCTAAAGTTATCAAGGGCTCCTGTTGATATTTTGCCCCCAAGAGAGACCCTAGCATCCCTATTCCTCCATTTCTCAAGTCTCCTTAAAAACTTGAGGTCCTTTTCCCTCTGTGGGCAGAGTTTCAGTCCCCTTTTCAGTTCAGGTGTGCCATGTGCAAAGGAATGGTGCTTTTGGCATGACTAGAAATTAATGCAGCTGTAGATATGGCAATATCCCAAGTCTCTTGCTCACTGAAAATTCTGAAACACAGACTTTCTTCAGCAAGGTTTAGGACCAGAGGCAAAAAGCCACATCTCTTCTGATTAATTTTGTGGCCATGATCTCACTTCTTTTGGTCCTGAAAACAGATAGTCCTAAGCTGTCATCATTTGGTCAGCTTATGAGGTTTTTTCCTTTTTAAAATTGTATTCTCTCAAGGCAGAGAAGCCTACCATTCTACCTTTGAGTAGAGGAGCATATACAAAGTGTCAGTGAAGGAAACAACAGATATTGCAGGAGACTGCTAAAGGAGAGGTAAAATCTTCAATGCTAGGAAGACAGAGCAGCACTAAGTGAAATAAAAAATTGTCTATTTGCTTTTAAACTGATACAAAGCAAGGAAAAGTAAATTATTATAACTCCTTTAAATCTAGTAGAAAATGTGTGCATTAAGACAAAGGTGGAAGTTTCCAAGTTACAACTGCTTAAAACACTTCTTGCTAGGGATAGCACAGCAACTCAGTACCACCAGCAATTTTTTTTGCTTGAATCCCCAAAGGATTCCATCCCTTCAACTCCAATTCTGCCAGCTTTTCAGTGTTCAAAAATGGACTGGTTAAGATAGCAGTGAGAGAAAAAAAGAACAAAATAAACTTCTTTTATTGTGTAAGTAAGTAAATTTGCAATGGAGTTACTGACAGGTGAGTATACATGGACCCCATGCAGAGTTCTCTTTTTACAGTTGCACTTAAGGATTGTGCTTCAAGTATGGTTACACAGATATTTCCCCCCACACACTGACTGCCCCTTAATCCTAAAACCTGACCTGCCACAAAGTTACATGAAATAAAACAGACTGAGAAAATACTGGAGAAGGACTGCTGTGTATAAAGAAGGTCATTTACAGTATAGAATTACTGATAACAAGAGTTCAAAACCTGGACTGCATTACAAAGCATTTCTTCAAACATCCATTGTGGATTATTGCTGTAAGGTACTAATTGGTCTGCTCTAGACAAATTTACAGACATTCATAAAATAGTGAAAAATGCATGCTTTAGAAACCTGGGACATTTGGTGCCTTTGTGCTGACAGAATGTGAGGATGGAAGCCATTGGCATGTTTCAGTGTAGATCAGCAGCATTTAGAGGTGTTTTTCTTGTGTACTGGCTGATTCTTTGTATTTTTTCCTCATTTTTTTCAGGTGATCTTTTTATCTTTAGGTTTAGTCCATGGAGAGCTGTGCAACTTCTGTAGAGGTGAAAACATCATCAGTGTAAAACATTGTGTATGGAATACATACATACATAAGCAAAAATAAAGAAAGTATGTTAAAAATCCATGGCAATAGTGCACACAGAGCTGTATTTCTATTAAACTGATGTACCAGTTATAAACTGTTGCAGCAGAATCTGATACTTGCCAGCTGTGCCTAGAAAAGGGTCCTGATCTCTGTTAAAGGAAGATATTTAACTTAAGATATTTAACCTTCACATTGCAAAACCATACAAGTCTGATGCTGCATAGAGCTTCATATAACTGCATATGATATATATATATGTATAACTTTGGAAATCTCTCCCTGCTCCTGCTTCCAGGGCTACAGACACCACACTATAAAATTAAGTAATTTGACTACCAGTTTTTCAAATATTTAATAGTTTGCCAATTGTTACCAGCCAGAAAATATTTTGAACAGATGAACTGCAATTAGATGCAGGCAAAGCCTGAACTAAATAGTCTTCTCTTTTGAGACAGAACTTGGTGAATAATGTGTAAATATACTGCAAGTAATTGCATTTCACAAGACATTTTAGTAAAACCCCAACACCTGCTCTGGAAGAGAATACCTGAAAACTTGTCTCTGTTTCTGCTGCCTTCAAATGAGATCTTGAATCATTCCAACTCCCCAAACATGTCTTGGCAACCTGCCAATACAAATGTCACAGATAATTACTTAATATTTTTTCCTAAAATATTCAGTTAAAAAATAATTTAAAAAAAAATCTCCAGGTCTTCTACAAAGTTTTCATAGCTAAGCTTATCCCAGACTCCCATCACCCCTGTGGATAGTCTTTAACAATTTAGTCTTGTGGCAGCAAGTTTAACAACTAAATACTTATCCACCTTTCTTTGTTCTTGTTTAAATCTCATCACTGATAGTGAAGTTTACAAATGGTCCTAGGGAACAGAAAAGTAATTACAAATGTCTTTCATGGGTGAGGAAACAGTAACAGCTGAAAATCAGCATTACAGTTAGAATTTAGCTCTATTACTATGCTCTTGTCTAAACTCTAGATCTCTCAGGTATAATAATCCCTGAATGGGAATAAAAAGTCACTGAATGGGGCAGATGACTCTCAAGGTACAAAATCTTGGTACATTAATTGCTGTCATTTTATCCAAGCAATAATGTTATATTCTTTGCCCAAATGCTTTTTAATATCTGGGAAAACAGAGTTGCACAGCATAAATAAAACTAATTACAAAGTAGATTTTCGAACCAAGGAGATCACTGGATATGAAACCAGAGATTTACTCAACACTGAAAATTCTACTGTACTTAAATCAAAGTCCCTTCAGGAGTAGGATTAAGGATGCCATAGGAAAAGGAGTTGAAACATGAAATACAGTCAGATACTCATAATACTTGGTCATTACTCTAAAATGAGTTCACACTGGAATTTCTCTACTTGTTTTGCTATTAAAATGGCTACATTTAAATGGAATGAAAATGACAGGGTGTTTTTTAAGTTTTAAGTCATCAAGGCTCTTTCCAATGTAACAGTGGGGAAGTTTAGTAATGTTTAAGCTACTGAAGTGAGCCTCTGAGATTTGATGTGGGGAACTGTTTTTCATATTTTCCCACTCTAGACAATAGCAAATAAAATTGGATTAATATAGGGAATAATCAAGGCAGTATTGATTAAAATAATGTCTATTGATAAAGCACCTGCTCTTTTTATGACCAAAAAACACATCAAACAAAGTGGTTTATGTCTTAGATAAAGACTAAAAAGTCAGGTGACAGAGTAGCAATTTTTAGTAGACTTTTTATACTTCAGAACCTTCTAAGTGTGGTCCTGCCAAAACTTCCATTTAAATTATTTACTAGTAATCTAGATTTAAAAAAAAATATTTCAAGCTGAATCATGTTCAGAAAAAAGTGAGGGTTTGGGTAACTTCTAGATGTGCAGCTTGAGGACAAAAGATACTATAGGCCAAGCAATGAACAGTATTGCAAACTGTGCAATGAAGAGGACAGAAATAATACTAATTAAATATAAGGTAATTTACATACCCAGAATTTGCTCTGACTGTACATACTAGAACACAAAATCAGGTAACCTATTCCACCAACACAACTCATAGGAGATAGGAAGCAAGAACTATTAATTGAATTAATAAAGCTATAGGTCAATTGCTTAAGACATATTCAAAGAGAATATGTCTGCCTTAGAAAAAATAAAAGCAAATGATAAAAACAATTGTTTAGGAGGAAGTAGCCTTGCATAGTCTCTTCACAGACCAGATAACAAAAGCTGTCTTGATAGGAAAGGAGCAATAAAGATTTATGTTGGTAATATTTCATATTTGTTCACTCAGTTCTTTTCTTTTTAGTAGCACACCACATGTACACATTTGTGTGTGTGTATATGCATATATATATATATATATACACACACACATATATGTACATGGATACACACACACAGGCTGTGGCTTTCTTTCAGCTTGGTTCCTAAACTGAGTCAGATGAGAATATTAACATCATCTTCTGCTGTATCTCTGAACTAGATCTCTCTAAACTGGGCTCAGCAGAGCCCAAACTGAATCCCATCCTGAGATGACCTCAGGCATATCTATAAACACATACATATACACACACACCCCTATGTGTGTAATTACATGCTTTTATATTTATTTATATATGCACATATAAACACATAAATATACATATACAGTACATATATCTTTGTGTCCCTCAGTTAAAGACCAGTGGAGAAATTTAAACCCAATGTACTACAACACCTTTCACACCCTTAGGTGACAGACAAAGAAAGTAAAATATTGAACTTTAGTTATTGTTGCCAGTTCCCTCCATGCCAAGCAGAGGATTGTTTTGTATGTTTGTGTGTGTGACTCCCTTTCTGTCTCTTAGATTCTCTCCCATGAGAGATACACTCATTACAGAAGGACAGAATGAGAGCTTGACATGGCAGAAATGATCAAAAAGCAAAAACAATTGCCTTTGCAAAATAAAGGTGTTGAAATGTTGTCAGGGTGGGGTTTTATTTCATGGAAATGAGATCCTAGTGTACCTGCTGGAAGAGATACTGGGATCATGCCAAGCTTTGAATCAAGATTTCAATATCTGAGGGACATGTCAGGGAGGAACTCTGTGTTCCCCCACAGGAGCAGGCATCTCTGTACCTCACACCAAGATCATTCCACAGTAAAAAAATGCTCCTCAGCGGGAGCTTGAACAGAGACACACAACTGGGCAAAAAGCAGCTTTCTCATTTCTATCAGAGAAGGATCAATTGCTTTTATTCCAAGGGGTGAACATTTTTTTGGAAAGATTATTACTGAAATGTTAATGAAATGCTAACAAAACAGTAAAAACATCTTTGAAGAAAATATAGAAGGTAAAAAATCCCACCTGATCTCAGTCCTGCTAGCTAAACACAACTCCATTGAATCCTCTTGTACCAACATGACAAGGCAGGCTGTAATTTAAAATATTGCCAGGAATACTTCAGGGATGTTCCAGTTTTCATACCGAGTGCACGTGACATTTCACAATACGGATTATTTTCCCCACTGCTGGGCAGAAAGTTGTATGAGTTCTGTTTGCACATAATCTCTGTTAGCCACAGCTAAGTTTTAAATCAGTGCTGGCTTCACCTTTCTCTCCCCACCTGAAGACTGAAGAAGGCACAGGGATCTCTGGAAGCAACGCAGTCTCATATTTCAATGAGTTTGGAATAAATATGAAATGATTTTTTTTGCCTGTCCCTCTGCTCAGTGCTTCCAGCCAAGTTTAAGCAGGCTCTTAAGATACATCCTAAAAAAACATTTAGGAAGAAAAACCTCCAGCACTAAGAGCCAATGTACAGGCAGGTGCTGACCCTTGGTACGTGAGCTGATGTGTTTGCAGGGATACAGAAATGCAGTGAGTCAGTGCAGGGTCAGCACAGCAACTCAACCAAATGATGCTGCCTATTTTCTTATTTGTGCCTGAAGTGACAGGTGGATAAGAATTGCAGAGCAAAAGGGAGAAAACACAGCAGAGATGGGCAAGACCAAATACCTTGAAAGCTATAAATTAACAAAACAATTAAAACCACCATGCTTTGATCTAGCTAAAAAAACCTGGATGACTAAAACACCACAACATTTCTAAAAATGCAACTTATTGTTAGCATGGTGCAAGGCTGTCTTCTAGAGAATTTTGCATACAAGATGATGAAAAAATTCTCTTGTGCATTCATGAAACTGGCAGCACTAAAGAAAAAAATCCAACAATATTCTTAAGTTCTAACTTAGCTGTGCAAGTTTATTTCCTGCCATTGATGTTTAGAACAGAAAGGTCTTTTCTCCATAACTATTTCTGTGTTTTCTTCTGCCTGCCTTTTCAAGGAGCAGGAGGGGATGGTTAAACTCAAATGATCTAACTTGTTATGACCTTCCTAGTCCTCATTTACAGAATCCAATCTACCTTAAAAGATTTTATTAGTTTGAAATTTTGTTATAACAATTTATATTATTTTAAAATAAGTATTAAAAAAACCATTTATGTTATTTTTTCTCTTATTACTTCCTCTGGAAAAACTGTTGAAGAGTGCAATGTGATCAAAGCTCTGCAACTGCAGCTGATTTAAGAAAATGAAGTAAAATGCTGTGGTTGCTTAGAAATGGGTACAATTTTGGCTCCAATACTCAACGTCCTTTGTCACTGAATGATTAATGAACAGGAATGTTTGCTTACTGCAGGAAAATAGGGCAGTAAATAAAAGCACTATCACATCTATTTATGAGAGAAGACTCTACAAGGACAAAGCAAAAAATCTAATATGACAACAGAGAACAAAGAACCATTGTATGAACTCTTTGATGTTTTAGCAGCACCAAATGTGTGGTTTTAAATGATATGTTACATGCATAAGAATTATTTGACATCAAAAGGCAATAAAGTAAATTCTGGTGTAAAAGCCAGAATCCCATAAGATTTTGGGAAGACAGAAAAAGGAAGGGATACCAGGGAAAGAGCTCTGCAGAACTCTGGCTCTGCACAGAGACTTTCAGGAGGCAGACACAGGAAAACATCCCTGGATAAGGCTAAGAAAAAGTAATATTGACAAGATGCCTCTAATAAAGGACAAGTAACCAAAATAATGGAAACTTGTGCAAGAAAATTGAAGTTAATATTATTTTGGGTTTTGATGAATTTCAGATTATGCTTCACTGGATATCCTATCCACTTCTGGCTATTACTGGTCCTGTGTCAAATTTCCTTACAGATATATATCAGCAGTGACTAATTTCCAAATTTACTAGTCTGTATCCCACTTGCCAATAAATTTTCATCTGTATTTGTTCTACAGTAAACAACACTAATTATTGTGAACAGGCATAAACCCCATAAATATAAAATCGCAGAAAGATCACAAATTTAAGACAGAGATGCTCAGCCATACAGACTTAAAAATACCACTTGGAACCATCACCTAACCATTTTGCTTCAGTTTCTGCCTTAATAATTGTAAGACTGCATGTTCTTCTCTAGTTAGTCTTCACTACCCTAATTCTTCCAAAATATGAATCACATTTTATTTATCAGAGACTCAATAAAATGATCTTTGCCAAGTTCTGAGAAAGGATTGCTGAAATACTGGGTTTCTAAGCAACAGTTTTAATTACATCTTCACTGATTTTTCTTAAAAAATGCTGCATTACAACCTGTCCTATGTTCTTAACCATCCAACCTTCATCTTCCTTCATTGGGAGTTAAGCAGCTGTAAAAACTTAAAAAAAAGTACACACAGCCATGTAATGACAAAAATACAATAAAAACCCTTCCCAAGTGTTGAATTTTCTCCAAGTGACAGTGTTCACAGGTACAAATTGCAGCTTTGTATTACTGAAATAATATGATCCTTTGGGAAAAGAAATTCCTTCCCATCCTTTCAGAACTTAAGGTGCTACCTCTAATGCCAATATATGAAGGTTAATTGTGGAAAGAGACATTTTTAGTTCAGTTCTCAAAGCTAATAATTTAAATTCTTCCTTGAGTCAGTCTCTCTAGTTAATGTGAGATAATGATGATGATGATGAAGAAGAGGTTTGAAAGCAAAACCAGTGAGAGACTCCAAGTCAGAAATACAATTTAATAGGAGAGAGAAAAAAAAGTAAAATAAAATAAAATAAAAATTCACCTTTCATCACAGTACTTCAAAAGTCCTCAATACTCTTAAATACTCTTTTGTTTTTTGAAATACACTAGCAGTTATTTTCTTTTTCTTTCTCTTTTAATGTATCCACTTGTGTACAAAAGAGCTGTTTAAACTTCCTTAGACAACTATTTAGCCTAAATTACTTCAGTCTTTAGCAAAAGTATTCTACATTCCATCAAATCTTCCATAACTTTTTCAAGGAATAACAAACTTCTAGTCATAATCTAAGTGGAGTTCACTTCAACTTCATAATTTTACGTGTTGTTCTTCTCCTCCTTCAATTTTTATTAACAAATGAAGTTTCCTTTACCTTTAGATATTAAGAAATGTGCAACAGTAAATTATGCACTCTTATATATTTGTAATTTCTCTTTGTTCAGTAGAGGATGTGGCAGAAGGGAGGTAACTTATAACTGAATAAACTTGTAACATATTTGTTATAAATGGACACTCTATAATTTTAAATAATTTACTGTATACTGAATTACCTAAGATTTTTTTCCAGAATTTTCTTCACACTGCCATGATCATGAACAGAAAGTTACCCAGTTACCTCCACAGGATTTTGTTTTATCTCAAGATATAACAATATATTCAACATATATTGAATATAATATATATATATATTTCACCTGCAAATTAGTCTTTTTGACTACTTTTTGAACTATTGAGCATAAAATCCTCAACAGTCAGAGCAGACTCTCTCAACAAAATTGGTCTTGCTCATTTTGCCTGTCTTTTTTCCTGTTCTATTTGTATGTTTATAACTACAGCCACAATATATGCATTTGAGATTTCTTTTAAGAACTCTCACCATGCTGTTTGACTAGTTTCAGCAAAAGCATCAGATTTAGCTTTATATCAAAGCTGTCATAAGGAAAACACAGCTTGCAGCTCTTCTAGACTGGCAGTGAACGATATCACATCCTTTCAACAATTATGCTGTCATGTCTTATATCTCCCCAAAGGCTTTAAGAAATTGGTAATAACCATAAAGAGATGTAAACAAGGTTTTTGCATCTCACTATAATCAGGCAAGACTTCAACCAGGAACAAACGCATTTTTGAAATGGTTAAACATCAAATGATAAACTTTCTACTACTGCTTCCTGCAACAGCTCTGCCGGTTCCATTAAGCAGCTTTTAAAAGAAACCTGGATGATATCCATGCACAGATTGACTGCAATGAGCATTTGCTCCTCAGCACTTCAACCCAGAACACAGCTGGCTTATAAAATATGTCTTGACCAGGAAAATTCCCACTTACAATTGCCTAAAGCACTCATGTTTTCATACAGCCCAGATTAGGCCCTGTTTATCAGGTGAGCTGAGCTTACATCTGGAGAATCACACTCCTGGGTGCTTTGATTTTCTTCCTTTTTCAAGGCCACGTGGAAATTCTCTTTCTCTGCTGAGACATTTTGCCAGACCTGAAAAACAAAAATGTAAAATAATAATTTAAAGGCACTAATATAATTGAGATAAAATATGAAATAAGTCTCATGTGAAAATCCAGGATAACGATGAAAAACCAAGAGGTCATAGACTGCAAATAGACTTTGGGGTGACTTTTATACACTGCATTTTCAGCAAATTCTATCCAGGGAATGTCTTAACATACGTTCACATTAGAGTACTCCCTGGTAAATGATGACTTCCATCTACATAATCAAGATGTTCTCTCTAAATGCTGAAGGAGGGGAAAAAAACATTTCCAGAACTCCTATTCCTGTGGCTCTTGTGGACTCTGGGGAAGGCTGAGCCTGTGAGCTGACAGGTTTATGAACTGCTTTAGCTTGTTTCAGCTGTCCACAGCCTCTCTCTCTGCTGGGACCTCCCCAGCTGCCAAAACATCTTCCTTCTCATGCCTTTTTCTCCTTGCTGCATGGGGAAGGTGCTCTGCCACCTCTTCATAAGCAGTGAATTTCCTTCCACTGAATTGCTGCTTGTTTAAAGCATCATTTTCTGTATTTCCTGAAACTTTTAAGACTCAAAAGGACAAAAAAGGAAGAATGTGCACTGAAACGATCCTGAAAGCATCAAATTGTCTGCAAGACATATTTAAACTCATCAGGGGATGGTGACAGGAAATAAAGCAAAACAATTTTTCTGTAAAGGAAGGTTAAAACTTCAGACACCAGTTTTAAAAGCTTTCTTGTGTCACTTATATTGCATTGAATTACTAATCAATAATTACTATAATACAAAGTTTTCAGAAAAGATGGAGAACAGGAGAAACCAAACCACACAGGTCACTATTTACAATTTAACTTGAATCATGAAAAACAGTTTAATTCTTAGCTGAAATAAGATAGTTCAAGTAGTCTCTGGTTAACAGCTCTCCAGTGAGGACTTGTTAGTTTTATACTAGCAACTGACTACTAAAAGAAGTAATGTGGAGATAAACAAATTTAAAAGATCAATATAAATAACTATTTTGTTAAATAATAAATGCCTTTTAGTACCTGTGTTGAGTCACCTTGTCTGTTCAGACTGAAAGAAATTACAGTTCTTGAAATCTAAATCTCTTCCCATTGAATAAAAAAAGCCTATGATCAATAAATGATAAAATACACGTTCATTTGAGTTCTTGGCTACCTGGCACAGTGAAATCCCATGGGATGCTGGCAAACCCACACAGCTTTAAGCCTTATTAATTGTGGAGAATAAATGCCTGTGCATAGAGCTTCTGAATTCAGAATTTGATTCTTGCTTAAGGGTGTACCTTAGCAAATGAGACACAATTTCTCAGCGTGTTGTACTCATTTCTACAGAACCAGGAGAAATCTGAGATTTTAGCCAAGTTGTCATCAAGAAAGTACTTTCCAAGTGTCACATTTTCAGAAGTTTACAGCATTTCCTATTTCTGGGAAACTGGAACACAGGAAAAATTCCAACTGTTTCCTGTTTTATCTTCAAAAGAGTGAAGTCCATTATTACATACTAGAACTCTTCCTCTTTGCTGTCTCCCAAAACAAAGGACAAGATTTTATGAGGTTTTTCGATCTCTATATGATTGTCTTAGCCAGTAGGATCAGATTCTGTAACAAACTTCTAAAATCACTTACCAGAGCTGCACTGCTCAGACACCAGCCAGACCTGGGGGCAGTGAACAGGGGCTGCTCTGTTCACCGTTTTCCCCTGTTTTCCATCTGATGGACATTGCAACCCTTCAGCTGTCACATAACCTTTGTCTCCAAGTACTTTTCACACCGTGTGCTGGTCTGAAAGAAAAACAGTGAGAGACCCCGAGTCAGAAATACAATTTAATAGGAGAAAGAGGAAAAAAATGTAACATAGAAGCAATAGCACAAAAGGCCACTGACAGAGCCAGAACACAGCCTGACACCCTGTTAGTGAGGGTGGTGGTGGCAGTCCAGATGAAGCAGCCTTGCTGAAGATCCTGTAGAAAGGTCTGGTAGCTCCTGTCCTCTGGGAATCCAGTGGGGAAGGGCTCCTGTGCTGTCCCAAATCCCAGATTATATCTGGGTGGGAATGCCTGGCTCCTCCCCTGGGCAGAGCATCTCCCAAGGGGCTGATCTCATTCCATGAGTCCTGCAGGGGGTCCTGACTGCCCACTGAACAGAGAGAGCTCCCCAGGGAGTTCCCTGTGAGCCAGGGCAAGGCATTGATGGGCCATGAACAGGAGATGGAGGGAGGGCAAGGGAAACACTGCCCGACCTGGATCCAACAGCCCCTGAAGGTGGGGATGGAATACAGACTGTGGACACATCTTACACTGTAACCTAGAACAATCCCCAGCGGCTGTGGGGGGATCTCTGCATCCCCAGGGATCCCCAGGGGCTGTGGGGGCATCTCTGCATCCCCAGGGATCCCCAGGGGCTCTGGGGGGATCTCTGCATCCCCAGGGGCTGTGGGGGGATCTCTGCATCCCCAGGGATCCGCAGGGGCTGTGGGGGGATCTCTGCATCCCCAGGGATCCCCAGGGGCTCTGGGGGGATCTCTGCATCCCCAGGGATCCCCAGGGGTTGTGGGGGATCTCTGCATCCCCAGGGATCCCCAGGGGCTCTGGGGGGATCTCGGCATCCCCAGGGATCCCCAGGGGCTCTGGGGGGATCTCTGCATCCCCAGGGATCCCCAGGGGCTGTGGGGGGATCTCTGCATCCCCAGGGATCCCCAGGGGCTCTGGGGGGATCTCTGCATCCCCAGGGATCCCCAGGGGCTGCAGGGTCACAGCTGCCTCACCCTGGTCTCACCATGGCCTGCAGAGCAATCTTTGTTCTTCTCCTGTTGCACAGTTTTATTTATTTTATCTTTCAGTATTGCAGTGAGACAGCACCACATTTAATAAGCCCAAACTCAATCCCTGATGTTTAGGGAACCCTGGTGGGGCTGATGATTTCCGTGGGCAGCATCACAGCAGGTTCCCCTCACAGGAACAGGATGGATCCCTGCGTGCTGAGGGCCCTGCTGTGACTCCATTTCCCTGCTGGCAATCAGCAATCAGGATCCTCCAGCCCTGGGCTGGCAGTGACTGCATGTCCCAATAATTCACATTTCAGATCTGATCACCCAGAGCAGTGTCCTTGCTGGACAGGGAGCTGGGACAGCTCTGCCCTGAGTCATTCCCATCTGCAGCTGCATGAAATGCAGTCCAGCTTCACACAAGAGAGGCTGATGTGCAGCAGGCACAAGTGGAGCTGGACATTCCAAATGGATTTCCCACACTGAGGTTCTCATCACTACATGCCTCTCTTGTTCCAGCCGTCCTTGAACGTGCAGAGTCCACAAAAACTCAGATCATACAAATTGCAGCACCAGAGAAAATTGTTCCAGCTGCCTGCTCATTCATTCCTTTAACTCAGCCATCCAAAACTCCCAGGGAAGGCTGGATGGGTGCCATGAGTATCCTGATTTTTCAGGGCTGTGTCGTGCCTGGTCTTTGACAGAGGTTTTGTGACAGTGGCTTGCACTGCCCATAAATTTAGAAACCAGCAGTGCCTGGGTTCCCTGCTGGGCCTTTGTGGGGGTTTATGTGCATCAGTGGAAGAGTGGAATCTCCCAGTGCAGCTCAGTTTCTCTCCTTCTCAGGGAATTGTGTGGACACCTGGGGAAAAAAAAAGAAAAAAAAGAAAAAAAAGAAAAAAAAGAAAAAAAAGAAAAAAAGAAGAAAAAAAAAGAAAAAAAGAAAAAAGAAAAAAAAGAAAAAAGAAAAAAGAAGAAAGAAAAAAGAAGAAAGAAGAAAGAAGAAAGAAAAAAGAAAAAAGAAAAAAGAAAAAAGAAAAAAGAAAAAAGAAAAAAGAAAAAAGAAAAAAGAAAAAAGAAAAAAGAAAAAAGAAAAAAGAAAAAAGAAAAAAGAAAAAAGAAAAAAGAAAAAAGAAAAAAGAAAAAAGAAAAAAGAAAAAAGAAAAAAGAAAAAAGAGAGAGAATATTCTCTGGTACAAGTTGTAGCTACAGTGTGCCTCAACTTTGTGCTACAGTGAGCTAGCTGGATTAAACTGAGTAAAAGACAGGGAAAATGAGAGAGAGGAGGAGGAACAAGACGAGAATCAACACATCCCTGTATTAACACCTGCCCTGTGCTGCCCTGTGCTCCTGCAGGTGCATCCCCAGCCCAGCCCCATCCCATCCCTGCCCACAAACCCTGGCAGAGAGAAGGGACAGGCAGGAGCTGGGGCTGAATTTCCCAACACTTCCACTGAGATCCCAGCAGCTCTGCAGGGAGCAGCACCAGTGGGAAGCTTCAGCTGTGGCTGAGCTGGTGATGAACCCTCCTGCACCAGGCATTGGTCAGACATGCCCTGATCTGAGAACAGGACATGAGCACAGCCTGATCCTGGCTGCTGCTGGCAGAATTGAGGATAAAATTGATCCCTTGGTGCTGACTGTTACAATTCCCCAAGGTAACAGTATGGGGTTCTCCTAAACTAAAGGAATTATTCAGTTTGAGCCTGAGGCCATCTAACTGCACACTTCTGACACAACTGGGCTCATTAATATTGTCACAGAGGTGGATGTGAACACCTTCTAAACCAGGCACTTGTCATCCCCTGTAGTGAATTCCTTAGCACCTTCCCTAGCACTTTAAAATCTAAGATACTAAATTTTTACTAAGGTTTAAAACTTCAGCTGGCATTCTGATTTTCAGTTTGGAAGGATCCTTTTGGCCCCACCTTCCCAGACGTGACAGGCATTGCTCAAAGGCTTCATTCCTCTGGTGCCTGAAGTAGAAATGCAATATAACAGCACCTCTGGTGTTCTTCATTATGGTGGGTGTGACAAATAAGAGAAAGCAATAGTTTATATTTGGGGTTGTTATTGCACCTTAAGTAGTAAAAGAAAAAAATAAAGTAAAATAAAAAAATGTACTGCTTGTCGTTAGAGATAAAATTGTTTCTTTTCCTGTGCTATCCAGACTACATCTCTGAGACGCATTGTGGTTAGGATCTGTCACTTTTCATGGGTCAGCAAAACAGAAAATCAGGGAGCCTCTTTGCTGGAAAATGGAGATTTAATTGCCCAGTTGTCTCTCACATAAAATATTTTTTTGAATCAAAATTCAGTTTTCTTATAAAGCTCTTGATTTTCATTTCTTTTAACCAAAAATTTAGCACTTTTTGGAAAATATAGGATAAATTAATTCTTTCTGCATGACTTAGCATACTGTTAAGCTTTAAGATGTAACAGAATCTATTCTGTACTGTAAACAGACACTACTGCTGAACACTGCTTGTGCATGTGTGCTTGATTTCTACAAGCAGTTAATATGCTAAGATCATAAGGACACTCAGCATTAAACTTTTGAGTAGAAAGAACCTGACACTGACATCTCTTTGGTGCAATCACAGCAGGGGCCACTTGCTCAGTGCCTGTGTAGGCAGTGACAGATCTTAAATGGTTTATAACCAGGGCCATTGCAGAGACATTCTTCTTTTTCCAAAGCTCAGTGTGTTTTCTCTTTCACCATCATGATTCTTGAGTGATTTTCACAATGTTATCAGTACACACAATGCCAAATCATAGATCCCTGGTGAGCATCCAGCCTGGCCTTGAACTGGTGCCTCACCACCCTCAGAGTGTAGGAATTTCTGTCTAATTCCTGATATGTGAACCACACCTGCTGTCCTTTAGTCTGAATCCATTCCTCCTTGTCCTGTCACTGCCACCCTCGGGAAAAGTCTCTCTCCAGCTTTCTGGAATGTTCCCTTCAAGTTCTGCCAGGCCACAGCTGGGTCACCCCCAAGCCTTTTCTCCTCCAGGCTGAACAAACCCAGGTCTCTCAGCCTGGGAATGTTCCACAGCCCTGACCGTCACACAAACCCCCACAGCCCACTACAGAAAACAGAGAAATGGACACTGAAGAAAGCACACAACTGCACATCCAACAGAACTTGGAACTGGACCTCATTTAATAAACCAAACCAGGCCCACACCAGGTGTGGAACAGCAGATATTCACAACAATACAGACTCGTGGAAGAAGAGACTCCATCAGTGTGTGCGCACAAATGAAACTTCATTAAAGACCTAATTTAAAAATTAAAGACCTAATAGATAACCCTAATCTTGGTACATCCCAGCTGGAAATCCTGGTTGATACAATATTTCTAGTTCAGTATATACACATGTAGTTACATAATAATTCATATTATTGTATTAAAAATAAAACTAAAGCAATACAGGAAAATTAGCCACCAAACCAATTTTCCAAGTAGCAGTCACCAGCTGACTGCCAAAGACCCTTTCTCTCCTGAGCTGCACAAAAAATAATTGTGTTTGATACAATCTCTGAAGCAGCACCTTGGCTTGTCACACACTTCTATCAAATAAATGCTCCACTTGGAGCTCTCACAACCCTGCCCTTGCTTTTACAAATGAGGAAACAAGTACAAATGAATTCCTACCTCAGTGTTACTTCACTTCAAAGAAATTCTCCACACAATTGAAATTATCATGAGTGTGTACATTCTGTGCTGTCTATTTTAACAACTTCACCTCCACAAATATCAGTGAGCTCCTGCAGTCCCACACATTCACCAGATGGCTCTGACACTGCCTGTGTGCATCAAAACTCACATGTAAGGCAATTAAAGAAACCAAAAACCTCCAATCTGTCCTCATGAGGCTGCACTGGGCCATGCAGGCAGAGCCAGACATGCACAGGGTACAGGGGATAACGGGAATTCTGGAATTCCTTACAGAGCTGGAATGCACAGACAGCCAGCAGCCCAAGCCAAAGCCTGACACAGGCATTTCTCTCAACAAACAGAGGGAAAAACAGGCAGCTGGCAGCATCCATGCATTTGGAATGAGACTAAAGAGGTCACTTCTCAAGGCTGGCACATGAAAAGCTCACATGAAAATGTCTGTGTAAGATGTACTTAATAAATACAAGGAGAATCACAACTCTTCTGGCAGTCATGTTTATCTCACCCACCATTTAAGCAGGTGAGAGTTTATCTCACCAACCATTTAAACTTGTTGGGGTTAGAGTTTATGGAATTTGTCCCTTGCCTCTGTCAGTCTGCAAAACTACTGGAAAATTCCATATTCTGAGCAGGTATTTCCATCCTTCTCCTCTGCATTCTGACCTCCTTTGCCATTCCATTCTCTGCACACAAAAATGCTTCCTGCTGCAAAGTCTGCAGGGAACTGATTTTATTTTCCTTCACCCACAGCATCTACATATTATGTAAACTGAACAATCTGCATACACAGATTTTTAAGTAACAGACATCATTTAAGCCAGGAAACTGTGCAAAGCTTTTCCTCCTTTTGAGGAATTATCAGTAAAAGACTAGCAAAGAATTAAAACAAATATTTCTGTTTAACAAACTTACACACCAGTGTGTGTAATATCCTAAATAAAACTTGATAGAGATAATAAATGTTAAATACCATTACAAGTCCAGTGATTTTCCCCTTCCCCTTTAACATCCTTTCACTATTTAGATTTTTTTTAATATAAAAGTAGATAAACACTTTTCCAGTTTTTATGTTTTTTTCCACTTTTAATGTTTTTTTTTCTTTTGTCATCCACGTTTACCTTCATCTGTTGCATTCAAAATGTTAGTGAAGATCTCTCAGCACGAGTTCTAAAATCAGACTGGATATTTAGCATTGAACAAACCTAAAAAAAACCACAGAGAAGTGTTTCCAAGGGTCTGTTTTCCAAGAAGAATGTTCAACAAAATTCCCAATTGCTCCACTTCTCTCCTTCTGATCCCATGTGTAATTCAAATTGTCAAAGATTATTTCCGACTTGCTTTTTAAAGAATGTTTTTTCCTTTATTGGTTATTGGTTGGGAAATTTTCAATTATCAAGGATTTTCACTTAATTTATCTCACTTCAAGTGTTTTGCTGTGATTGCAGAAGGGGAACAATAACTGCTCCACACAAATACTCTGTTTTGGAGTGGCTTTAGAAACTAAATATCTTCAAAAATGAATTTATGTGCGAAAATAACAACTTACTCCTACAAACCTGTTTAAATTTTCCTCTGATTTTTTCCAGATCTTCTTGCAGTTTATCATAAGTGGGGTCTTCATATGGGAATTTCTGAATCATCCCTATTAATGAATCCAGAGCCCTTATCTTTTTGCTAGGAAAAAAAAAATCAAATGAAAACAAAACCCAATGATCCTCATCATCAGTTTTTTCAATCCATCACTATGAAAATTGTACTGATATATAATAATTCAAATATCCAGCCCTCCATGCTTCATTAATTCAACTTCTCACATTTAGCCCATTGTCAGATGTGTTCCATACATATTTCAGAAATTATCCAAACTAGGGATTATTCCAAATTAGGAATTAAGCACAACTGACAGATTTTAGGTTTCACTTTCAATTTAGCAGTCCAAAATTGAGAAATAATCAAGAATCAACAACAACAAAAAAAAAAGATTAGATGGCTGGGTAAAATAAAGAAATGCAACCAAGAAGGCAATTCTGACAGATTAATCAAAATGAGACAAAAAAAAAAAGAGATGAAGAAAGGAATGGAAGTCACAGCAAAATGACTTTTAGCCTTTTTAAGCTCACCTGCTCTTTTCATCTGTGGATTTCTGGAGCAGGCAGCGCCACGTCAGTGCAAACCCAAGGCAGCAACCGATCTAAAAGTGAATTTAAGAGAGTCATGAGGGAAGGAAGAAACCCTAAGAACACACAACACAGACAGCTGAACAGAAATAAAGCACCACACTGTGTCTCACTCTTCAGGAAACTAAACCGTGGATACACAAACATGTTTCCAGGCTGGAAAGGCTGACAAGTGTTAGATTACCCAAGTCATCCTCTCCCTTGATGCCTCTAATGCTGCCTCCCTCTGCAGCTTTCCCAGTATGAGGAGCTTACAGCAATCCTCTCTTATGGTCTGTCCAGGACCATTCGGTACAAAACCATCCAGCTCTGGAGGCTGCTGCTTGGCATTCTCATCCTGGAACTGTGACAAACTGGAGCTGCACAGGTGGGACAAGTCAAGGTGCCTCCCCACCAGCCTCCAGCCCCTGAAATCCTAGGAATGGTTATCAATCCAGAGCTGGCTCCATGTGGGGAACAGGAACACTGCCACAAACCCTCCCAGCACCAGAATTAACTGATTCTGAAGGAGTGCACGAGACACACAGAACTCCCTCTTTATGTCTCAAGATTCCGTGCTTTTCCCTATGCTGAGCCACAGGAGATGGGGGGAGGAAGGACCTTTAGCCATAAATTTGGAAAACAAAATTACCAAAGCTCCATACAGCAAATAAGCTCAGGAAACACAAGCACATCTGCCGAACTCTCCAGCTCAAAACAGCACCTCTAAAGCAGCTTTATGTGTCCTCCTGTGTGTCACAGTGTCTGTGTGTGTGTGTCCTTTCCCGGTGACCCGCAGGTGGCGGTGCTGGCGCGTTTACCTCCGAGCCGAGGCGGGCTCCGTGCAGCGCTCCGTGCCGCCTGCCCTCGGCCATGCCGGCGTGGCTGCCCTCGGCCAGCCCCTCCTGGAAGCCCTCGCCGTGGAACCTGGGGATGCACAACCACAGCCGTGTTCACCTCCTGGCGGGCTCACACCCCGCGCTGCGGGCGCTGCCTCCGAAGCTCAGAAATAGCACATAAAATGGATTTAAATTCCACGGTTGCAGGCTCATTTTGGTTGGGAGAGACCTCTGAGATCATCCAGTCCAACCTTTGAATGGTCACCACTGTGTCAACCAGATCAGAACCCTGAGTGCCGCATCCAGCTGATCCTTGGGCACCTCCAGAAATGGTGACTCCAGCAGCCCCCTGGGCAGCCCCTTCCAAGGCCTGGCAACCCTTTACATGAAGAAATTCCTCCTTATGTCCAAATTAAACTTCCTCTGGTGGAGCTCGAGGCCAGCTCCTTTTGTCCTGTCACTTGTTACCAGGGAGAAAAGTCTGACCCCACAGGGGGGGCTCCTGTCAGGGAGTTGTAGAGTGAGAGAAGGTTCTCCCTGAGCCTCCTCTTCTCCAGGCTGAGCTCCCCCATTCCTCCTCAGCTGCTCCTCATCAGACCTGTGCTCCAGAGCCTGCCCCAGATTCATTCCCTTCTCTGGACACACTCCAGCAACTCAGTGTCTTGGATTAAGGTGCCCCAAAGTGACCCCAGGATTGAAGCTGGGGCCTCGGCAGTGCCCAGGACAGGGGGCCGGTCACTGCCCTGCTCCTGCTGGCCACGCTATTGCTGACACACAGGATGCCACTGTCCTTCCTGGCCACCTGGGCCCACCTGGGCTCGTGTCCGGCAGCTCCCAGGCCCTTTCCCTCCGGGATGCTTTCCAGGAGCTCTCCCGCCATCCCGGAGCGCTGCAGGGGCTGAGGGGACCCAAGGGCTGGACCCGGCACTTGCCGACCCTCACCCCGCTGCTCTCGGCCCCTCAACCCAGCCTGCCGGGGTCGCCCCCACTCAGTGCCGAGACCCTTGGCAGCCTATTCCAGCGCCCGACCACCCTCTGGATGAAGAACCTTCCCCTGCTATCCCACTTACACCTCCCCCGACTCAGCCTCAGGCCGTTTCGCGCTGGTCGGTCCCTCAGAAAGCGCAGAGGCGAATTTTCCCCGCCCTCCTCCTCGGCTCGGCACTAGCCCTCCTTTCCCTTACGCTACCCTGACAGCTGGCACAGGGGAGCCCGGGCACAGGGAAGAACAGGGGGGCACAGGGGGCACAGGGGGGCACAGGGGGGCACAGGGGGGCACAGGGGGGCACAGGGGGGCACAGGGGAGCCCCGCGCCGCCGAGGAGCCGCTCTCGGGCCGCTCCAGCCCCGCTGTCCCCTCACCTCTGCTCGGCCATCACGATCCCATCGAACAGGTCGGCCATGGCGGCGCGGGGCACGCCGGGAGCGGACGGCGCGCGAGAGGGGGCGTGGCCTTGGCGCACGAACCCCGCCCCTCCCCGCGGTAAGCCACGCCCACACGCCACGGCGGCGTGCGGCCACTAGGGGGCGCCCGAGCGCCACCACAGAGCCCGGCCTGCCCGGGGAATGGCGGTGTCCCAAAAATCCCACCCCGCGTCCCAAAAATCCCACCCCGCGTCCCAAAACACCCCACCTGTACCTCAAAGTGTTGTCCAGACGCTCCCTGAGCTCTGCCAGCCTTGGTGCTGCGACCACTGCCCTGCAGAGCCTGGTCCAGTGCCCGAGCACCCTCTGGGTGAGGAACCTTTTCCCAGCATCCAACCTAAACCTCTCCTGCCACAGCTTCAGGCCGTTCCCTCAGGTCCTGTCGCTGGTCATGGAATGATGGAGTTCGCACATCTCTCTCACATAACGTTGCTGTCTGTGGCTTCCAAGAAGAGTATTTTTGGTGCATATGCCCACAGTTTTTCCCTGTGAGGGTGGTGCGGCCCTGGCCCAGGTTTGCCCAGAGAAGCTGTGGATGCCCCATCCCTGGAAATGTCCAAGGCCAGGTTGGACGAGGCCCTGAGCAACCTGGAAAGAAATGATCTTTAAGGTCCCTTCCAACTCAAACCACTATATGATTCTAAAACCTAAATATTTTTGGTGTAAATACCCACCCAAAGTATAGTGTGCTGTTCTGCTCTTAAAATACTTACAAGTTGTTATAGATCAACACTGGTCAAAAGAAGCATTTATACTAATTATAAGTATGTATTTTAAACTTAATTGTACTATTGTCCAGATACCTAATGAAAATGAATCTCTGTGTCGCACTATTCTGCCAGCCTGGTGTTGGAATACCTATATTTTTGTAGGGAAAAAAAAAGGGAAATTTTGTTTAATTTATCATGTTGTTCCCCATTCATATGCAAAATACACTTGCAGAGTGGAAAGAGTGGCCCTCAAATTTTCCACCAGCAGGGTTGCAATGATTTAAGCAGAGGTAAAGTGGACCCTATGACTTTTGAATTGATTTATGGGTTTTTGCACTTCCTCCGAGTGGAAATGAAGACGCTCAGTATCTCCTTTCCTGCAGCCTCCCCGATCCTCTAACAACTCGTATTTGCACATCACAGCTTCCAGCTGAGACTTCACACCGAGACATTCGACACCTGAGCTTTAAAAACCTTTTAGGGCCGTAAAATGTGCTGCTGCCAATGAAAGCACCACATTATCCTGCTGTCTTTGAGGAGCTCTGATGGGCAGGGGACAAGGGACGAGTGTGCAGAGGGGTGGTGGCGATGTTTACATTCCCACAGAACCAAAGGTGGTTTTTTTTGGAGGTTTTGCACACCCGGTTCCTGGCCGAGTCAGGTGTCTCAGGGCATTTCCCGGCATTTCCCAGCAATCCTCCCACCTCAAGCCGAGATCTTGTCAGATTTTATAAACAAACCAGCCAGGTTTGGTGAGGGCTGGGATGGGAAAACAACGAAAACTGAAGCACTCCAGGAAGCGGTGTGGGTTAATTTAGCTCCTGGCATTCTTCCCTCTGTCTGAATAAATATTGGGCCAACCTCTAACCACGCTGTTGCAGGAAAAATCATTGTGTTGTTGTTGGAAGATGGTAACCCAAAGGTGTCAGCAAACAGGGTCACAAGAGAGCTCAAGATGCTGTCCCCAAAATGTAAGGATGCCTGTCTTTGCACCCTTGAGAAATATTCACAATGTTACACCCACTTAAAAAAAATCTCTCACTAGTGCAATCAAACCGTGTATCCTCCAAACTCCATGATTTGCCCTGTTTCCTGTCAAATTTTTTAGCAGAAAAGTAAGAGTGACCTTTTTTTAAACCAAACTTTAAAAGTTCATTCGTATTTTTTTGGTTGCTAATTTTTTTTTTAATAGAGGTCTTGAAAGGCATTCAAAGAAATACAGTGACTGATCAAAACTGGAAATGAAACCTCCTGAAATCTGAAGAGTTTTGGAATAAAACAACCTGAAAGTCAGAGCTCCCTCTCCCAGCACTCGAGGGATGGGAACCCTCCGGATGTGTGGCAGTGGCTCAGCACAAAAGGGAATGGGAAAACACCATGGGAGATGCTTGCCAGCCAAGAAATCCACTGTTCCTGTGACTCACAGCATCTCCAACTGGAAACATTCGGGCTCTTTTCCTGCCAGAAACTGACTTATTTTACAGGCAAAACTCACCACTTTCCCCCCTGGCAGCACTGGTTAAAATGGTTCCCATTTTTAAATGGGAGCAGCCTTCCAGCCACAGGATTTTTTTGTCAAGAAGCTGCCCAGGGAAGTAGTTGAGTCACCATCTCTGGAGGTATTTGAAGGATGTGTGGATGTGGCACTTAGATAGAGGCAAAAGAGTCAAGCAGATTTCAGTGCTGAAGATGATTTTCTCTTTTATTGCAAATGTACACATTACACTACTGATAATGCACAGAAATTTTAAAAGCTATTGTTGGCTAAAATTCCATTGATTACAAAACTTCATGAGATTTGTTACAACTAAAAAACCTTCAGGACTATATAAATAGAATTTTGAGCATAAATAAGAGTAACAAAATAAACAGATGTACGTATTCAATAAATTAATTATAAATATTGCATTAGCAGTGAAGTGCTAGGTCAGAAGAACACCAGTATTCCCAGAAGAAGTTTTTTAGGGTTTTTGTTTGTTTGTTTTTTGGGGAAGGGGGGTTTGTTGGGGGTTTTTTTTGGCACAGAAATCTGTATTATAAATGAACCTTTGGAAACAAGTAGAATCCTTGAACCATCCCTTTTTTTCCCCCGCCTTTGGCTTCACCTTGGTTATTCCTTCATTGAATCTTTTCAAAGGGAGAACAGAACTTGAAAATATCAGGTGCCTTGGCCAGAGGTACTCACAATCCCTCCCTGCAAGGAGCATCCTGACGCAGTTCTGCAGCTTTTAACTCCCTAAACCATCTCTCCACTGATTCCCATGAATGCTGAATCAAGCCTGGAAGTGACTGGAAAGAATTCCTGGTGGTTAAAAGTTAAACACAAAAAAACCTATTTTACAACTGATTTGACCTATACATCCATTCTCAGTGTTTTTCTCTGTTTGCTAATGACATATACATGCTTATATACAACAGAATCTTCATTTAAACATTCATTTGAGCTGCTCATTCCCTACCTGATGAACATCAATTCCAGCCCTGGGCACTCTTCTGACCACACACTGAATTCTCACTGATGTAGATGAGAACTCTCTGCTAGAAGATTCTGGTGCCACAGAGAACATAATTCAGCCTACAAAATAAATCAATGATCAAGTTTCCCAAAGTACTTTTTAGCACTAAGGGAAGGAAGAAAATTTTCCCTTTCTTTCTGTATTTTCTAAGGGAAGAAAAAGCACAATATACAAGCACATTTTTTTCTTTCAGTAGTGTGCTTTCAGTAGAAAGTTTCCCCCAGAATGCTGTTAGCAGCCTTTTAAGAAGCAGCATGAACTCAAGTTACATCTGGTAGGATTTTTCCCTTCATCTAGTTTTGGTCCGAATGTTTGAGTTTGAGGTCTCTGAAGAGAAAAAGATTTTCTGCATTTGCTCTTAGGAGCAGATATAAGAGGTGAATATATGTGGAAGTGAAGCTGGTGTAGAAAAATTCCAAGTTATTTTATCACCACCTATGGAGGAATTCTGATAAAGCTGCTAAACTTTTCGCATTTAATCCTCCTTTTCCAAATAAAACTATGGATAGGCAATTTTTCAGACTATACAACAGCCTCTTGGCACCCATTTCTTACAGGTACAAGAACGAGGCTGGCTCCACGCTCAAATACACAAAAAAGTTCCCAAACACCACCACACAAAAAGCTAAAACCCCTGCAGTACTCTGCAATATCCCTGTAAAAACAGGAGTGGGAGCACAGTCACTTCTGGAAGCTGGGGCTCTTCACGGGGGACAGTTTGGAGGCGATGCCAAAGGGGTCCATGCTGTCCGTCTCCAGGGGCGAGGAGAACGCCTCCGGCTCCAAGGCCTGGCTGTAATCCCCGTATTCACCAAAGTCTGCTGACTCCACGGGCACCGTGTTGATCATGGGCAAGAAGTGGGACAGGGGAAGGAAATCCTTCCCCTTGAACTGCTGTCTTTGTTTGGCACTGCTCAAAGACACTGATATTCCGTGTTTTTTGGATTTGTACACGTTGTAGCCGTCCGGGCGAATCTCCTCCTCAAAGGAACAGTCCTCAGTGGAATACCTGAGCTGAACAGCAAGGAAGAGCAAGAATTACAAATATACCCACCAGGCTGGTTGTATTCAACAAAACAGAACAAACCTTGGATGGGACAAGTCCTTGTCCTTCAGTGGGGGTGTCCTGGCTTGTCCCAGTCCCTATTCTATTTCATTCTATTCCATTCCATTCCCCTGAAGTTCTTTCCGTGTCCATCCCATTAAATAAGCTTTGGATCCTGGGATGTGCTTTTCCACAGCCACCACACTTATCCTGTCCTGAGCACTGGGGGAAAAGAGTCTCAGATGCCAGTGCTGATTTAGAGAGGCTGTCTTTAATTGCAGTCATGAGTCCTAATCCAGGTATAGAATTCCTGCCCTGTTAGAGACTTGTCTGTGCAAGGGCTTCAGGATCAGGTCTGTAGAAACGCAATGTGGCCAATCAGTAAAACAATGCTAAAAGGTAATTTCTGCCCTTTTCCGCTCAAAATTTACTGAAATTGCCAAAGACTCTTATAAAAGTGTCATTTTCACGTCAACATGAGAACTGTTGAAGTAATACTAGCACAAATCAGGATTTTGTACAGAAGAATGTATTTTCTTAGGTACGAAACTGTAGGATTACAATTGCAACGGCCTGTACAGATATTATATATCTGTAACATCTTAATTTATAAATATATATATAAATAATATATTGTATTTGTGTATTAGACACGTATCAGCAGGTCAGATCTCTCCAGGTCTTTACACCAGCACTGCATTTCTTGCAACTCTGGTGCTGTTTCACTCTCAGCCACTGTGGGTGAATGAACCTGTGGTCAATAAAAGAGAATTGCTGATTATGTCTCAGTCTGCAGAGACGGAAATGTCCTTACATGAATGTTCTGCCTGTCTGAACAGACAGCATATTTAGTACTTTTGAGCCTTTCTCAGATACCTCAGTAACAAGACTAAAGAGTAAGAGTAAAATTAAGGACATGCATTTGGTTTTCTTTTAAAAGCATGTTTTGAATTAATAAAGTAATTTTTAAAAAGGTGTATTCTCCAAGTAAAATGGTGCAATATTCATCCTTCCACACATATCTCAGAATAATACGTGTATATGACAAAAAAATAGGGGCTGGATTGTTAGCTGTCTTTATGAGTGCTGAGCCTCACCAAAAAGGATGATGAAATAAGAGAGCTTCTTGCTCAAGAAGTGCACACTACAAACAACACATATTGATTGAGTCCCCGTGTCTCAGCTATACCTTTCCCTTTTCCCTTCACTAGGATGGCCTCTAGTCTGTTTTTTTAAACAAGTACCAAACAGACTTTTAAAGCATTTCTGGATTATTTTTTTTCACAGGAGTTGTTTTTTTCCCACAGGAGGAATCACAGTATGTCAGTATCCTCATTGTTTCCCCTAAACTACAGCACACAGCACCCTCAAACCCAACCCCAGTCATCATTTTTGCAGTGTCAAAGCAGGCCATGTTGCAGGAGCACGGGTTCAGCCCCCAGACACGGTGTTTGCCCTTTTGTTCTCCCAGTGCTGAGCGTGGTGCTGATAAGGTAAAGATTTACCTGCCGAGCTGCCTGGCGGGGCTGTGAGCACAGAGGTGACAGCAGGTGTCCACAGCACCCAGATGGGGCAGCACAGCTGCCTGCTGTTGTGTTTTCACAATAAAACCCCAGCCTGCATCTTGTGCTCTACAAATGCAGTTCCAGCCAACGTGTACCCCTTCCAAATGGTGTCGTTATAGGAAAGCCACTTAAAAATTCAGTGATTGCTCAAGTTCAGCGGGTAGCTCCAATGGCAGCACAGTCCAGGCTCTGATTTGTTTTGGATATACATTAAAGAATTAAGCTAATAATTGACCTGCAATATAATCTGAACCTGTGCACTTCATCTGAGCCTCCACTGATTTGAGCCCAGAAAAGCAAGGAAATTTGGAAAGAAGGGCTTAATTCTGTGTTCTGCATTCTAAATTCTGTCCTCATTCAGAAAGATCAGTGTTGCTGTTATTAAAGATACTAGGAGTTCTGAGAATGGGCCAAGTCCTTTCCTGACTGAAATCAACAGAAATTTTGCTGGAGTGATCAGAAAAGGATAAAACTGTATCTTTACTGTGGCATCATGAAAAGCCACTGCTCTGTGAAACTCAGGCTTCTGTACAGACTAAATCTGAACTGCACCTGTCAAATTCTAGAGTCAGTAAAGTATCCACATGCCTTAAAATGAGTTTATGTCAATGACTATTTGCCATTCTAGTGCCATCAGTGGGGCACTTAAACTCCCCAGCCTCTCAGAGTCCTGCAGGTGTGCTGTTCTAGCAGGGCAGAAGTGAGGCAGTGGAGAAACACCTTTTCCCCCTCAAAATCCTTCTTCTGTTTGCAACTCCCTAGGAGATGGCAACCCCCTGTTCCTGGGAGTTGTATACCTGACAGCCTGCTGCCTGCAACTCTTCTCCAAAGGAGCAATCTCTTTAAATTTTTTTCTTCCAGAACACCTGACCTGAACAGCGAGAAATTCTTCATATTCTACAGCAGAACCTAATCTATTTCTGCAGCACAATTACAACCTCCCACTGACGAGAATTTTAAACCTAAATGCAGTTTTGCCCTGGGCTGTACTTTCGCTATATTGTGGCAGAGGACACGCAAAACATCATTTGCTTTCCAAACGACGTTTCCTTTCTGCCTTCCAACAATCCCCCCAGCATTTCGGGCAGCGAGGGTGACAAGAACCGCAGGTCCTGGGGAGAACAGGCTGGGGAGGGAGGATGGCGGACACCTGGAAGATTTGTGTCCCCATTATTAGGACTGAGAGGAAAATCCCCGCGGGGGCAGCGGCGCGGGTGCTCACCTGCCCGTGCAGCCGCCCCGCCTCGTCCATGCACAGGTACCGGGAGCTCTGCACGCCCTTGATGGCCACAGTGCGCACGGCCACGGCGCGGATCTCCAGCAGACCTGCGGGCAGACAGACAGAGAGAAGGGACAGCGGTGTCACCCGCGCTGCCGCCCTGCCCGCTCCCCTCCCCGCCGCCCGGCCGCCGCTCACTCTGCGGGCTCTGGCTGCCGGCCGCGTCCACCCGGCCGTCGGCGCCGATGCGCAGGAAGCAGCTGAAGAGGCCGTGCTTGCTGGCGGTGTAGAGGTGCCGCAGGCGGATGGGCTCTCCCCAGCCGTAGTTGAGGTGCGGGCCGGCGTCGGGCAGCGGCAGCGCGGAGGCGGCGGTGGCCGCCAGCCCGAGCAGCGCCAGCGCGGCGGGGCGCAGCCCCATCCCGCCTCGGCAACTGGGCGCTGTAGCGCGGCCGCAGCCGCCCCCCGGCCTTTTATAGCCCGCTGTTATCAGCTCCATCGATCCGGCCGCATCCCATACGGAGCCCATTTCAGAGCCGCATGGGTCACTCCCCTCGAAAACACCGCGCGGGTGACTCCGCTGCGCGGGGACACCCTAAAGTCGCCTCCTCCGCTGCTGCGGGGCTCCGGCCGCGCTCCCGGCGCGCTGCTCGTCCCGCAGCCCCGCCGGGACCGGGGGTGGGCGTGTGTGTCCCCAGCCCAGCCAGTGGCAGCGGCTGCTCCGCGCCTCCCTGCCTTCGCCCTTGCCCTGCCTGTGTTTCTTTCCCTTTTCAGAAATCAAAGAGCTGCTGCCTAAACCTGCGCTGGCCTCCCCGCCACGGGCCGAACGCTGGGGGAGCGGGGCGGCCGCTCCGGTTCGGGGCACGGTGCTGGTGCAGCCCGGTCCGGCCCTGCACAGCTCGGTCCGGCCCTGCACAGCCCGGTCCGGCCCTGCACAGCCCGGTCCGGCCCTGCACAGCCCGGTCCGGACGGGTCCCGGCGCCGCTCCGGGCTGCATCCCCGGCCGGCCATCCCCGCCCGGGGCACTAGATGGAGCCTGGCTCCCGGGATGCGGCTGCCCGGCCTCGGGGGAGCCGCTCCGGGGGCGCTCTCCAGCTCCTACTCGTCCCCAGTTTCTTACAGAGACTGGGGGGAAAACATCCTGGGTGAAGGAAAACCGCATCGCCCGATTTAAGCTTCAAACTGAATTTTTCTTCGGTCTGCGCGTGGATTTTTTCCGCGTGGGGTCCTCCCGGAGAGCTCGGTCAGCGAATACCCTGCCAAGAAAACACACACATTTGTGGGCTTTCCACCGTAATTTCATTTCAGAGATATTTAAAGGGATTACTGCCAACTTATCTGCTGTACATCCAAAGTGATCATTGAAGGAATTTCCTCAGATTAAAAAAAAAACCACCCTGGTAATTTCATTAAAAAAAAAAAATTCTTTCCCCCCACAGGACATTAAATGACAATTAAACAAGACATAACCCTACCTCCTGACCAGCTTCTCTGAAACACAAAGCTTTGGTCAGCTTCTACATACTGTTTTTATATTTTGCTACTTGTTTGCTTTCATCCTGTTGTCCCTACACTTGCATCTCCCTCCTGCAAACACTCACACAAAAAACTTTTCTTCACGAGCAACCTTAGCTCAGTGAGGATGGGCACACAGACAAGGCCACACAAAAACACACAAAACAGGCTTGTAGGATGATGCACTTTTTATCGTGTGCAGCTTCAAGTGTATTTAATTGGAGTTAATGACATCAATCATGGATGATCAGGGTCCTGCATAACAAACTCACCGGGATTGAATCTCATCAATCATTTCAAAAGCTGCTACTGCTTCTGATTAGCTTTGGACATTTTTGGTGATCAGCTTGAAACACCCAGAAAAGATCCTCGTTTTCCCCTGCGCAGTTGCTGAATAATTAATAAGGATTAAGACCCCTTTTCATTCAGGTGTCTCCTGCTGCATCCCCCAAATCATGTGTGGGCTTTCCTGACAATTCTGGTCTTTCTTACATCACGGAAGTTCACATATTCTAAGCCCAGTAAATAATACCAGGGCATGCCAGTGCCTAATTCTTTTTTTCCCCTGCAGTGTTATTACATGGCTGCTACAAAGGCAGTTCCTGCCCCGCAGCCCTGGGCCCCACAGCAGTTGTGCATGTAACTCACCCTGGCATTCTTCAAGGTACTGAGCACCCACCACACACGCAGAGGTTATGAAATGAATCTGAAAGGGCTTCTTTGGCTCCATTTTTCTGTGCATCAGAAACTATTTTATGAGCACTGCTTCTGCTGTACTACAGTGGGAACAATAACCGTGGTCCTAAGTTTTATTTTCTTCATCAAGAAGTTCAAGCTTCTTTCAAGAAGTTAGGAATTGATGCTTGAAACTTGTTCATTCATCTCTGTGAGGATCGAAAATTGAGGCAGAAAGGACAAATCACTTGCACGAAATGATATTTCAAATCAGCTGGCCATAAAGGAGAATTTCCCAATAATTGATGGAGAGCCTCTAAAAATTATTTTTTTGTCGTTGCTGTTGCTGATGTTGTATAGGATGTTGTTAAAGAGTTCATTTCTAATCAAATTAAAACAAAAATTAAGCACTTAACTGATTTTTTGGAATGGTCTCTCTTGTTAGGGGAAGGTTTCTACCTAAATAATTTGTACAAGTTCCCCTGTAGTCCCTGACAGAGGTAAGTGCCTGCAAACACTTAATTGGACTGAATAGTACCAATCCTATCACAAAACAGCTGCTGAAGAGATATGGGTTAAATATAAGTGATCATTTCTTTATTGCCTCTGTAAAGAAAGAAAAAAAACACCCACCTAGATTATTAACTGAGGTGCAGGGCCTTATTTTAGCTAGAGATAAATGAGCTAATGAATATCACTGAATTCAAAATACAAGAGTTGCAACACATGACTTTAATTTCAGTTCCTGTCTGTGTCACTGAACTTTATCATTTATTGGCATCTTTTATCAAAGTTCAATAGAAAGACGCATGCCTTTGCATATTCCTACAAATGCATTTGCAGGAAAAACAACCCTGTTTGCAGAACAAATGTATTGTAGGGTAAATCCCACCATCACTTCCAGTGCTGGACCTGCTTCCTGCAACAAGGAAACCTGGTAGTGTTGGATTTTCTGCTTCTGTGAGGACAGGAAAAAGAACCAAAAACCCGTGAGGGAAGTCTTACAGAACAAAAATACCTCCTGACCAAACAGTACACAATTGCAAAAGCATTTTCACCTGTTGCCATGAATCATTTATTTCCACTGCACTTTTCAGTGTCCCAGTGTAATTTCTGCAGAATGCAAAGCCCAGCTTTCAGTAACAATGAAGCTGAAGTGAATGTGTTTTGGAAGAATAAAATGAGCTACAATTAAAAGTCAAACCTCCAGAGATCTTGGAACACACCAAAGAGGTAACAGGGGGCTTGTGTTGTACTGGATAATGATATCATTGAAACCAGCTGAAAAGAAACTGAGGAAGGTGGCCACAAAAATGGTGAGGAAACAGGGCAAGAAGCCACCCGTGAGTCAAAGTTGGTCATAGCAGGCTACCTTGTGGTGGAAAGCAAAGGAAAAATTATATAGGTGAGCCACTCAAGACTGAGTGAGGGTCAACACGTGATGAACTGAAGGTGTTTGGGATGAAGAGACATCTTCTCAGTTATGGAATATCTTTGGAATTTCATAGCGAGAGCTTTGGTTTTACAAGTGACTACAGGAAGAGGGGAATATCACAGAAACATTCTTCTGCTTCCTTCGGGGTGTCCTTGGGACCTCCTGCAGATTTTGTAGTTGGGATTACACGAGTGCAATATTACTTTTGTGAAGAGATGTGTCAGTCTTTCCCCCTTTTCCCTGAAGTCAGAGGTGGGAGAATTACAGAGGCTGCAAATACTCTGAGGGCCGTAAGGTTCCCGGCAGGGCTGGAGATGTCAGCGTTAATGCCGCTGGTTTCTGGTTTCTGCTGGAGCTCCTGCCACTCATCCCAGAAGTGACAGAGAAAAGAAAATTATTTTCCCCATGGCAGAGGGCCAGCAGAGCAATCCAGCCTTTTCTCTTGCTGCTGGCAGAGAAGAATATGTCAGGAGAATGAGGGAAGGCCGGAGTGAAGACACAGGACACTGCGACACGCAGTTATTCGAGCACGGGCTTGTTCTATAATGAGCCTTATCAGCGCAGCACAAGTGAAAAAACCTGCCTAAGAAGGAGAGGTTACTCCACCATATGTCAGGGAGCGCTCTGCTCCCCAGCTGCTTCTGCAATCCAAGAGGCATGGAGGTGACAATATTTCTCCCCGGGCTGTGAATGAGTGCAGAACTGAGATTCCACAGCTCCCGCTGCGCGCGCCCACTGACAGCAGGTCACGGGCTAGGAGGAGCTCTCACCCAGTCTCTCCCCCGGCACCACAGTCCTCACTGAGTTTGTAGGATCCAAATGCATCAGATACTCACAGATTTCCCAAAGGACCCGCTTCCAGAGGGGTTCTGCTCCTAAAACCACTCTGCTGAGGAGGGTCAGCACGCTGGGGAGTTTGTTCCTGCTGTAGCTGGCTGTGTGTTGTTGCTGGTTCCTTCCAACCAGCACAGCCAGACAACCAATTTCAAATATCTCTCACCATTCTGTTATCTAATGCTTCCTCAGCCAGTGCTATCAGTCGATGCATTCCGGAGAGCACTGAGCCTGGAATCGGCTTGGAGCTTGCACAGTCAAATGAGATCTTCTGCTTAGGTCTGCTCTCAAGCTCACTAAATTCCCATCAGCTTCAAATAGCCTGAATGTGGGGTTTTGTTTTGTTTTTTCATCACTGCAAGGCATTATTTCATGTTTTGGAGGTATTTCATCCACCCCATCTTTTCTGTGTGCTATAAAATCCTTCATAACTCCGCTATAGAAGAAACCTTACTGATTTTATGGGATCATATTTGGTACAGTGCTTCTCCAGCAGCTTATTTACACTAAACCAACAAAAGCTGGTTTTTTCTTTTTTTTTTTTCCCTGATGTTTTGAGCAAACCTTCATCCTGCAATAGAAGTGAATAATTGCAGGTTTCTTTGCCAACAGATTACATTTTGATTTCCAGCTTGACCTAGGGAGTAATGCCCCTGGACTTTGTTTACACCATGTGTTTGTGGAAAGCTCTTCTGGAAGAGGGTGACTCTAGATCATTGGCTTCTCAGTCAAACGTGGTCTCCTTGGAGCATTTACCTGTATTCTTCTCCTGACAGTAAATAATGCTGTCTTTAGGACAAGTTCCAGCTTCACTGGAAATATTTTTCATTTACCAGGCAGAGAACAGAAGATAGACCAGAAATTCTTCAAATTGGCAAGAGTACATACTTAGAGCTGTGGTCCTGTACAAATACATCTGGACAGGCAGAATTGATCAGCTGGTCTTAGCCTGATACAGTGACAATTCCCACAAAATCACTCCTGAAGAGCAGAGTAAGAAGCCAGGATTTGCAAAGGCTTTGGCAACAAGACCAATACAGACCCATTAGAGCAAACCTGACCCTGGAGCAATTTCCCTGAGTGATATCTGGGATGAATTTATCCCCCAGAAGTCTAACTCTCACTGGAGGTGCATTAAGAAGGACACTGAGCCAGGGGCGCTCAGGTGATGATTTTTTGGGAGCCAGAAGTAAGAAGGAGAGGTATGAAAGGGGTTTAAACAGCTCTGCCTGTCTGCTTGGTGAGACACTGAATCCCTCCTTTCCCTTGAAGTTAAACCACCTCAGAAATGTAATTTTGCTTAAAGGCAGACATTTTCTCAAAAACACTTATGACAATAGATTTTTTTTTTGTCTTCAAATACTCAATGAAAATCAGACAAAAATGATTGTGTTCAAAAATGAACACACTACAGCAATTTACCATGTTATGGAGTAAAAGAGGTAGAAAGGGAGCAAAGGAAGCCAGCCAAGACTCATGGTTTTCTTCCTGCTGTGTATTTCATGTTACCCCACTGCCTATCACTACTGGGAATTGCAAGGCACCAACAGAACTGTATAAATTGTTAAGAGATGTAAATGATTATCAAATTCAGCCCACGAGTGCTTGTTGACCTGCTGTCATCACCTCTGATTATGATGATACTGCAGGAAGAGCTGTGAAACGGTGAAGCCCTTTATGAAACAGCCTGAAAAAATGTAAACTCGAAAACTTAGTACAAAGTTTCCTAATGATTGAAGGTTGTTCAATAATTTGCACACAGACAAATCCTCAGCTTCATCTGAGTCAACAGAAGCCTAACCTTTCACTCCTGCTCATACCGTGGGCCTAAAACCGCAGAGAAATATCTTAGGAAAAAATAAAATTCTTATGTGACTCCTCCAAATCTGTTTAGTAGGTGGAATTACTTCACCCGGATTTTAAAAAGTGCAATAATACCTTGCCTTCTTTCTCAGAAGACATCTCCAGACTCAATCCTTAACACTGGTGACAACCATGTAGAAAGTTTTACAATGACTATCCTCGAGTAAGATAATTAATAAACTGTTCTTCCTCTTGGAGGTCAGGGGAAGTAATTTTCACCTGAAATGAAGCCTAAAGCACAGCCTGGGCGTAGCTACACAATTTGCTATGAATTGGGAAACCAAAAACTTTCTCTGATGTTCCTTATTGCGACTGGTCCCCTTTGCTGCCACCAAATGTGGCTGTGGGGACATTTGGGTCAAGAATTGAAGGGCAAAGGTTACTGAAGTGTCCTGCCAACGCAGCCAAAAGTGACCTGACAAAGCAGAAGTAACACGGGATCTAAAAGAATGGTGCTCAAATAGCCAGTCCATCCAAAACATTGCATTTGGATTGATCCTAATCAGCCATAATTTCCTACTTTAATGGCCAATTAAAAGGCCATTTGAAAGTAAGAGAAGCAGAACAAATCAGCATGGAAAGAGCCTGCATGGTCTTTAGAAAGTAATTCAAGTTTACTTAGGTTTTACACATCTGACCAGAGAGGAAATGAGTGAGTAATGGATGTCATACTCCAAAAGTAATTCAGCTTCATTAAATAACTTGTTTCAGCAAGAGATAAAATCTGAAACAGCCCTGGAAAGTAAAATGAAATATCTGCATTACCACAAGGTATTTGTCTACCTAAATATCACAAATATTGGAAGGAATGTAGAATCCCCCACGACTTGGCTATTGTGTGTTATGTACAGAGGCAGAATTAAACTCAGTGTTTTTTATGTGTGTTTACAACTGTGACCAGACATCTAATGGTCAGAACAATTCCATTTTACCATTTTTAAACACCAAATATTTTTGTGTCAAACAATTCTTCAATATGTCTGGCACCTTCAATTTTTTTTTCCTTTTTCTGGAAACAAAATCCCTCGAGCATTTCAAGCTGAAAGTGAGAGCCCCATTGCCTCTGGTTCTTCTATGTCTGGAGGTACCAGGAAGATCCTTGCATGACCAGAGGCAGAGAGCTCTCAGCTGCTGAAAAAGTGGAGCCCCTGGTGCCCCTTTCACGTGGATCAGAGCACAGTTCACATGCTCAGGGTTGTGGATCTGTTGATTTGGACACTCCTTTTGCCAAGGGGGCTGTAAAGATGGTGGTACACCACACACACACACACAGTTAATTCAGATTTTAACCTGTTCCAGAACATTTCCAGAGCAGGGCAGGAATCCTTCTCTCCCTGTGTGGGGCATGGAGGTTTTAATCAATAGCAAAGGCTCCCTGAGACCTGTCTATTGCTCTTTATCAGAGGCCTGCAGCAGATAAAGCCTGCCACAAAACAGCTACTGAGCGCTGCCACTGCAGCCTGGCTCCCAGGAGGAGCTGCTGTTGCAAGGCAGGAGATGTCCTTTTTTCCATCCCCTGGACTAACAGGACACAGACTGCCCCCAGTGTGGTTTGGACTCAGCCAGGCAGATGTTCCATGGGCTGTATGATATTGTAGAAGGAAGCAGCCACTACTAATGGCATCGAGAGCGACAGAACCGTGACTGAGCCCTGCACAAACCCTTTCAATTCATGGCTCCAGTGGCAATTCCAGCACCCCCTTTTCAAAAGATGGTAACCCCCAAATGCATGAGTTTTTCTCACACAGGCAGCAAAAAGCAGAACCATTTGTGCAGCAAATAGCAGAGATAAAACCCCACTGATCGATCATTCACCCCTCATCCCAACTGCCCGACTTGTGTTCCCTGTAGAACTGAAATTTAAGTTCATACTTGTAGTTTAGTCCTGTTGAGGCTTTGTGAGAGTGAAGGCTCCATTTTTGCCTCATCTCTTTATGAGCACCAAAAACAAAGCCACGATATCATGTTTTCCCTTCCTCACACAACAAGATGCACAAGGAGTGGGTTTTGTAGTCCCCCAGGCTGCACATTCATTCCTCCAGAGAGTCTTTCTCCACACATGGCTCCAGCTCTTCCAATTTCAGATCAATGAGCCTCCCAGCAAAGGCCACCGAGCTGGCAGGTCCTTGGCATTCATCTGGATGAAATGAAAGGGAGCTCCGCTCTTGGCTCCAGTTTTCTGTCACTCCTTTGTCATTCAACAAAACTCACCAAAGAGAAAAGTGATCAATCCATAAACTCGTGAAGCCTCAGTCTCCAGCTGTCATCAGCTTTGAGCCCCCTCCACTGATCTTATCTGTCGCAGAGTGATTGAAAGTAATTTGTTTTGGTTGAAAGTAATTTGTTTTGGAGAGTAATTAGATTATCTCTTGGGGGGCTTCCTACCTGGTGACCCAGTGTTTCTCCTTGGCTTGCTGCTCATTAACATCAATTACCATGGAGACACTCTTCAAAGGGAGGCTTGCACTGCCCAGGGTGGGGAACCTATTAAGAAATATGCTTCTCATTCCTGCTAGGAGATAATAAACCTTCTGATGTCACACAATTATTTGTGGGTCAGACACATCTGATGCCACTGGGGCTTAAACCTTCCCTTGGCCATTCCGTGTGAAACGTTCAGCAATTAGGAAATGAGCTGCATCTCTGATGGTGTATATTGAACAGGACAGGCTCAAGCATAATATCTGGGAACATTTCCTGACGCTGGATGAATATCCCACACTCGCAGAGGTACTGGGATGGCAAATAAAGTTCACTCCTGTAGGGGAAATGGCAGGGAGGCTCAAAAGTTCATGCTCCGATTCTTGTCCCCAGAATCACCTCTTTTAAATTGAGACAATTATTGGAAAGTTTTATATGGTTTTGTAAATGACACAGCACTGATAAGCATTGTCATAAAACCGGTATCTATTTTTTTTTTTCTGCAGTAATGTGGGCGACAAATGAGTCGTTGCCTGACTGGGACATTTTCTGGTAGTGATTACATCATTACTACTGTGCCATCCTACAGAACAACACACAAAAAAAGAACAGTAGTGATCCACCTTTTGGACCAGCTCTCTTTTCAGGCACACAAATCTGAATAATGAATGGCTCTGGTTACCCTTCATTTACCAATATTCAATTTTTTTCTCTTGTTGCATCTGACTTCTGTGCTGCTCAGGAAGTAAAGACATATAGAGGGAGCAGAAATTATCTGTGAGTGTAAAGTTTGCTCGTGTGGATGTTGTGCAGAGGTCCCAGAGTCACTGAAAGCCCCTGGGACTGACCACGAGGAAGCTGTGGGAGGAAAGTGGTGGAAACATCCTTGCTGTGTGTCTGGTGGTTACCTGGTCCACAGGGACAGGAGTTGAAGTTGGGACAGCCTGAGTCACCATGGCAGGGAATCATCACCAGCGCTCCCAGTCCTCAAATCCCACCCACCCTCTTGGATGATCCCGATTCTCCAGGTTTAACCCCCTGCTACAAGCCCTTTAAATGGCTTTTCTGAAGAGCTGCTAAACGCTAAGGTCTGAAGTAAATAACTGACTTTTTTTTCTGTTTTCTTCCTCGTTTGTCTTTGAGTAATTAGGTCATTATATCTGAAAGTGATTGTTTCATGCGTGCCAAAGAGCGAATAATGAGGACCTTTGACGAATCCAGCGAGCAGCATGTAAATGTGGGGAAGGAATGCGGAGGCAGAGCAGTGACCTTTCTGGAAGAGAATTTCTCCCCGCGCCACCATTTTTATCCGCATTAAAGTCTGTTAATGTGTTTGCTTTTTCCTGCTGTGTGTGTATTCTTCGGCGCTTCCTTTTCCTAATAACATGCACGTTGTCCAAAGGGTTTGCATCGTCCTTTAAATGGCTTTGCTGCCTTGTTGGTGAGCCAGCCAAGCTCAAGTGGCTGCTTGTACAGAGCTAAAACTTTCCTCTTTCCACGGCTTTCAAGGCATGCTTACACACAAAATTCATTTGGATTACATATTTCATCAGATCTCATTTATATAGTGTTGGTATTAATGCTGAGCTGTGAGTGATCTGTAGCCACGTCTCCAGATCCTAACCATGGAGAGGAATGGAGGTAAAAAAGGAAACTCATTTTGTTACTCATTCAGTTGGTAGATTAAAATATAAAACACAAAGACCAAATATGGAAAAGAAAAAAGGTTTTGTTTCTCAGGACTGATCCTCAGGTAAAGGTAAATCAGTTTATTGCAGTCAGCAGCTCATGTGAGTGACTGACTCTACAGCCCAGTGAAACCAAACTCTCATTTCTGTGCAGCAGGAAGAGAAAAGGTCTGGTTTGGCATCATTTAAGCTTGGGTCTAAATAAATGGTTTCAAGGAAAAGACTTCCCTCCTTGCTGAGCTTCAGTTTGCCTTTAGGAGTAAATGACATCAGGGCACGGGGACTGAATTCCCTTTGGAATAAACCGGGCCTGGATTTCTGTTCCCTGAGGTCCCCTGACGTGGTGTTAGCCCAAATGACCACTAAGTCCATGGGATCAGGTTAGCCCTCACCTGAAGCACCTCCTCCCTGCAGCCATGTCCAGTGTGGATGCAGGGTCCTCAGCACCCAGGAAAATTATGGGATAATTCAGGATATCCACACCATCTTCTGTCTTCTTAAATAAATACATTTTTTTCCCCTATGGCATTGAGCAGGTGCAGTAATTCCAAATCTAGATCCGTGTTGCTCTGATTCTGAAGAGCATGTCCAAGGAATAATGAGGGTGATTAGCACTGAATTGAGATTATTTACTTGTGGGAAAGCTAGTGATGTCACCATGCAAAGCAGGCTGCTAGGTAAAATCAAAAACAAAGCGTGGATCAAAAGAGATGAAATCTGTGGCAAACCCCCTGAATTCCCTAGGGGGAAAATTACAATTTTCCTAGCCAAACTGAAAATTGAAGATTGCTCAAAGTCATAACAGGGCCATGAGGCAGGTCACACATCTCAGAAATATTGTGGACAATATTTTGTTTACAGCTGGCTTTCAGTTCTGAGTTACTTGTGGGACCATGGAAGAGAGAAGCAGAGTTTAAGGACTGAGTAAGTATAGCTGCTTTCTGGAGTAGGAGCTAATTCTGAAATAATTTTCTCAACCACAGGATCACGGGACAAGATACTTTCTCAATAGTTTTATTAGACCTCATGTGGGTTTTGTTAAGGTTCCTGTGGGCCTTAAATCTACATTATCTAATTTTAATATATCCAATTATCTGATTTTCATATATATATTAATGATAAATTTAAGACTTAATAATTTAGATTATTAAATCTTAAATTCTGTATACTTAACTCTCCTGTCTACAGAAACCCTCTGTCCCTTTGTGATTCTCTGCTGCTGTAGTGTAAGAAAGGAAAAGATAAAGTGACACAGAGGCACCCATTCATGTCTTTTTACCCACTGAATTGTTGACCCTTACAAATGTAATGGCCACACTATTTTCTGTGCACACTCTGGATGAAAAATGTTATTCCTGTGAGTGGTTGATCAGGAACTCTTGGGCAGCACAGCACAGAGCCTTTTTAAAGTGTGCAGGTTACTCACCCAAGGCAGAAATGCCAGGGCACATCCTAAATACAGAAATTTCAGCAGTTTTTGCCTTTGAGACAGGTACCAGTCACAGACCTGGGTTCATATTAGAAACTCCCCACTGACTACTGTTAGAATGAGTAATCACACGTTAATTAATTAGCCAAAGTAACCAAATCTCTGTGGCCAATTTACTAAATTCCATTTGTTGCTGCCATGGCACATTCAACCACCCCGAGCTAAGGGGTGACTTCTCAAACTCCAGAAAACAACATAACCAAATCCCAAAATGCCAAATGCAGCTGCAGGAGTTTGTCGGCTCGTGCTTCCCTTTATCCTGAGATGTCAGCCCTGGCCTCCTCCCAACATTTCCAATTCACAACCACAGCTTTGCCCACCACACCCGTGGTGGCTTTGCTGGCCCTGCCTTTTCCCTCTTGATAACCTGGGTGAATTCCCCCCGGGAAGAGCGGGGCTGTGAGGGGTCCTGGCAGGGGAAAGCAGAGCGCCAGCACCCTCTTTATTTGGCTGACACGAAGGTCCTGCACAACCCGGTTCATTAAAGGGATGCTGCAAGATGGTGATTACAGGGAAAGCTTGGCTGGCCTCCCTTTGAAACACAGAAGGGTGGTGCTGAGGTGATGGATGTGAACATCTGTGCTTTTGATGTCTGCGGGCTCTGCACCTGCACATCTGGAAGCCTGCACACCTTGCTAGGACCAGGCTCCACAAAAGGCCAGCAGGATCCCCCCCAAAGGCCGCCCTCCTTCCTCAGCCTGCCTCAAATTGCACATTGTCCCCTTGCTTTGGTGATGCTTTCATTCATTTTCTCTTCCCTCACCTTCAAAGAAGAAGCAGGCTGGCCCCACAGGCTCTGCTGGGGCTGTGGGATGCCCGGGGCCAGGGCCCAGCATTTGTTCTTGGAAGCCCAAGAGGAGCACCCTCTTTGTTCTTCCAGCCCCTCTGGGGAGCACAGGAAGGCTCCATGAAAGAGCTCAGGGTATCCTGGAAACCAAAGGAGAGCTGCTGGGATCACTTTGGACACAAATCTTACTAATTTCAGTCTCTCGACCCTGTATTTAATTACCTTTTACTTCTAGACTCAACTTCAGCGTATGGAAAGAGTGACAAATCATCATCATCATTCAAAAACTGTGTTATAGAGGCAAACCTCTTTGTGTCACAGCTCAAAAGCAAAATGCATGTTCTCACCCACAAGTGGGAATGGGAATGATCATCACTGCTTATTGAAATACCTGGGGGGAAAAATGCTATTGCATTTGAGACACACTTTGATTTAGAGGGTTGGCCACCTCTCCACTGGTAAATGCTGTGTTGGTCGTGGTGCCTGGTGCCAGGTCCCTGCCTCAGGAGGTTCGAGGCTTTAAGATTTCTGTGTTAAACATTAGAGCTTCCTCCACAGGACAGCATTTTCCTGCTTTCCAATTGGGTTTTGTGCTGAACCATCTGATTTAGGGGTTGGTTGAACACAGAACCTGGGTGTTCAGCATGCTTCAGATATTTTGCTATAACAGGAGGAGTTTGTCTGGGGACACTTGAAGGGCCTAAGTTTGGCTGGAAGGAGCCAGGCTGCAGATGAGTTTAGTGCAGGAGCCTGTCAGTTTGTAGTTGGCTACAGATAATTACAGAACAAGACAAAAAGGAGAAGACTCATTCCTCAACCTTGAAACAAAGGTTAAAATAATTTTTTTTCCATTGGGGTTTCAAACAAAGTATCCAGTGCTGACTATTTACTGATTTCTTTTTTTAAAATAGCCTTCCCCTGATCCCTTTTGAAAACAGAAATCACATTTGCTCTCCTTCCTTCCTCTGATACTAAGGCTGGTCAAGGAGTGTCACATCCCAGTCATCATCAGTTCGGTGAGTCCATATCTGGGCTCATCTCAACTCTGATACCCTTTGGTCAAGAGCATTAATTGTGGTTAATTACCCCACTGGATTTACCCCAGGACAGAAAGCAAATACAATGGATGGACGCTTGGACAATTAAAAATGTTATTTACACAGCAGAATGTGTAACAGCACTCATTAGCTCATCTCTCTGTTGTACCCAGCGTGGTCTAAAATCTCCATCTAAACAAGACTTTTAATACCTTTTTTCTGATATTGCTCACCCATTGCAACATTTATTATTATTTTTTTCCTTTTAATAAGCACATAAATTAAAGACACTCACGGTTTATGTCCCAATTTTTGGAAACATAAAGAGCAGGAGGGTGCCATTCAGACAGGTTTTGAGCATCCCACCCGCGTGTGCCCGCGCTGCCTCCCCCTCCTCCCCCTCCTCCTCCTCCTCCTCCCCAGGAGCACATTCCTGCAGGAGCTGGCTGCAGTGGCTTTGTTGTCCCCTGCCAGCTCGCAGCCGTGCCGTGACACAGCATTCCTGCCTCTGTCCCTCCGGCTGTGCCCCGCAGCTGACATTTCCAGTGGCATTAATGCCTCCCCACACAAGGGGCATTGTTGAGGGCACCCAGCTGAGGCTGCAGCTTCCAGGCAGGGATGTGAGTGGGGTGTGGAGTCCCAAAAAGGAGCTGCCCCCTCCCCTGGGGCTTGTTTTGCCTTTTAGCCCGAATGGGTGTAACCCCAGCAGGATGAACTCCCATGGGATGGGGCACACGCTGGTTTTATTTCCTTTCCAGCATCTGATTTAGGGCTTGGCTTCAGTGAAGGATCCCCACTCACTCCCGTCAACCTGAATCAGGGCTGCAAGATAAAGTATTCTGTGATTTATGAAGTATAAATAAAAGCATAACAGTATGGTTTTTTAATGATCAGTGCTGACACGTCTTTGAATTAGCAGCAAATGCTCTTTAAAAGACATCACAGGGAAAAAATTTTCACAACAAACCATCCTCTCTGCCAAAGGAGGCAGCTTTTGCTAATAGAGGCTCGTAGATGTTAGCTGCAAAGGAGAATTAAATAGTAAATGTTTGCTTTCTACTTAGTGCATGTCTGTCATAGCCCTGCTAAGTAGCCAGAAACAAATTATGTGTGAAACTCAGCATCCCTCTCCTTCTTTCTCCCCTGTGATTGATATTTGCTTATGCAGCCCAAGTCCTTAATTTAATTAACAGGAATATGCTTATTTTACAAATTATAACCTTGTAATCTCCTTAGCAGGAATAAAAAGGAGCAGTTTTACCACCTGCTATTCTTTGTTGTACATCATCTTATTACATTGTTGTGGCCTTCTATTTCTTTAAAAAAACCCCTATATTAGGCTTCCTGATTATTTCTAGCAGATTTTATTTACAGAAATTTTGTGGGAAAGACACAACAATCTCCTGAGGCTGTGTGTCGCTGAACAGACTTCTGGAACAGCTCAATTTTTTTAAGTTCTTGTGTCAAACATAAAATGAATTAGCACTGACTGCTTTTCAACATTTTCTTCAACAGAAATGTTGAGTGGATTTGTCACCATTTTGGGAAAAAATCATAGATCCCCATGACAGGTAAAAAAAGGAAGAGGTGTTGATTTTTAAATTGTGTGTGTGCATTCAGACCTGTGGCTGTTGTATTTTTGTGACCCTGTGTAAAGAACCTGTGCTGGATCTGCCTTGAACGTGGATTTATGGCTGCCAGTTCATTCACCCTTCCCTTCTATCAAGGAATTTATCCTCCAGTGCACTCCCACCACCAGCAGAAAGGAATATTTTTATTGATGCTCACATGCAAAGGTGTTAAAGGAGCACCCTGTGCAGTGAGTGTCTCGCTGTCCCTGGCAAACCTGAAAAGAAGAGAGTGGGGTTCTCACAATCACAGGGACAGCGTGTTTGGTGCTCCTGTGAGGAGAACCAGAACAAATTGGCAAGGCAGATGCGTGTTTGCTTCCGTATTTTTCTTAATTAACTTCTGGAGAGTGCAAACAATGAATAAATGCAAATTTGCACTGCGTCATCTTCCAGAGCTCTGATGGAAAGGACCCTCAGATTGGTGTCACGAGGAGAAGGGAATGTGGCATTTTTTAATCTGCAGCTCTGACACCCATGTGAACACCCACAGCTTTTTATTAAATGTATATCTGGTCCTTATTTCTGCACCTGCTTGCCTTTCTGTAAGAGTCAGAAGGTGATTACAGCAGAATTACAGACTATTAAACTATTGACTATTGACTATTAAACTCTAATTCAGTGTGGCCCGTTCAGTGAGTGCACTGGTAGCCTGATTTATTTTCTGTCATCATTAAGCAGAAGAGCATAACCTATTTAAAAACTGAGCCTTAAACTAATAATTTAATAAACTAATAATGCTTCTGAGCAGATGCCTACCCTCATTCAGTAGTGAGGTCACTACTTCACTCTCACCTGACTTGCAAGCTCAGAATACCAAGAGTTCCTTTTTACACCAGATCTACCTGAACAAGTATTTGGTGATTTTTCAGCCTTTATTTGCAAAGTGCTTTAAATATATTTTTCCTGTTGCTTATTTTGCTGCACACCTGTGACTAAGAGTAAGCTGAGGCTTACAGGGTCCTGATTAAATCCCAATGACACGTGATAATTATTTTATTAGAGTCACTCAGGTTGCTTGGGAGGACTTTGTTTAGAAGTGTGGTAATTGCAGTCTTATTTCTAATGTGAACATTGCCATTGTGGTATTTATTTGATAATAAAAAGTGTAAAAGCCCAAGACTGAAATGAAATGTCTGAATGTGTAATCTCAGGGAATATTTTGATAGACTTCCATCACATTAACCACTGTGTTTCTATTTACTCCTTTAATCCATATTTTGGACTAAGATATAATCCAAAATCATGACATTTACCAAATAAGCTTTAGTCTAGGACACCCTCAGAAATAATCACATGAGATTATCTTACCCCATTGAAGTCACATTATTTGCTATTACTAACCATTAATTCAAAAGATCAGCTCCATGAATTTTTTGCCAGTGGTATTTTATGGCTACAATACCCATTATATAATTTAAATTGTGTATCTCTGTTTATATGTATATTTAAATGAACAAAATAAACAGCAAGAATCAATTTTAAACAAATCACTGCCTCGGATGTGACTCGTATTTCTAAAGATTTGCAGAAGATGCTGAATTTCTGACCCTCAGGGTCAAAGACTTTCAGTTCAGCTTACTCTGTCCTTTCTTGGGTTTCCATTTATGGGTCTGACTCCAGCAGCAATCAGATTCCTCCCAACACAATCACCATCCATCCCTGTTGAACACAAAGCCACGTGAGGTGGCCATCCATGTAGATACCTTTCTGATGAAGACACACTTTGCTGTGATTGTTCCACCAGGGTTTGCCTTCTCTGCGGGGCAGGAGACTATCACAGCCACATTTATAACCCACATGGCTCTATAAACACTAAAGTGCTTTTCCTTCACCACCCCAAGCAGGCTGGAAAACCCTGTGCTGAAATGCCCGTGCTGTGATTGCTAAAACAGATACAGCCCGGTGAATCACATCTGATAAGTTATCAGGGAGCATGAACAGCCTGGTTTTTATGCTTTTCTGGCTGGTAAGCAGACACTCAGTGTTCCAATTCTCCTTGCATCAGGGTTTGTGACTGGTACACCTTGCTCTTCAGAGGGATGTGGTGAACTCCTCACAGGCTTGGCCATGGCAGGCAGAAAATTCGGTTAGTCACCTCTGCAGCCCTGAGATTTGGGGAGGGAAACTGCAAAAGAAAGGAGATACATGGGCCAAAATGAAATATGGGCAGGTCAGAAGCTCTGTGCTAAACGGAAAAGGAGAATTTATGGCAGAAGATGAAAACTAAGGACAGATACGGACACTGACCAGAGCAGAAACAAAGGGTTTTTAACTTAAACAGGGTAGATTCAGACTAAATATGAGGAGCAACTTCTTTAAAATGAAGGTGGTGAAGCACTGGCACACAGAGGCTATAGATGCCCCATTCCTGGGAGCTCTCAAGGTCGGGTTCTACAGGGCCTTGAGCAATGTGGTCTTGTTGAAGATGTCCCTGTTCATTGGACTGGATGACCTCTAAGGGTTCCTTCCAACCCAAACCATTCCATGATCCTGTGCTTCTGTGAAAATAAACCCACCCTGACAAGAACATAGCAGGCAGTCCCTGCACATCAGGGTCTGCAGCAGCAGATCTGAGCCATGGGGCTGGATGCAGGTGGGAGTCGCTCCCACGTTGGCAGAGTTTGCATCACTGCTCCTCTGACCCTGCCTGGCCAGCAGGCAGCTCCAGGCCAGTGCCTGGGTGAAGCTTAAGTGTCTTTGTCCTTGGGTTTCTTTGGTCTTAACGTGGTGTATGTTCCCAAAAACAAAAGAGTTCGAGGTGTGGAAAAAATGGGAGAGAAATGGAAGGCGATCAGAGAGAGCACGACTGAAAAACACCAGGAAAGGTGGTAGAAAATCAAAAGAGGGGTATGTAAATGTGTCAAAACAGGATGTGGAAGAAGGAAGGGTGTTGGCTTGGATGGGGGATGTTTCTGGGCTCAATGTGAGGAGGAAGCCGGGCACAGGCAGGGCTTCTGGGGAAAGGCAGTGCCAGGCACCCTGCCCCGGCAGAGGAAGGTCACAACCGAGGCGAAAAGCAAGGTAATCTTGCCTCGGGGCCGTGGAGGACCTGTGATAAACTGCAGCCGAAGCTCTGGCTGTTGGCAGGTCGCTCCCGCCCGGGTTCCCGGAGCAGGCACCGCGGGAGAGCCGGGGTCGTCGCACCGGAGTAACCCCGGCGCTGCAGCGCCCGTGCCCGGGGAGATCAGCGCTTATCTCGGGCTCATTGAAGGAAAGGCACCGACGGAAAGACACCCTGGCTCCAGAGGAGAGCACACAGGGGACACAGGGAGCTAACTGCCCGGGTTAATGTGTAACCCCGCCGCTGAGCTCCTGCTCGCAGCAGCGCCGCGGTGCCCCGGAGCGGGACTGGGGATGGAAGGCGAGAAGCGAGGAGCTGTTACACGCCCATTCCCAGGAAGGGGAAAGGTTTGGAGCACGGTGGTCTCCCTCCCTCCAGGAGGAAGAGGAGAGGGGTGTCCAGGCCTGGCAGAGCAGTGGGACTCACTCCTGGTGGAGGAGCTGCTGGGGCTGCGCTGCCACGGGGCCAGGAGGGGCTGGAGATGGGAAAGAGCCATTGCAGCGCTGGGGTTTGGTGTTGATACCGGGCTTGGGGAGGCTCTGGAGCAGCCTTGGCTTGCTGATGAAGGACCCCTGACTAGGGCATCCATCCCACTGTGCTGCTCAGCCGTGGGACCATCCCCACCCTGGACAGGCATCAGATCCAGGGGATCTGGCCAAGAGAAAGGGTTTATGAAAGGTTTGTCTACCAAAAGCTCCAAAATGCTCCTCACGGGTGAGCCCTCAAGCTTGCCGAGCAGGCGTCAGTCGGAGGTGCATGGCTGGACATCCCTTCCAATCCTCTTTGAGGAAGGATTGGGGTCTCTGGGACCCCGAGGGATGCTCATCCCGCAGGTGGTGCTCCTCATCCCTTTCTTCTCACAGGCACCCTTCCCCTCAGGGACACTCACCAGCTGCACCAGCACTACAAACACCTTTCTTGAAGGCACACAAACAGATGTGGCTGCGGAGATAATGAAAAAGTATGTAAATAGTAGCTCCCCAGAAAGCACCGAGTTTTACCAAGTGGCTTTGAGACTTGCCAAATACCTTTAAGCCGATAAAGATCTGATTTGTACTTCAGAGGTAACCTGATTAGCAACCAGTTTGAGTCTGGAATATGGTAATTGGTACAAACATCAGTAAATCACTTTCTTTAACCTGCAGGGAGCAGTGTGAATGAACGATAGTGAAGGTCAACACAGCCTGGGGAGTCGTGGAGGATGGCTGCTCCTGTACCTACCCACAATAAAATACTATGATTAGTAATAAAATGCTATTGCATGTACACACAGAGGTTATCCGAGGTCAATCCAGCACTCAGAATTTAAGAAAAACTCGATTAAACCTGCTTTGAAACTAGAATCTGGTCATGCATCACCTTTTTTTTTTTGTCAGGAGTCCTGCCTCTTTCAGTGCCCAGTACAGAGGCTGTTCAATAAATCAGCACCCATTCCTCATTTTGCTTTGTTCAGCCCCAAGCTGACTGACCTCATGCTGTGGCAAACCCAAAATCTTCATGTCTCACAAATTTTGATATATTAATGAACATATTTTGAAGACTAGTTATGTCAGCTTGGAAACAAGGAGCTACAAGCACAGGGATATTAGAGTGAAAAAGTTAAATTAATGTAAACTGCCCAGGTTCAAACCTTCCTGGCAAGATTTTTCATAGTGTTTCTCATTATCAGTCATTTATACCCACCACACAGCCTCAGCTGAGGTAATTTTGGGGTGCTCACTGTCTTCATCACACTTCATGGAGTCTGGTGGGCACTCAGGAAGGAAGGGCTGGACTTTGCTGTCCCCCTTGGAGAAGGGAAGGCTCCAGGGAGAGCTTAGAGACCGTTCCAGTGCCTAAAGGGGCTCTGGAAGAGATGGAGAAGCATGTTGGGCAAGGCTAAAAGGTAGTAGAACAAGGGGGAACGGCTTTAAATGGAAAGAAAGCAGGCTTAGATGGGATATTGGGAAGAAACCCGTCCCTGTGAGTGTGGAGAGGCCCTGGCACAGGTTGCCCAGAGAAGCTGTGGCTGCCCCATCCCTGGAAGCATCCAAGGCCAGGTTGGATGGGGCTTGGAGCAGACTGGGACAGTGGAAGGTGTCCCTGCCCATGAGAGGGTGCTGGAGTGGATGGTGTTCAGGAGAGCAGAATCATGGAATGCTTTGGCTTGGAAGGGAGTTAAAGCCCACCTGATTCCACCCCATGCCATGGGCAGGGACACCTTCCACTGTCCCAGGTTGCTCCAAGCCCATCCAACCTGGCCTTGGAACTCATGATGAAAATTCTGATGTAAGCAAGCGACATTCTTTAAGTAATTGTTTGCCTGAAGTGACAGGCGGTACACACTCCCTGGACAATATTTTTAAGCAACCAAATTTTTAAACCAAACAGTTCAGGGAAGTATTTCTTGTCTGAAGTCTGGAGGTCATGACTCACACGCAGGGAACAGAAATTGTGCCATGTCCTGCTTTGGCGTGTTGTATTTCCTGATAGCAGCTTGGCATTACGATTTTGCACTGTGCCATCCATTTTTAGATTGTTAGTGGAAGGAGAACTGGGGTGGGGTTGTTTTGGTTTTTCTTTTTTAGCTTCACACTGGCTTTTCTGCATTAAAAATCCGTTCTCTGTGCTTGGCAAGCAAGGGTACTTGGTGTCCTATAAAGGGAGAGCTGCAGCTTTTCAGGGAATTCCTTTTAACTTTCTCGCTGCGGTGCTCGCTGGTCATTATCAAAAGCCTCCCCAGCCCTTAGCAGAGTGTCTTTAATTGGCCACTTGCATGGCCGGTTCACAGGCTGCGGTGGAAACCAAGTGGTAAAGTGTGAACAGCCTGCTCTGGCACCATAAACCCGCTCTGAAAAACCCTCGGCTATTTATACACGGGGCAGTGTTTTCTCATGCTGATTTTTATTAGCGCGGGTCAGATCCAGACAGCCTGGGAGATGCCACGGGTGAGTCACAGAGTGCTCAGCACGGGCTGTTTGAAACAGGCAAGGCTGCAAACCTTGGAAAAAAACTGGAAAACCAAAGGGATGAGGCTTGGAGGCACTGTCCTTCCCCTGGCAAGCGAGGGCAGGGTGCAGGGCCAGGCTGGCACAGCTCCCCTCCTGCTCATCCCCCAGGCTGGATCATCCCTGGGTGCAGGGGAACCTGCCTGGCTTGCAGAAAACATCCTCAGGAAAGGTTTTTTTGTTTTTCCGTGCAGATAAATGTTCTGTAGGTGGCAGGAACCAGGGCAATGCCCCCAGGGGTCTCAGAAATGGGGCAACCTGTGATTTTTAGTGCCTTCTTTTTGGAGGGTTAAAATGGATTTTTACCTTTCATGCATTTATTTTACTGCCTTGAAAGGTAATATGAGGAAAGCTCATCCCTGGAAGTGTTCAAGGCCAGGCTGGATGTGGCTTTGAGCAGCCTGGTCTAGTGGAAGGTGTCTCTGCCCATGGCAGGGGGTTTGCAAGGAGTTGGGGCTTTTAAGACCCCTTCCAAGCCAAGCCATTCCATGATTTGATGAATCTATGATTCTGTGATTCCATGATTCTGTGATTCTATGACTCTATGATGATTCTATGATTCCACGAAAGCTGGCTTAGCAATGAAGCAAAAAATGGGTGATGCCAGAGGAGGAAACTTTATCCAGAGTCCTCTGTGACATCTCAAGCTACTCCGTCTATTTTTCTTATTTTTCTTATTTCTCTGTATTTTTTTCTGTATTTTTCTGCATTTTTCTGTATTTTTCTGTATTTTCCATATTTTTCTGTATTTTCCCATATTTTTCTGTGGATAGGACACATGCAGCACCAGTACTCCAGGTCCTATGAGCCTGCAAAGCTACTGCCCTGAAATCTCACCTTCCTTACAGCCAAGCCTTAGGATTTCTCTCCATTCTGAAAATTGTAATTGATAAAATTTCATCCCCAAGGCTGAAAAAAGTTTTTAGCCCTGGTGACAACTTTTTGTTATAATTTTGGCAGTGATAAATTTGTGTTTGTTCTTTTTAGAACATTGTAAACAAAAAAGTTAATTATGAGAAATTATTATGTCTGCCTGCCTATTTGTTCTGCCTCTATTCATAGCAGCATTAAATGAGCTGCAGCTATACTTGTGCAGTTATAAAAACTCCACCTGTGCCACGTACTTATAGAGCCTGTACTAGTTTGGAGTGAAAATGCCCTTGTTCAGAGGCACGGCACTGGACATTCCCAGCTCATCCATTGCCTTCCCCTTTCCAGGAACAGGAAAAAAAAGCATCACTTGGTGGAAATGAAGTCTGTATGGTGAGGTCTGGATTTCTGTTTTGTACGGTCCTTACTGAGCTGGACAAACTCCCTTTGCTGTCAGGGTGTGGAAAACCAAACTTGAGCATTGTCTCTCCCATTCTGAATCCTTTCCTAATCGTAGAGAAAGGGGTAAAGCTGCAAACACGGGAATGGGACATGAGGTGTGCACGTGTGCAAGAGTGCCTGTGTGGGTATTTATAAATAAAAGCTGTGCAAAGAATTGCAGAGTCATTAGGGTTCAAAAAGACCTCCAAGATGATCAGGTCCAACCTTTGACCAGACACCACCACGTGCTCTAAACCACATCAGAAAATGCTACATCTACTAATTTTTTGGACGCTTCCAGGGACAGTGACTCCACCTCTTCCCTTGGGAGCTTTGACCCCAAGTATATTTTCTTCAAGTATATTTTATTCAAGTATGTTTTCTTCTTCCAGGGAAGAAATGTTTCCTAATCTCACCATGTCATGTCACTCAGCACTTCAGATTTCAATGCATTTGTATTGAGTGTGAACACTATTTTTAAAAAGACCCAGTCCCAAACTCATTGGATTTCTTGCATCGGCGCTGTCACACTTCACAGAGAGCCCAAAGCAGGCAATCAGGTTTGTTTGTAATGCTAACAACGAGCAACATAAACCCTGCAGCTGGTTTCTGTGCCTGAGCATTAATTTTGGATGCTGCCATTGTTAATAACCGGGGAAAGAACACCAGTGAGAGCAGCAGCATGTGGCAGATGCAAGGGTGAGTATCTGTTACCGAGCTGGAGCTGGGCTTTCCTGGACCACTTCCAGCTTTGGCAGAGGGAACTTTAGCTGAGTAAGAAATCCAGGCTGTCAGTCCTGGAGTAGCTGGCAAAAGTGCAAAGGCTCCCCAGGCTTTGGGAAAGTGAAATAGCATTTTTTTCCCCCCTTCCTTTCCTTGCAGGATGCATTCTGTTATAAAGAGTTTAAAAAAATCAACACCAGGGTGTCATGCATTGTAAACGTTTATCATTTATTATGCATTTAAGTGTGCACAGCACATACACCACAGTCTTGAACAGCACCTGTATAAAACTACAGACAGATTCTGGTAAATGGTGAAAGCTCATACCATGTAACATTGTTATCAAGGTTGCATCACAATATTTAAAAGTTACAACAACTACCTCCGAACGTATCTTGTGTGAGGCGGTTGGTTGTGGATTTAATGAAGTGAAAAGTGGCAAAGAAGAGCCACTCCCAGAGAGAGACCTTTGTGGTCTGATTTTGCTATCTGAAATCTGGAACAAAATCATCAGTTGTCAGAGGTAGTGGTGATAAATACACAACGATTACTCACATACAGAAAACACAGAAAATTCCCAATTTTAGAGAAAAAAAAATTAAAATCCTTAGGTGTGACATTTCCTTTTCCCTAATTATTTTTGCTATGAGGGCAGCTGCCTTAAGGTCTGGTCCTGGTCTGCTGTGATCTTACTGAACTTTGGTGAGTAGAGTTTCTCTTCAAGATCATGTGTAAGTAGAGGATACAGGCAGGTCTAAACCATTACAAAGGAGCAAAGGCTTTTGTGTAGGAATGTAAAGAGGAAAAGAAAAAAAGAGAGCTGAATCAAAGATTTGTGTGTAGTGGGAAATAAATAGTTTAGATTGGAAGATGGTCTGTAAACGTCCTCTAAGTCATCAAACATTGTGGTTAGTCCTGGTTCCCAGTTAACATATTGATGCCCCAAAGATGAAGTACCTTTAAAAAAAAATTTTAAAAAGGGAAAAAGGAAAAAAAAAAGCACATGAATCCTTTTAGCGATTCCCCCATAATCAAACCTATCTCTTCCTTTATCACGTTAGAGACATGAGTTACACTTGCAAAATATATAAGGAAAAATATAGGGTTACTTGATGACGATATAGTACTGCAGCCTGACAGCTGCCTGCGAATATTTTCACCATGATCACCCTTACTAAAAGTAAACCACTGGGTAAAGATAGCCCAAACGTGACAAGGCTCAAATAGGATGCAACCGACTCTATCCTGAATACTTTTGGCTACATATGGAAAAAAGAGAGATTTGGGATTACGGTTGTTCCCCCAGGCCCTCCTCCAGAGCTTTAAGCCCAAGCAGGAAGGCAGGTACCTTCCTCCCGTGCAGAATTTGTTAGGAGACTGGCTTTGAGAGTTAGTGAGGTAGAAATTAATCAGCTTCGTCAGGGAATGAGACAGAAAAAAAAAAAAAAAAAAAAAAGAAAAGCAGCATATTTCTCCTTCCAAATACTGCAGCAAAAATAATAAATAGTACAAATCAACCTGAATTCCTCATCATCAATCTAAATTCTTTCCGTGGAGCTTGTGTTTGCTACAAACCAGCAGATGCTTTTCCCCTGTGGAGAACTTAGGAGCGTTGTAGAGCTCCCCACACTTTGAGAAATGAATGGAGTCTCCAAGTGAGAAGGGGAATTTGATTTGAGTGGAGCAGAGCTGGTTCACTGTAGCGTTTGCTGGGGGACGGACAGACACGTTATTTTTTAGCCTCATGCCAAGCAATTGTACCTAATAAAAGCTCCCACTAAGGGCCACGGTTGATCTGAAGAGCAAACCCCATCTGAAGAGCCCACAGAGGTGTTTCTCCTCCCTTCACAGGAGATGGGCTGCAGGGCAGCTCAGCGCTGGCAGCTCTAAAAACAGATCTGCGGGGTGGCCGTGCCGCTCCGCGCTCCCGTGCCGGGGAAACCGATCCCGTGGCAGGGAAATAGCAAAGGGGATCAGGCATGGTGTGTGCGGCTCCAGGCTGGCATCCCAGCCAGGCACCCCCTGCTCCCGGGCCAGGAGCCGCGCTGGCAGCCGGCGGCGCTTCGGGGAACGCGCAGGGGGGACCAAGCCACCATAAACCCAAACAAACAAACAAAATAACAAACAAACAAACTGACACCGTACAACAACAGACACCGAGCAACACACAAACAGTGCAAAACGTTGGGAGACAGGAGCTGGATGTCACCTGGCTTAGGACATGGGGTAGCAGCACACCTGTGGTAACTCTGAATTAGATAAACCACGAAGCAGAAGACTCCTACTGTTGCACCATGAAATGAAAGAGCTTGGGTTGGAGGTTTGTTTTGTTCTCAGAAATTAAAAAAAAAAAAAAAGTAACTATAAATAAATTTTGTGACAATATATACAGACTTAAATAATTAACTTAAATATCTTACACCTGCTCTTGCATAAAACTCTCCAGTAAAAGTGCACCATGTTTCTTTTCCCCAAAGGTGTTCTGCATCTTCCCTTGTGCTGAGGTAGGTCTGAAGGGAGATGTCTCAGATTCTAGGAAGAAAATGTGTCACTGTCATTGTGGGAGATACTTTATTGCCTTTCTTTGTTCTTCCATTTTTGCTCAGGGCTATGTACATCCCGGGATAAATCCTGGATTCGTAAGCATTGTAGTTGTTTGGCAGGAGAATCTCTTTGAATTTGCACTCATCATTGAAATGGGCCTGAAATGAAAAGGAAAGAATGAGAGGGAAGGAATTTTAAACATTAGGTGTGGAAATATTCTTGCTACCAGGTGTAGAAGGTGTGTTGTGGACAGAGGTGCAGGTGAGCCCCCTCCACTTAGCAATCTTTTGAAGTGGCTTCTGAAGCTTCAAACAGGACTCAGGAACCAGAGGATCAATTAGGGATGCTGTGCCAGGCACACCTGAAGGTGGGAAGGACACCCAAAGGAGGGACAGAGCCACCTGAACAGAGCTGAGGTGGGTAAGGCCCAAGCCCAGTTCTGAGCTCCTGCTCCTTGAATTGCTCCTGCTTGTCCCACCAGCAATAAACTGCCTGAGAGGCTTCAGGAAATTCAGAATACTGGCACTTTCTCATGTTGCTTGAGGAGAAAGAGGCATTTTAAAGCCACTCATCATGAACAGTACTTTTTGCTTCTTTAGATTTAAAATCAAATGAAGGGTTTGGATAATTTGGGTTAATGGATCAGGAAAACTGATCTGACTGCAGGCAACCTTTCAGGGATGTGGTTTCATTTGCAAGTATGTCCCTCACAAAGAGGGACAGGTCTTGCAAGTGTCTTATCTGGAAAGGAATAAATGAACACGTCTCTTGTTGTTGGGCAAAACCTAGGGCTTGTGAGAGAGGTCTCAGCCTGCCAAGCTGAACACTGCACTGGGGATTATTTTACCCAGTACACCAAGGCAGCAGTATCCCTAAAAAAGGATGCATTTTGGTGACTGATTCTGTCCAGCTTTTACAGAAATCAAAACCCTCTGTAACAGGACCAATGCCCCAGAAAATAATTCTGGATTCCTCATGCCTTCATGTGAAAATGCCCCAGTTAACTCCGACATTGTTTGGCTCTTTCTCAGCCCAAGTTTCTTCACTTGAGCAACACAACATAGAAAATTCATGGGTGAGGAAGGAGAGCCAGGAACATGAGTTTAAAACTATGCTGATCACAGTCACTTGTACAGAGCTGAACTCAAAAGCAGGAGGACAGCTCAGCATGGGCAAAGATGCACCCTGTTATTGTCCACCTCAAGGGTATTTTTCAAGGTGTCTCTATCTTTCCCAAAGATCCCATGTAAAAGAAGATCTGTATTGTCTCCTAATGGATCTTCCTTCTCATAAAACAGAAAAAAAGAAAACTGCCACAGGAACTGTCTGTTCAAGAGCATTAACAGAGAGTGATCAGTAGGTCACTGATCCATCACACCATAAAGGGTCACTTGTGGGGGCCTGGCTGACCACAAGTTCAGGTGCCCTCTGAGAGACGGAGTGAGTGACTGCCACACCTGCCTAAGGCTGTTTGTACTTAGATATAACAAATATCTGGGCTAAGCCAGGCTTGTGGTCTTGCCACACACATGACTGATCTGTTGGTCTGTGAGGGTGGCAAGATGTGCAGCCGTGGCTGGGTGACAACAGTTCTTATGGGAGAACCAAGCAAGTGTGATGCAGAAGAGAGGGATTTGCTCCAAGGCCTCAGCAAGCAGCATAACTGGGCAGCACACCTTCTGCTGGCAGGGCAGGAAGGGCTGCTCTGTGCTGCCTGACCCAGGAGGGGGCAAGGATGGGGCTTGGGCAGCTTTTAGCACCTTGCACACATCTCACCCCAGCTGACCACGGTCCCCTCCCCAGGCACACACTCAGTGGCTACTCACAGATCCATAGAGTTTGCCTTTGCTGTTCATGGCCACAAAGAGTCCACTTCTGACACCAAATATGCTCACCACGCCTCTTTCCACAGGAGAAATTTCCAGCAGACCTGCACAGGAGACGTGGAAATCAGGGGGACAAAAGGGTGTGCCCTGGAATGTGTGGTGACAGTCCCACAGGCTGCCACCCCCAGTGTAGATCCCCACATCCCAGCAGAGGGGATTCTGTGGGCACCCCACAGAACCCCAGCCTCATACTCCACGTGCTGCCCTATGCCCCATGCTGGGATCTCTTCTTTTAGCTAGGTATCTATTTTTATTTTGCCCCCAGGCATCCTTTTGTGTAGACAAGGTTAAAATAAGCCAGAGCGTGCTTAGGGCAAATGAAACATTTGTCATCATGCAGCTTATAGCCCCGTTCCTGGATCTTATTGTTTCAGTTGGATCTCAGAGTCGTGGGGCCACGGGGTTAAGTCCCCGGCAGATGCTTCTCAAGTCTGGGGGAGAGCTGGGCTCGCCCCGGCCCCTGCTCGGAGTGGGCGGCCCACGGCACCGCGGATCCTCCAGATGTTGAGGCAACCCCGACACCCGACGCCTGACGGCGGCGAGGGGACAACGCGGCGCTCAGCAGCGCCGACGAGCCCCTCCCGAACGCCCGAGGAGCTGCTCCGGAGCTCCCGATGGGGTCCGTGGCCGCCCCGCTACCCGGGGCTCCCGCCGCCCCCGGGGGAGCCGAGGGGCGCAGCCCCGCGGTGCTGCCGGCGGCCGGGCTTTCGAGGGAAGCTCGAGGTCTGCCATGCACCCCCCTCCCTTCGGGACGTGCCGCTCCCCGGGGCAGCTCAGCTCCGCTCCCCCAGAACTGCCCTCCGGCCGTGCCCGGGCGCGGAGCGTCTAACCCGCCCCGCCGCGGGGGCTGTGCCGCGCTTACTGTATCGGTTCTCGCTGTGGATGCCGTCGATGCGGCCGTCGGGCAGGACCTGGATGTGGAAGCCGATGCCCACGTTGCAGTAGAGGCGCCGCAGCCGCTTGATGCCCAGGAGGTAGTCGCCGTCGCGGGCGGCGTCGCGGCGCTCAGCCGGGAGGCGAGCGACGGAGCGGGCGAAGAGAGCCGCGTCCCAGCGGCGCTGGCGGGGCCCGGCCGGGAGGCGGCCCGGGGGCGACCGGCCCCGCACCGCCCCTGGCCACAGCAGCCCCAGGAGCAGCGCCGGCAGCAGCGCCGCGGGGAGAGGCATCCCGGCTTAGGGGCGGGTAGCCACGGGCCGGCCGCCGGTCGCTCCGAAAAGACGCTGTCCACCCAGCTCCCACTTTATGCTGAGGTCAAAGAAGGGGAGGAAAAAAATAAAACCAACAAAAAGCCAAACAGAAGAAAAAAAAAAAAAAAGAGAAAAAAGAAAACCAGAAAGCAAAGCGGAGACGGAGGGAGGGAGCTTAGTGCTCAGTCCCCCAAGGATCTGTGGTTTCCCTGGGCTGGCTGCATGGAGAGGAAATCCCGGGAGCAAGAGCTTCTGAACTTGATCTCAACTCCAGGAGTCTTGTCTGAAGTGCTGATCTTCTTCTATAGCTGCTCAGCCATAGCGCTTTAGCCCTAGCCACGATATTTATATATCCATGTGCGTTGGTACCTATTACATCACCACCTACTGCTGTCTGCTGCAGCCCTCCGGCTTAGCTGAAAGTCAAATTATCACCCCTAGATGCTTAACAGCTCTGAAGCGTCTTGAAGGGAGAGGGTGAGCAGCACTGGTGCTAAACAAGAGGGACAGCACAAACTTTTGAAAAGAAAAGGTCATATTTTGCGTTCATCACAGCAACTTCTCTTTCTTTTCTTTTCTTTTCTTTTCTTTTCTTTTCTTTTCTTTTCTTTTCTTTTCTTTTCTTTTCTTTTCTTTTCTTTTCTTTTCTTTTCTTTTCTTTTCTTTTCTTTTCTTTCTTTCTTTCTTTCTTTCTTTCTTTCTTTCTTTCTTTCTTTCTTTCTTTCTTTCTTTCTTTCTTTCTTTCTTTCTTTCTTTCTTTCTTTCTTTCTTTCTTTCTTTCTTTCTTTCTCTCTTTCCTCTGTTTCTCTCTTTCTCCCTTTCCTTCTCTTTCTCTCTTTTCCTCTCTTTCCCTCTTTTTCTTCTTTTCCCTTTGTATCCCCTTTCTTTATATTTTTTCCCTTTCTCAAATGCCTGCAAATGCTAATGCAAGACACAAAAATCAAAGAACGCCCAGCACACTTTCACCCCAGCACAATGTATGACTATGTAAATCTGTGGAATTTCAGCTTTTTGCTGTGTCCAAGCGACATGGTTTACAGTTTGCTGGATGCAGGAAAAAAAATCCCTTCATTAAAAGCCAAAATAGTTGTTGAATGGGAGGTTTTAGAAATGAAAAAGGAAAGGACTTGCAAAAAACCAAAACAAATCAAAACAACAACCATCAGTAAAAAACAAAAACAACAACAACAACAACAAAAACCAAAACCAAAACCAAAACCAAAACCAAAAAAAACCCCAAAAAACCCAAAAAAAAACCCCCAAAAAACCCCAAAACAAAGGAAAGGACTAAAGTTTTAATAAGCAGGAAAACATTTTAAGAGGCAGCAAGTGTTCAAAAGCAGCGATAAAGTTTTTGGTTCTAAACAGCCCTTTAAGAAATCAGGATTACCAGACGGGGAGCTCCCTCTTGGTCACTGTCCTGACAGGGGCTGTGGTGACACAAGTTTATTCCAGAGCCCAGGGGCTGCCCACTCGTGCAAGCATTGCTGCACTTTTGAATGGAATGGTTATCTTTTAATCTTTTAATCTTTACTTAGATGCTGCTGCTGCTGCTGTGTTTTAATGATGCTTTTGTTCTTAGGTAATTGCTTCATTTGGTTGAGGTTCCTGGAAATGAAGCTCCGTGTTTAAAAGGAGAAGTTTTGACCCCATCAGTTTAGAACTGCTCTGTTTAGAGCAAATCTCTTATTTTGTCACCTCCCATAGCTTAAGCCTCGGCCCTCAACAGGTTTTCAGCACAAACAGGTGAGGAGACGTTAGGATATTTTGGAAGGTCCTGAATTAATATGAAAGTGTGTTTCGGGGGAGGGGGCAGAAGTGGTTTGTGGCTCAAGTCCTTTACAGCCTGAAGCCAGTTTAGTCTTTCACGCCAGTAAAGCTCTCCCGCTGTTCCAGCAAAGGATGCGAGAGAAAGGAGAATTGCCCCAAGGCAGATGACAGCTCACCTAGGTGCGAAAATCTCTGACCTTCGCTAAACCTGAGCAAACTTAGATGATGTGCTTTTGTTTCTTCTTGTGAGGTGCGCATGCCGCTGCTTTGGGGGTGATGGCAATCTGCTCGGTGTAGTTTTGTCCCAGCCTCAAGTGAGTTCACTGCTCTGTGTGTTCAGAGACAGGGCAGTGTTGATGTTTTCGCTGTGGAGGTGAAAATGCCCCATCCCTCGCAATGTTCCAGGTTGGACAGGCCTTTGAGCAGCCTGGTCTAGTGGAGAGAGTTCCCGCCTGCAGCAGTGGGCTGGAATGAGATGATCTCTAAGGTCCGTTCCAAACCTAACAACTCTGTGAGTCTGTGAAATCCACTGATACGAAATGCACGGGGATTTGCTACGTTTTTATTTGCAGCAGGTCCATGCAGACCCCCTCCTGCAGCTGCTGAGTGGCTCAGCTCTGGGTGCAGAGGCTGTGCAGCTGCTCCCAGGCTTGGACACTGCCCTGCTCCTCAGGGCTGCGCTGGGCACCTTCTCCTCCCCAGCATCCTCAGGACGGTGTGATCCCACCTCACTTCAAACCCTGCATTATTTGCTCTTGGCAAACAGCAGCGGGTGAATTTGGGATTAAGTTTATTTACCTTCTGAGGGCTGAGGAAAAGGAGTGGCACTTCTGCTGACACACCTACCCAGCAGCTTCCCTCCTGCAGCACGGGGGTGGCCCAATGCCCCTGGCTGATGGGCCAGGGCTGGGTCTGCTCGGCCTTACTGCCACGGAGAGCAGCTCTGCCTGCCCAAAGCAGTGGGAACTCTAAGGGATCCAGTTAGGGATGTGCCCCGGAGGCTCAGCAAGGGATGATACCCTCATCCCTTTGGGAAGTGAGGAAATGGGTCCTAGAGCACCCTGTTAGGCTCCCAGTCCATGCGTTTGAAAGGTCAGGTCCTAAATGGTTACACAGAGTGATGCCTTGGGAAGGCTGAGCTGACACAGAGACTGGACACAGCCAGAGAATAAAGCAGGGACTTACTGAAAGGCCTTTAGGGTACACCTTGGGCAGGACAAGAGCCTGGCCAGGGCTACACCCAGGGTGGACAAACAATGATCACAAAATGCCTGACCAGTCGCAAGGTCTCACACTTTGATAAGTTCTGGTCCATCTGCACATTGGAGTTAATTGTCCAATTCCAGCTCCAGGCTGGGAGGTCCCATCCTTCTTGTTCCTCCCTCCATTCACCCTTGTTTGTGCTTTGGGCTGAGAGCTGTGCTTGGTGTGCAGCAGGAAAAGGATTTGTTCTGTGTCCCTGCTGTGTGCAGAGCTCAGCAGCACTGACTGTGAGCTCAGAGCTGCACCCTGGGCAGCACAGAACCGGAAAACATGAAAGCTAAAGCCTAAGGCATCAAGAGAATATCAGGTGACATTGCCACAATATCACAGATTAATAAGGGATGCTTCTGCAGCTCCATTCTTAAACCTGCCACAGGATTAGACATCAGTCTTTCCATCAAGGCTTCCAATGAACTTTTCTGAGAGGAAAAGCAATGAGTTTCCAGCTAAAAATGAAACAAGGAGCTTTGGGGTGGCTTTCAAGCTGTCCATATTCACAATGTCTGAGCCTGTGTTCATACTTCCTATGAAACCCTGGTCCTGATGCTACAAAACTCTCTGGTTTTTCTTGTTAGCACCTGGGAAAAAACCTCACAGGGATGGAGGCAAAGCAGAACCACTCCACTTTGAGTTTGCACCAGGTGTAAATGACAGGTGGAACACGTTCACCTTCGGGGTCTTTATGCTCTAACACAGACATTGCCAGTCAGAAATTCTCGGCTCAGGAAACCATGAAAGCAGGATATTCCCCATGGACGCCAAAAATCAGTTTCAGGCAGTCCAGGCCAGAGAGAGGAACTGTCCCTCAATGTGCCATCAGCTTTCAGGCAGTGAAGGGGAATTGGGTGTCCCCAGGTCATCCCACAAATAATTCTCAATCTTCCATATCATGCCATGCTCTGCTGCTGTGTGTCCCCACTCCCGGTGGACACTTTCCCAGCAATAATTTAGATATTAAACCAGGTAAAGTGTCTCCATCTATGTATTGACTCTCTTCCCTAAAAAGCATATGTGGATGTCACAGTTCAGACAGCTCTTGTTTCCAAATTCCTGTAGGTTTAAAGTGTAAAAAAGAAGAAAAGATCCACAGAATCAATGTCCACACCCAGGTTCAAGCCCCATATCATGGATTCTGAAGGGAAAAGAAGAAGGAATCCTTACAGCATTATTTTCCAGTTGCAACGGCTTAGCAGCCATCTAAATCAGGCTATGTGTCTGCCTTTCTAAAGGGATGGGTCCACAATCTAAAAATCAATTTACATATTTATTAACTCCAGTAAATAGATGTAAATGACCCCGAAAGTTATTGCTCATGAGCTTTTCTCCTGAAGGCAAATATTTCACTGAGACCCTTTGGTCTCGAAGGGTGGGGGGCTGTGCTGGAAGGTGCATCGAGAAGGATACTGTGAGGGAAAAATCCCTTTCACCCTGTTTGCAGGCTGGTGGTGAAAAGGCACGCCAGCTTTGCCTACACCCCTTTTAATTACAGTTTTGAAGGACAAGCAGCCAGCGCTCTGCAGAAGGGAGAAGAGCCTGGGGAGGCTTTGTGGAGAGGGGCAGAGGAGGATGGCACCGGCAGCAAGGGCACAAAAACCTTCCTACAGTGGGTTTGGATGGGTTCAGCGAGAGGCTGAGCACGGCTTGGCTCGTGATGGGTGTGGGTGCTTCCAGCAGCTCCTCCCTGTGCTGCTGTGCTGCTCCTGCAGCGCCACAGACCAGAGGGGATGGGGCTGTGCCCGTCTGTGTGGCTCCTACAGGGCTTCAGCAGTTCCCAGGCTGCAATTCCCCCTTCCAGCTGCTGTCCACACTGCTCAGTGCACCCTCTGCTGCAGAGTGGGTGCCCAGGAGAGCTGGGAGACCACAGCCCAGAGCTCTGGCTGTCTGAGTGCTCCATTCCGTGCCATGGCAGCCCTTTCCAGGCTGCTGTGCTGGAACTGTGTGCCCTGTATGGGCTGATGTTCCTGCAGCATCACTGCAGAGCTCTGAGGTGGTGGGGCCTTCTGGGAGACTCAGACTGGCCTCCCAAGGCTCCTCTGGGAGACTCAGGGCCACTCACCAAGCAACCTGATGTGGTCATGGCAGGTTATTTCCTTGTCCTTCAGGCATATGAACAGCTCTCAGGTGAAACAGCACAATCTATTACATCTCCTGCTTCTCCACCTGTTTCCCAGGTAGCAGTTTCTCCATGCTTTTCTTCTGCTGTGTGTTGTCCAGAGCAAAAATTCCCAGCCCCACTGTCAGCACTGCTCTGCATTTCCAGCAGTTTTCTTTGCTCAGTGGCTTCTGCTCCTTTATCAGCTCTTCTGGCTGCGTGTGCTTCCTGTTGGCCACTGCCCTCACCTTTTTCCTGTAGCTGTTCTGCTCCCTCATCCATCCTCAGGACCTTTGTGGAAGTTACATCCCTCAGATCTCCTTCCCCAGATGAGTGGGGAAGGAGGAGATCCTCATGAGGAGCCCTCAGGAGCACCCTGGAGTTTGTGTTACTGAAGAGCATCAGCAGGGTGTGACAGTGGGAAGCCATCAGTCAAGGCAGATCATTTTGGGGATGTTCTGGGGTTTTGTCACAGCCCCATACCCCTCACACTCATGTAGTATGAACCAAAGTTTGGGAGGGAAGTCTGCTCAGAGCACAGATGGAGAAATACGCTCAGGAGGCTCCAGTCACTAATGCTGGTCTTGGGAAACGTTTATTCCCAGCCAGGCTCACTCTGAGGCTGAAGCTCACACGCTGATACTTTCATACTCCCTGCTGACTTTTCACCATGTGCTGTTTTGCCCTTCCTTGTCCTGTATGCTTTTTACCTATTGAAATTATAAACACTTTAAAACTAAAAATACACATTTTTTTCCTTTCGTCAGATTATGACACACATACTTCTGCTGATACATTACTCGGCACTCTGCCAAGCAAAACTGGTGAAAGGAAATGTAATAGAAAATGAGTTTTGAGAATCAGAGCAAGTGTTTGTTAAGCTTATTTTTATTATTATTATTGTGGGAAATAGTAGCTTAGGTTGACTTTTTGTGTGAGAATGTTTTAGCTGACTTTGAACGCAGCATAATTGGTTTACACCAATCTGTTCAACATGTGGCCTCCCTTGCATGAATCATTTTTTTACCCGTGGCTAAAGTGAAGAAAACTGGCTGCTGTAAGCAAATGACGTGTATTGCTGAATTTTAAAACTCCCTAGCAAAGCACCACTTAGAACCTGTCAGAACATATATGGACACAGCTGTACAATCCATAACCTCTCCGAGCGTGCAGGAGACCAGCTTTTCCAGTTGACCTTTAGTGTCACAACTGTGAAACAAATCCTCTGCTTTCCTGACACCACCACTGCTATTAGCAGTGGCAACAGCTTTACCTTTCACTCTGGCACACAAAAAGCCCTAAAAACGGGTATAAAACCAGGTCAGCACAACATTGCTCCTGATGGAGCCAGCCAGAAGCATCTGTAGGGTTTTGATGGGTGAGTTTTTGAAAAGCAAACTGCAAGCCATGAACCACGCACAGGTAACAGCTCTGGAGCCTGAAGATCAACCAGCATGGAGGTTACTCTCCAAACTCTGTCTTATTTGAGGGTAGTGACAGCAGCAACAAGTCAGGTAAAATGTATTTTTCTTCCCCTTCCTTTGGAAAGCAAAGCTGAGAGGGTCTCTACAGCTGAGCTCTGCAGCTGAGGAGCACATTGCAGCAGTGTGTAAAACAAGTTACCTGTCAGCAGACACGTCAGCCATCTGTCAGCAGAGCTGTCCAGGGGATTTGCCATGGGTTCTGTTGCTCACCCTCTTTGTGCTGTTGAATAACAAGCCTGGCAGGTCACAATGGGAGCCAGCTCCCACTCTGAGTTCGGATCACACGAGTTACAAGTAAATAAGATTTGGATGAATGATCCTTGCCCAGAAAAATCCCCTTGACACCAAGAAACCAGCAGAGATGGCATAGCTTGGTTTTTGATTCAATAATTTCATTCCCCTTGCTATTCAAGGCCCAAGAGCAGCTTTGTTGTAGCCAGCCATTTTAATATTAACTATTTTTACTTCCATCTTTCTCACCTCCCCGATAAAGCTTTGAGAGCTACAGAAACATCAGCGTTACAGGAATTCATCCATGCACCTTGAGAAATGACAAGCAAAAGGATGCAATAAAGGCTGCTCATCTCCTCTTGGATGATTCCTCATGCTGCTCTGAGAGCACATTTCCCACCGGGTTTGCTTTTGTTCCCGTAGGTGAAAGAGGGAACAGGACCAGGCTCTGAGTCAATTTGCTCCATGAAGCCACGCAGCCTCCTCAGCTCTCAGCAGTGATTAGTGAAGATTATTAATCTTCTTGCATTTCAGAATGTTTCTCTTTGGACCAGGAGAGGAGAATGTACAGTTTCCATCCTGCCAACAAGCTCTGCAGGAAGAGATCCCCCGGGAATTTAGCTCAGATACTTACCTGGCTTGGGACTGCTTATTAATAAGCAGAAGGAGATAAGTGCAAATTAGAAATGACCAATCTGAAAATTGTTTTGAGGAAAAAAACCAAAAACAACCACAGTCTTAAATGAGGCAGTCAAAACAGAATGAAGGTTTTTAATAATTTCCAGGACCCATCCACAATTCCCTCCACTGACTGGAGCTCAGCCAAGTGACCCTCCTGAATGTGTGTGTCCTACAAATGCTAAGTGCAAGAGCATGGCCATCTAAAACCTCTGAGCTGCCACATCCCAGCAGAGCACGTCCCAACAGCTTTTTCCTGACGTTTTCCCTTTGCTACCACACCATGATGCAACAGGTCAGTTATTGCATGGAAGGTGCCACTGAGCTCATTTCAGTGTAACCTCCTGGGACAATGGAATAAAACAAAATAAGCTGTGGCTGCACAAAGCCTGATCCCCAAATCAGTGATGCCTCAATTTATCTCTCATATTTTCAGATTCTGTGCTGCCCAGGGGTGCAGCTCTGAGCTCACATTCAGTGTCACTCAGATCCCTTCACAGAGTAGGGACACAAAACAAATCCTTTTCCTGCTGCACACCAAGGACAGCTTTCAGCCCAAAAGCACAAACAAGGGTGGGCTGGAGGGAGGAACAAGGATGGGACCTCCCAGCCTGGAGCTGGAATTGGACAATTAAACCCCAGTGTGCAAATAGACCTGAACTTATCAAAGTGTGAGACCTTGTGACTGGTCAGGCATTTTTGTGACCATTCCAAGTTCACCTTGGGTGCAGCCCTGGCCAGGCTCTTGTCCTGCCCAAGGTGTACCCTAAAGGCCTTTCAATAAATCTCTGCTTTATTCTCTGGCTCTGTCCAGTCTCTGTTCCAGGTCAGCCTTCTCAAATCATCACCAGAGACAGTTTTTTCATCAGAGCACACCCATTGAGGGTGATTTTTCAGATTACAAAACTCCGCACGTGTTATTATCAACACTGGCAGGGATGGAGGATGCCCAGGAGAGCTGCTGGGACCAGGACAGTGGGATGGGAACGACACACAATGAAGGGAAAACTCCCTGCCCAGGGAATTCAGACAGTGCTGTGCAGTCACTGCTGTGCTATTTGCCACGTGCTATATCCAGTCACAAAATATTCCGCTCGGTGACACGGCCAGAAAAAGCCTTGCGAACCCCAAAGTCTTGGAGTCTTATAATAACCCCTGGAGCACACCCTCCTCCACAAAAGGAGCCCAGCAGTGCTCCCAGTGACCTGCCAGGGACACGCTGCATGCAGTTCATTCTGTGTTTAAAAAGGCAGGCAAAAATCTCAGGGGCTGCTTTCAGTGCCTTCACGGCCATCTAGCACTGCTCTGGAACAGGGAAACAAATATTTCTGGCTCCCCCAGTGAAATATCATAATGCTGGAATGAGGTGTTACAAAACTAATCTGGGGTTTTCAGAGCATCCATTTGTTTCAGTGGTTGAAAACTAAATTTGGGTATTGGATGAAAAAGGATTCTATCATTAAAATAATAGATAAATTATCTGCCATCTTTCCCCCTTCTCCCCTACTTTCCACTTGTTAATTTGCAGATTTATATTCCTGAGAGCTGCTGGACCAGCACAGTAGGAGGCTACTTGTCACTTGAAGTTCAAATGCAGGATTTCAGAAAAGGAAAAACATTGGAGTCTTTATGAGCATTTCTTGGATTGGAAGACAAAGTAACATAATAATGGTACAATAGTTCTTACTGTAAAATTCTATTTCTGTTGCCCACATCATACATATTATCATTATTGTTTTCATTATTCTTTTTCTGGGGAAAAAAAAAAGAATCATTCTAAGACTTCAGTCACAAGGAGCCCAGGGAAGGTGGGTGTTTGCTGGAGTGGGCTCTACCTGGGGCTAAGAGAGTGGATGGAATTCCTGGCTGGGGCCACTGCTGAAAAATTGGGAAGATGAAGGAGAGAGGGGAGAAGAGCTGTGCTGGCAAGTGCTGTTGTACAATATATTTTGACAGAACTTAGAAAGTTTCTCTCCTCCCCTCTCTGTCATCACAGTAGTTTATTTGAACTGCAGCAGACAAATTGAGGGGCGTATATAAAAAAAACCTACCTTAAACTCCCTTCTTTACCAGCTTTGTACATGCAATCATAATTCAGAACCATGGGAACAAACCTCACACACTCTGCTGTAGATCATTATTTAACAGCAGCAAAATTCCACCATTTTCCACCAAGCCTGAGGGATGGTTTGCAACCCGTTCTGAATTTTCCTGGTGCTTTCAACTCAACATGGACACAGGCTGAAGGGTCAGTTCCCAAATACAAGGGATCATGATTTGATCATGTTGGCAAAGTGGCTTCAGGAGTTCTTTTCTTCCCTTTTGGGAATGCCCTGCCATGGTGCTACTCCTGCATCACCACACTGTACTTTGTCATTTGTGACAAAGTTGCATATGACTCGAAGTTAAATATTGCTATAATTTGCATAATACTATAAGTTACATGTTTATAAAGCTTCTGTGACAATTAGGGATAAGGGAATGACATTTCCATCAGCTGCAGAGGTAAAAATGCAGAACATCTTTGCTCATGGACTAACCTTACACTGCTGAAGGAGCAGCAACACCTCAACAAAAAGGTCACAAAGAAATCTGCCAGACACATTCAAAGAGCAATTTGGAATCACCAAATCCCAGCCAAATATATCTCGCTGTTGTTACAGCATAAATATAATTACTGCTATTATTAGCAGCAGCAATAGTTACTATTAAGGTTATTCTTAGCCCTAATTTTTACTGTGGTACCACTTAGGAATTCCCTCTGGAGAGCAGGGTGCCATTGCAGCACGCTCTGTGTCACTGTTACCATGACACTTTTGCTCTGTTTGCCGGTGTGTTTTGGCTAGAGAGCCAGCTGCTGGCTCGCTGAGCTCCAAGTTGCTGAGCAATAAATCCCAAACCAAATTCGGGACCAGATTTCTGCTCCGGGTCTCAGGCCTGTGACTTGCCATGGAGGCTGCTCCAAAATCCTGCCTGAGCCCGCCAAGTCTCTGTGCAAAAACACCACTCTTACCAAAACTGGCGGCTCCCAAGTCAAGGTTTTGAAAATATGTGCTGCAAGGAAGCACGGGAGGTGCTGCTGGTGAGATTGACACCAGTGAGGGTTACTTGTGGGAAACGAGGAAGATGAGAATTATTTCTTTGCAGTACAAGCAAACAGAAGCGCATTATATCAAGAAGAAGAAATTTAGCTAAGCAGGATGAGACAAACTTTGTGAAATGGTACATGAATACAGATTTCCCTGACAGATTGTCCTAAGGGATCCATGAACTGTTGTCCTGGCTCTCAGCTTGATGTTGAATGCATTAGATTTGTTAATCCTTCCAAGACAACTCAGTCATTTGATTTTTTTAACTTGTAGTAACACATGAAAATGGTCACTGCACACGGAGAATGAATTTCATTGCAGGTTCACTCACAGGCTATGTTCCCCTTTAAATTTCCACAGGCTTCTGGGCAGAGGTGTGTGTGATACCCTGAGCCAAAAGTGCAGCAGAGGTGTGTGGGGCCCTCAGCTGCTCACAGAGCCCACGGAGAGAGGTTCAGCTGCCCCAGGACGTGGGGTGACACTGTCCTCCTGTCCCCAGGCTGCAATCCATCAGCATCCACGGGTAAAGCCACGGTCTGTGAGCTAATGGTCCCAAACCATTACCTACTGCTTGAAATCCTTATCACAAAAGCACCAGGGGTTGTGATTTGCATCTCTCCCAGTGTGGGTCCAGTAACTTCTCCATCCGTCATCCCAGTAATCTTTGGGTGTCATCTTCCTCCTACCTCTGTGCCACAACACCCCCTCTATAGGTGTTGTGTTCTCCAATGGTCCACTTAGCACATTCAGGGGTCTTCCCCCTCCCAGCATTGTTTGGTTATGTCTTTTAGGGCTAAGATCTGATCAGTGTTTGTACACCCTGTTCTGAAGCTCAGCTGACTTTTCCTTAAGCCTGCCATTCAGCTGTGCCCTCTTCCCTGTTCACAGGCACTCAAGCAGATGTATTCCCAAACACAGCAAACAGGCTAATGCCTCTTGAGTTCTGTATTCCTTCCTGCCACCTCCTCTTTTTTCATTTCCCTTGGCTTGCTGTGAGCACAGCTGAATGCCGGGGACAAGCCCTTCTCCAGCTTCAAAGAGACCCGGGAATACCTGGCAGTGTCCCACAAAGGTGTGACACCTTTGCTGCCAGCACAGCCAGGAGGGTGCAGGGCCATGTGTCACACCAAGGGCTGGATCCAAGCAGCCACAAGGATCTGCAAGGCCACTCCATGGCTCTCCACCCATGGAATCTACCTTTGCTGGCTTTTCCTTTTTAAAATTTCCCAGCAATGCTCTTTTTCAGCAGGTTTCCACTCTCACTTCTCACTTCTCACCTAAAGTGCTGCCTTTTTTCCATCTCCCTTGTCCATAAAATCAACTTTAGGGAGATGAACCATCCTGACTGTCTGTGATCTTTGTGTGGTTCGTGACTGTTTGTGTGGAGCCACGCGAGTTTGTGACCCCCTGCCTGTGTCCCTCACCTGCCACAGCCCAGAGATCTCTCTCTGAAAGGACCTGTTTAGAAACACAGATGAATCAAAAGTACAACTCGAATTTGGGGTTAGGTCCTAATTTAACACGTATCCAGCCTTTATTCAGGCTAATCACAAAATTGACCTGTCTCTTCACACTAAACTCTTTACTTTGAAGGGACTTCTGTCCTTGACCAGATTTTATCTGATTAAATATTGATACAGATGTACAGGCAGGCAAAATGGTACACTTATTTAAAAGATGATGAGCATTCAGAATTACCTGTTGTGATCAGGTGAAAACAGCAAGCCCAGGTCTCCTCCTTTGTCCATTTTGGCAGCAGCTTTCTGAGAACCCTCTCCATCACTGCTCTCACAGCTCGCAGATGTCCTGGCCAAACTCCTGAGAGAGGCTGAAATTAAATCAGGTCTTCTTGAAACAAACGTCCAGTCCCCTCTTGTGTCACTGTTACTATAAAAACCCACAAACAAACCCTAAATCAAAACAACAACAACAACAAAAAGGTACTTAGGAAAACAATTCCCTAACATTTCTGTGTTGTTGAAATGCTGCAGACATAGCATGAGGCATCACAAAATCCTGCAGTGAAAGGCACTGCTCTGAACAGCTCATAGGCTTGCTTGGTGCTGATGTAAAACAGCCATTTCACCCATTTTTAACAAAATAATACTGCTCATGGCAAAAGCAAGCCTATTACAAATAAATAAATCCAGATTACATTTACACCAATCAAAACCAGCCATGTCAGTGTTCACGCCTTGGCATTTTAATGTTTGAACCTGTATTTTGTAAAAGCAAGGGCAAAAAAATTGAAATATATTTCACTAGGAAATTATTTATATCATGTGGAGTAAAAATATCTCTGGACCATGAGGAAAAATTTGTGATGTTTTATTTGAGCTGGAAATCGGTGTAACAATTAAGGCTCTCAGCTCAGGTTCCAGGGAGGCATCTTTCCTCCATTGCATTTTTCTCTGTCCCTCCTATGCCAACTCTTATAAAACAAGATACCACAGGATTTAATTCTAAAAATCTAATATTACTGCCTTGTGGTGAACTGAATAGTACAGATTCCTTCTTGATAATACTGTCTCATGGGATTCCTGCGTGGTAACAGAATCTCCTGGGATTCCTGTCTGGTAACCATATCTCACTGGATTTTTGGTAGTATTTCTCCCATTGGATAACCCCAGCCCCACCAAATAAGCAGTCATAAACCTCACACTCTATTTTACATGACATTATTTTGCTAAAATCAGATCCTGGGGGATTTTTTCACCACTATTTTCACTTAATTGGAATCAGGGCTCTAAGAGAAATGAATATGGTGGAATATTTGGTTTGTTGGACAAGAAAAATGCTAAGATATTCCTTTCAAGAAGCAATAATTGGAATGCTTCATGGCTTCACTGCACTTAGTCTTTAGCCATACATGGACTAGAAAACTTTCTGTTGTTCTCAAAGTGAGCTATGGTAAGAGTTCTTCCTCCTCATGCCTTTGAGAGAAACCACAGCTAAACAGTTTCAGAAAGAAGGCACTGAGCAGCTCTTGAGAGATGTTTTCAGCTAAATCATGAAGCAGCCTTTCTGTCCTTAGCCACTCTCTCCACCCAGTTGTTCACAGCGAGTTGACTGGGATAAAATTATTGCAACAAGTCCACAAACACACAGAATTTTGTTCTTGGGGTCCTGCCTGGTGCTGTCAGAAACTTTTCTGGCTTCTTGCAGGATACAGGCAACACTGGGAAGTCAAACTGGGAGATTCTGTCAGGAGAACTGCACATCTCACAGCGTTCAGACCTGTTCCATCACCCTGCAACACTGAGAGTGGTTCAGGAGAGATCTGGCTCTCCCTGTGAGATTTCCAGGCTCAGAGGTTTTGTCTCGAGATTTCCTTTGACTTATTGCCTGTCTCTAGTGGCCCACTTTTGAGAAGATGTGGTTGGGGGATTGCCTCCAGGGAGGGATTGCTGCCGAGCTGGGACCCAGCCTCCTCATGGTAGGGCAATTCCAGAGCATTTTCCTATTGCCATGGAGCACTCAGTCCCAAAAAATGTGTGTCAGATGGAACACTGATGGGCCCTGCAAAGAATTATCCAGTAGGATTGGTGTCACTGGGCTCCTGGATGTGCCAACAGACATCTGGACAGGGCCAGGTGGCTTGAGCAGAGCTCTGACCAGCTGCACCTCTGGCTCAGTAAGAGATGGAAAATTGGAAACCCAAGTGCTGCCAAGGCTGGGAGCCCAGCGAAGATGACAAATGTCAGAGGTGAAGGAAGGTAAACAGGCAACACCTTCTACTGAGGTGCTGCGTCTCCAGCCACATGTTCAGACAAAAAAATGGACATATGCCATTTTTCCTTTTCACAGCTGTCTTTCTGCCCAAATATAACACAACTCCACAACTTACAGCTGTTCTGAGCCCTTTTTTGAATCCAGACCACGCACCAACACCAGTAAAGATGCCCAAATCCTTGGTCCTGCCCAAGTCGTTGAATCTCATCACACTCAGAGGTACAAAGAGCTTTGATAACAACCCCTGGCAACCTGATGTTACTTTTGAGAGGATCAATAAAGCTTATGCAGCAATTCCTGAAGGTTAAAAAAGAAAATATGACTGACACACTTGATGCCAGATCTGCCAAGACACCTTCATCCCTAACCCCTGGCATTTCCATGCCATTCATCTGCCTAAAGTACCACTGGAACTAGCAGGCAGGTGAGCAAGTGGAGGTCCTGGCTGGCACCTCAGCAGCCCCTGCAATGGCTGGGAAGGCTGTTCTGGCTCTTGCTGTAGGCTGGGATAACCAGGAATGGTGTCAGCTCAGGAGCTGCATCTCTCCTCTGCTGCCTTTTAAGTCCCAACTCTCTGCTTGGACAACGAGAAAACCGTGTTGGAGGCAGGACAACAAAAACCTTCTGGCCAGCGGGCTTTTGATGGTCTCCTAAGGGGCCGTTCATGACTCTGTGGTGAGTCACCACCCCAAAAATACTGCCGGGGCTATTCATTCAGCGGGGCTAGCTGGAAACAATCTAGGGAACTCTCGTCTTCAGGTCAGCGGGGGCTGGCAGCACGGTCAGCTCCGCCTGGGAGCCAGGGCGAGACGAGAAAGAGCACGGCTCCCAAATTGCTCTCGTGCATGCTGCGCCCGGGGACCGGCCCTGCAGGGAAGGGAAAGGTTTATTCCCTGCCCAGGAGCACAGTCGTGAGGTCCGTATGTTTCAATATGATGAGGATTTTTTCTGCTTGAGGAGTGATGAGGCTGGGAAAGGTTTCTGTAAAAGTGGGACTGAAAGGAGCTCGGGGAGAGCTTGGGGGAGACAAATGAAAATTCCTGCCATCCCACACTGCTGGAAGGGTCAGGGAGTGACTTCAGAGTTTATCCTGTTTATAGCCCACAGGACTTTCTTAGGGCCTGAAGCCCCCCTGCTATAAAAATAGGGGAGAATCCATAAAACCAGCAGCAGCAGCATCTCACATATAGCACAGCTCCTTTCTTACCAGATGGGCAAGGAGCTCAATGCCTTAATTAGAAGTTCACCAAGTTATTTTTTGTGCTTGCAGCCACCGACACAGAACATGGACTCCTGGTGGAATACCAAGGCAGTAAATCAATGGAGGGTCTTTGCTACTGTTCATGAAATGCTCCAGCTGTGCTCCCAAGGATTATAATGTCAACAGAACCCTTGATTTGAATCACAGCCTTGCCTTCACTCAGGGGCCATGTATTAGTCTTGAAAAGCAGACAGAGTTTCATTGCTCAGGGAAAAAAAAATACATATATATATATATATAAATATATAAAAGAAAAGACAACGAGAGAATTGCTGGGCTGAAAATAAAGTGGTGGTGTGAGGAAGGAACACTGCAGTGCAGCCAAAGGAGACACATGGTGACTTTCAGTAAAAACCCCTAGAAACCTGAACTTAAGGCTCTTTCTCCATGTTTGTTTAGGATTAATTTCACAAGTGAAATTTAATTTTTCCCAATACTTTTAGACAGCCCTCAGGCACCTGATTAAGTGCTCAGCTTCAGCAAAGCCATTGCAGCAATGCCAGCTGACTTCAGCCAAAGATCTGGTCCTTACTCAGAGCATGAAATACATCAGGAATCCCAGGAAACAAAAATGGATCCTTTTTAGCAGTGGTAAATTAGTCTGGAGGGCAAATATGTTCGAATACCACTCATGGTTATGCTTCTGCTTTAGGGCATGATCAAATCATAGAGTCAGAATCATAAAAAGCCCTGAGTCAGTGGAGACTGGACTGCATTCCCTCAGGCTGGATTCTCAAAAGCTGTGTAAAAGGTGCAGTTTTGCCTTGGCAAAACACTTGAAGATTCCCAGGAATCTTTTGACATTTAGCAGGTGTTCTCTAGCAATGATTGCAATAAATCTTAACAACCCACGTGTAACCAGGAAAAAAAAAAAAAAAAGGCTGAAGGATTTTCTAATGATGACCTTGAAGTTGTTGACGAGGTCACAGTGGTAGTGTCATACTGCAGTTTGCACATGTTCTTACTTTCTTATTCCTACAGGAATCAGCTGCTGCCAAAGTATACATGATACAAAGTAGAATCTTGATTATCCAAAGCTCAGTCATAGTCTCTGTTGCCTATAATACAGTTCTATCCCTGGCATTTATTGCTTACACTGAAAAGTATCTCAGTTATTCAAAACCCTGGTTACTCAGATTCAGTGGCTGAACCCATTAAATCAATTTGTAATTAATTCAGTTGGCTCAAAACCATTTCTCCTCTCACAAGCGTACTGAAGCTGTGCAAAGATTTCCACAAAATTCACTCAAAAAGGGAGAGACCTACCTTTGCTTTTGTTGGAAGCAGAAAGGAGAAAGAAATCTCACATAGCTCCAAAAGCCCTGGAACTGTTGGCAAGTTTGTATCTCTGCAGGAGCAAGAAAACCTCCTCTCTGAAATGCAGAATTACTTGGAAATGCTGCCTTGTGCTACCACTAAGGCTGAAGAGCAGCTGAGATACAGCAGGGTTGTAGAGCTGAGCCAGTTCCTGAAATGTAATCCTGGTCAGTACCCGGTGGGGATGGAAGCAGCCTGTTTTCTTGGCTTAGCATTTGGTTTATTTTGGTTTATTTTAGTTCCTCACCAGCACGTGTGGAGCCTGTGCCAGCTCTTGCTCCCTCCAGCACCTGCAGGACTGCCCTGGGGCTCCTGCCCAGGCTGCCGTGCATGGGCTGCAAGAGCCTGATCCCATCCTTTCCTGGGATAACATGGACTTCCCTTCCTGTGGTGCCTCCAGGTACAGGCACACGTGTGCCCCCAAAGCTGGAAACACGAGTTTGCATCCATTAAATACAGCCCTGGTTTGCCACCACCTTCTGGCCAAGGGGAAAGTACGAGTTTGTTTCATAAATAAGTGAAATTGAAGTGCCACACTGACAAGTGGATGATGTCACTGGTGTGAAAATATGAGTTTTGTTTGTCTCAGATAAAATGCATTAGTCCTGCAAGTGTGTGCAGAATAAAAACTCACTGGCCTTCACCTGGCAGGGCTCTCCAGGACAGTTTTCTGAACTGACTTTCTTTTTCTTCCCCACCTGCCCCTGCTTCTTTTCTCCTTTCTCCTCCACCTTTCTCATGGAGGAAATGGCCCCACAGGAGCAGCTCAAGCTGTAAGATAATTTCTCTTCTCTCTTTTTGCATTTTCACCTGTCCATGTCTCCTTTCCTATTCTGTTTCACCAGTGTTGCATGGAGGAGAGGCACAAAGTGTCTTTCAGTCTTTCCACAGCTTTTTTAACCAAATGCTTCACTAGTTTCTATAATAAAGAATAATTATTCCTTTGTTTCACCATCATGATCTTTACAAGGAACATAACCTAGATTGTCTCCAAGATTTATCAAGAAAGCAAACTCTTGCCTAAGGTCCTGTTAGGCCTCTCTGGCTCAGTTCTGAAGAGCTTTGTTTTACCATCCAGGTCCCCTTCTGGAAAGACAATAGAGAATCTCAGTTTTCATGGCTATTTGTGAATACATTTCCAGTGAAACTCTTGAAATGCAGCTTCACTCTTCATTCAGAAGTGGGGAAAGAAAGAGTTAATCTGATCCTGAGGACTTTCTTTCCATATGCACTGCTGAACAGGGGTAACAGATACTTGGAGCAGACAGGCTACGGGACACAAATAAACCCAGTTTCTGCTGCTGTAGTTTTAGACCCATGTTGCCACGAAAAAAACCTCCGAGGATTTAAGAATAATTTTCAGTTGGTTTCGGGGTCTGAGCAAGGCGTGCCTGTGAGCCTGAGATGTCTGCAGTGCAAACCAGGCACGCAGGGCCACGCCACAGCTGTGCCCAGCAGTGGGTGTCACTGTCACCTGCCCTCCAGGGACACTGTCTCAGGGAGCTTCTCTCAGACCAGCTTGTTTCTGGCTCCACAAAGTCCCATCCGTGTGGCTTTTCCTCGTGGAAACACAAAAGGAAGGGATCCGTGACCTGCTGCCAATTCTTTTCTTAATGAAGCAGCTAAAGGCACTGAATTCTGGGCACACATCCTGCTGAAGGAGCCCACTTCTCCCTCCAAAATTCCTGCAAGGAGTTCTTATCCTAAAGATAAGGATTGATTTAAGACAAACTATTGGCTGGTTGTCACGTGTGGTGTATTATTGAACAGAACAACCAAACCTACATGAAGCACCTCCAACAGAAGATTGTTTCCAAATGAAAAAAACCAGATATTTCCAAATGAAACAGACATTCAGCTCAAGGTGTGAGTTCTTGTGGTATTTTGATACTATCAGACCTAGTTTTCTTTCTTTTAAGACAAAAAATCTGCAAATGAAGCAGCTGGTGCCAGAGATATTTCCAAGCTGGTAGGATTGCACATCCCACAGGGGCTGGATCCTCCAGGAGCTCTGCAGCCACCCCCACTGTCCTGTGTTTCTTGCATTTGCAGCAGCACCAGGATGTCTCTGAATTCTCCTCACAGTTCTCCTCACTGCTCTTCAAATCCACACATTTCAGCAATAAAGGCAGCACAGCATTTAGGATGGATGCTCTGGGGAAAAAAAAAAAATCTTTAACCTGTAAAGTGAAGACTTTGAACAAAACCCCTCAGGTTTTATGGCCAAAAAGGGGGTGTTCCCTGGATTTTAGAAAGGCTTCCCTTCTGCTATGCAGTGGTGGCATCTGAACTATTGCAGGACTAAAAAGGGTTCTCTTCAAGCATCTAAATTTGGAGGTGGCCCGAGAATGCTCACAAAGGAGGGCAGTCACCATCAACTGCTCTTTAATTATAGATCTGCTTGTTCACCTTCCCAAATCCTTCAAACCCTCCGAAAGGAAACAGGAGACATTTGAACTTGCAAACTTCAAAGGACTGTTTAAGGCAGCTTTAGAAAGAAATACAGATCAATCAGTTCAATACATTTTCTCCCTATGGGAAGCATTCCACCTCTGAAAATACAAGGAGGGAGAGAGCAAATCTTTAATAGAAGAGGAGGCAGATATGTGGACTAAAGGACTGCTACCTTAGCCAAGCTATTCAGTTTTGTTGTATTACTTAGCTCTCACAGGGGAACAAGTTTCCAAAATTTCCCTAGGGTTTCATATATATTCTCACTCTCTTTTCCCCTCTGCTTTCTAATTCATGCTGCTGAAATAAACTTTTTCCAATATCATTCTTAGGGGCAGTGCTCTTCCCTGAGCACATCCAAAAAGCAAGGCACCTTTTGCTTACAAAAAAAAATATTTTAGCCTAAAATTGGAGAAAAATAAGTCAAATTCAAGTCAAATTTTTACACGTAGATACTTTTGCATCTCTTTTTATTCATGAAGTATTTGGGGGTTCAAACTTTGTTCATATTTTGGAAGCTGGTCAATTCCTTTTGCTGTCATCATAAAGGCCACAATAATAAAGGGACATTTGCAGCTGGTAGTTTGTGTTTAAGGGTTATGTTTAAGGCTTGTGTCCACATCATGGAAGTGGGCGAGAACATCCATTTTCCATCCATTTTCCATCCATTTCCCATTCCAGGTGCCTCCTCAGGCTATGAGGCAGCAAGTGAAAAACATGAGAGACAACCACAGAGGAGGGGAGCTCCCTCACGTACTCATCTCCACACTTGCAGCGAAGCTTTCCTGGGGACAAATCAAGGGATTCACTGCTTGGAAAAACGCCCCTGGCAGCAGCTAGGAATCCGTGAACATTTTGTAAAATGCCATTAACTCTGTTTGGACACAGTTTGGTTTTTAGTTACAGTGGATGGAGTTTCCTGTTAGGACCTGGGCATTGTTTTCCTGACAAGCGCCTATCAGAGTCCATTTTGGAATACTGACATGTTGTTGGCCCACTGAGGAAGCTGGATGTGACTCTGAGGCATGTCCATACACAATTCCAGGCAGTCCCAGCCGCCCTTTCCCCTCGGGCCCCGCAGGAGCCTGAGGCGCTCCGGGCTCTCCCCTGCGGGCCCGCCCGGCCCGCGCCTTTCCCGGGAGCTCCCCGGGCCCGGGGGCTCCCGGCCGGGCGGGGATGGGAACGCGGCCCCGGCCCGGCCGGAGCGGGTTTGTGGCAGCTGGAAACACCTCGCCCTTCCCTGCGGAGGGGAGAGCCGGCCCGAGGCCCGGCCGGGGCCCCGAGCCCTTCCCCGGCAGGGGCAGGGAGCCCGTGCCCGCCGATGGCAGCTCCGGGCCGGCCCCTCATGAAATGGCAGCGCGGCCGCAGCCGTGGATGGGCGTCTGTGGATCCCGAGCGCCCGCGGCGCTGCCCGGCCGGGAATGGGACAGCGGGAGGGAGGGACAGAGCGCTGGGGCGAGCTGGGGCCGCCACAGCCCCAACCCTGCCTGAGAGAGAGAAGAGAGATCACAGAAAGGGAGAGAGCGCACGATAAAGTCAGCGAAAGGACTGATGAGGGTTATTGGGAGCAGGGATTGAGGAGTTTGCCATCTTTGGCTGGACACCCTGGAGAATGGACCATTCCCTGTAACACACGAATGCTGTTTGGGGGATGCGTGGCTCCAGTGGAGAGTTGTGGTTGATAAGCCTCTGTTCCTAGGGAAAAAGGAGAGCTCTAGTTTTTGAGGTGAAGCTGATATTGGAGACAGAACAAGAGAATTTTTACATTGCTTTCATGCAACCCAAAGAAATTTTTTCAAATGTGTTTTTCTGTGATATCTCATATATTGCCCTGTGTCTGGCTACAATTCTAATATATTTACTTCTCTGCTCCTCTGAGTTCCTGTCTACAGATGAGGCTGTGAATCAAAGATATGGTGGTGAATATCATCATGTAGTAACAGCTTTGTTGTAGAGGTTTCTCTTCATCTTGAACTGCTCTGGATGGGAGAAAACCTCCTGAAAGCTGCGGGTGTAACCACTTCCTCCATTCAGACAATTATAAGAAACACTTAAGCCTTGTGGACTGAATAGCTGAACTAACACCAGCCCCGTTCCAGCACCAGGCCCATGAAAGTATCCAAAGGGATGACACGTGTGGCCAAAGGGATTTCTTTGCCCTTTTGTTTTCCAGAGGATTGTACATCTGTGGAAGAAAAAGCAGAGAAGAAAGTGGAAATGTCAGGAAGCAATGCAGGAAATCCAAGAGCTCGCAAAAGGACTCGAAACAGAGAGGGTTTTGGGGCTATTAAAGAGTATGAACAAAACATCCCCTCTAGCATTATTTTCATGCTTGTGGTGACTGAGAAAAATAGATTTTGTACATTCCTTGTGATTAAATAAGATTACCTTTAGAAATGTCACCAGGCCCTCTTCTAAAAGCTGAGGGAATAACTGTGAAGCAGTTTCCAAATACAAATGGAGTTCACTGCTGTCCTTGCTGAGGCAAACAGGAAACAGGAGCAGGGCTTGTAGAAACCCATATCAGACCTCTATAAAGTGGTGAAACAAAGAGCCAGAAACATCACAGAATGACCAGAATATAATCTCAGGAGGGCAAATTAATGATGCTCAAAGAGAATGGAAATCCATGCTTAGATAGTGGAGAAAAAGAGTAAATTTGGAAACAATTCCTGCCTTCTGGCTTGGTTATTCAGCATGGGGGAGCTGTTCATGTTTCAAGCACAGCTCTTGCTTTTTATGAAGAAACAGCCACAAAAGTCCCAGCACAATCACCAAAGGCCAGGATATTTTACAGGAGGTTTAGGAACAGAGCTGTGATGGGCTAAAGCAAGGATTAAAGGAACTAAAAAATCTGCTCCAGATACAGTCATGGACCAGGCTGTGTGTTCTCTGTCTGGAAGCAAGTAAATGAAAACTTTGCCAAAACCCCTCAATTCACTGTCCTCTGCCTCATGAGAAGACATTCAAGCCCAGTTCAAGTAATGTGTCAGTGACTGGGAAAGTAAAAACAAATATTTGCATAATTGGTATGATTTCTACAGAACAATGTCTTTTAAAAGTACAAAACTGGGAGGAAATGGTGCAAGTGCTAGAAATGGCAGCAATGGAAAGATTTTGCCATGGGGAAGAGTTGAAGAAGAAAAGGTACCTTGTGGAGTGTGGGAAAGAGGTGGTGCAGAAGAGCAACGTGAAAAGATAACTTTTGGAAGTACGTACACCAGCTGCTCAATTCCTGTTCATACCTGCCAGTGGAGCAACTCTACTGGATGTGCAGTAAGTGATTTTAAGGGAGTGAACAAATAGTTACACCAGATTGTTAGAGTGGAGTGGACAACTGCTGATCCCAAACTAAAGAGCATTTGTGAGTGGAGAAAAAACAGAGGGGTTAAGAGGGGGAAATGGACTCCAAAATGTGCAGCAGGAGTGTGAACATCCAAAGGTGAGGGCAGACTAATGATCAGTTTGAACGAAGGGCAGCTGATGACTGAATCACAGACAGGAGGGTGGATGGGAGCCCTGGAGGGATCTGATCCAAGCCCTCTCCTCAAGCAGGGTCAGCTAGAGCAGGGAGCCCAGGAGAGGGCAACAAATTTGTGGTGAGCATCCTCTCCTGGCTCCAGGGTGAGAACAGCTTTGTGCTCTGGAGCATGTGAAGTTTGCAGAAGCTCTGGAGCCCCCAAAGGGGTAAAAAGTTTACATCTTCCTCAAAAAACACAAAAGAAAAAAAATCCTGATAACAATGGAAAGGTATAGATTCACTCAAGGAACTTTATTTAAAGAGGAGACATACCTTGGTGTTTTAATCCTAAGGAGAAAATAGCTCAGATATGCTTCCTCCTGTGAGGTATCCCCTATGGTTCTGGTCCAAATAAATCAAATGGGATACAGAGCACAACTGGGATCATTATCATGAATAGGATTTCAGCCTGTCAGTGTCTGGGAACTGTGGAATTCAAGGTTGCTAAAAGAATATTAAGCAATGAATGTCTGTAATGAAAAGCATTTCAACAAGAGTATTAATGTTTCTTAAAAGATAGGAAAGAAAAAAATAAGACAAATCCCAAAGCCATCTCCTTTGAGTTGCTGCAATGAGACTGACCAAAGAAAAATCCTAGGAATGTGGATGAGATTGCTTTAGGTTGATGTGAAAATCATCACTTACCTACAGTAGTTAAAATGCCATTGTGTCCAATGAGTTCATTATTTTTTCTTTTGTCTCCCCTCTCCTTTCTTTTTCAGTGTTAGTATTTTAGGCTTTGTTGGGACAAAAATTAACACCGAAATAAGAATTTAATTAATGTGTTAAGCTTAACTTTGTTGTGACTTCCTATGGGAAAGTGGTCAAAACAATATTCTGACAAGGATGAAATACAGCTCTAACCAAAGGCAGGAGCAAGCAGATGTTTTGTAATTAGTGATGTTCCTGTATCACACACAGCAATTACCTGCTGATCCTTTATGGCAGGGAGCAGGGCCGTCAGGAAAAGAGAGGCAGGAGGGAAGGACGAGAGGAAAAATTGGTAACAACAGAGGTACAGCAAAGCAAGGGATACAGCCAGCACAAAAAACCTCACCCTTGAGAAAAGCTGGGAGTGAAGAGTAAATGTTTGATAGGAGATGGACTTGGAGCAGGGCTGAAGGTGCATCTTTGTGTCATGGGGAAAAGGAGTTTGTTCATTTTCTTCAGACTATCAGGTATCAAAAATACCTGAAGCAGTCAGTAGCCATTAACTTCACAACTGCAGTTTTAGGGGAGAGGAAAGTGAGAATGGATTTTGGTTTTGTTATGAGTTGAGGTGAAGTAAATCTGAAAGCGGTCAAAGCAAATATTTTTCATTTATTTATTTAGAAATTAGACATGAGGGAAACCATCTCTTGACCTTCAGCTGTATGTGATCTTCCCTTGCCAGCTGGGCTTGCTGACCCTTCCCTTGCATTTTGCATGGAGCTGGAGAGCTGGGAGGGCTCCTTGCATCCCCCTCTCCTGCCCAGTCATCTCCCACCTCTGCTGAGAAGTGAAACTGGGAATTGTGATTGGGATATTGATATCAGATATTGTTGGCAGACCCAAGGGTGTGTCCCCAAAACAGCCCTGATGCCCAGGAGGCAAAACTTCATTTTCTTCCCTGATGTGACCAACTTTGAGGAGTCACCGTGGACCCTGCAGCAGTTTGGGGCCTGTGTGGTTGACAGGACAGTGAACCAGCAGAAAACCTGAATCCTTCTATTTCTTTTTCAGTCTCTCTGCTTCCTCTTTGCACAGTGGCTCCTGACATGAGGCTGCCTGATTAGCTCTGTGAAGATCCCATCACTATTTTTGGTTATTTTGTAAAAGCAGGAAAATTTGTGAGCATGGGTCCCTTCTTTAAACCTAGGTCTATTCTGTGTGCACCACTATTTAAAGTATGTCATTTAAGGCTCTCTTTGCATTATTTCAATGTAAAGGAGAATGGAAATCAAGGAACTTTGACTTCCTTATTGAAGCATAGTTTCCTCCTTTGTTAGAATATCACAGAAAAGATAGTGGAGTGGAAGGAATGGAACACATTATTTGGCATAAAGACACCTTTCTGGTTTTACCTTTGTAGGGATGTAAGCAGTGCTAAACCTAGGCTGGGTCACCTCATTCTGTGAACTCATCTTGCTTCTCTCTCTCACAGGTTTCACCTCCTGGTGAACAGAAGATTTTTCACTACTTAGTTTTAAATGAGCACATTTGAATGGGCATATTCAAAAGCAGCCCACAAGAAAAAGAAGACCTTTTCTTTCCTCAATATGACCAGCAATGGGATTCACACCTGTCTGCTTCTACGCAATGTCAGATTTTGCAGATCTTTTGTTAAATTCAGATGGATCTTTTATTTCAGTGCAGTCTTTCTTTTCTCCAGCTCTCCACTCTCAGGGCCTCATTCTGGGAAATGAGGAGCACAAGGCCAAACCCCACTGAAATGACCATTATTTGTGCTTGTCAAGCACATCTCAATCTTTGTGCTGCTCTGTCATCTCCTGGATGGCAAGAAAAATGTTTAAAGCTTAACCCCTTGTTCAAAATTGAATCCATCATGGGGACTCCCCTCGGCTTTGCAGAAGTTAACTTCCAGAGTCACAGCAGAAAAGTCATAGAAGCGTGGAATGGTTTGGGGTGAAAAGGACTTAAATCTCATCCCATTCCACCCCCTGCCATGGCAGGGACACTTCCACTGACCCAGGCTGCTCCAAGCCCTGTCCAGCCTGACCTGGGACACTTCCAGGGATGCAGGCAGCCACAGCTTCTCTGGGCACCCTGTGCCAGGGCCTGCCCGCCCTCACAGAACAATTCCTTCCCAATATCCAAGCCAAACCTACTCTCTTTCACATCACATTTAAGTCCTTTTCTAAGAGAGGATTCATCTGTTGATCTATACGGCCAAAGCCTGACCAATGCAAATGTCACTTTTTTTTTTACCACCAATCATTTATTAAAATGACAAGGTCAGGCATCTCGGAGTTTTAGCTTAACAAAATCAAGGATAATCTGGTGATGTGTAGGTCTATTGAAATGTTTGAAGTAGCTGACAATCTTACTTTTCTTGGGCAGTCTTGGAAAAAGTATAATTGATGATGGCTGGCCATAAAATAAAAATAAGTGTATGTAAATTAAAAGAAACAAACCACCGGTTTTCTAACTCCTGTATTATGTAAAAATAAGAATGTAGCCTCTTATGGCCAGAGGAGCCATGAAAGTGCTCTGTAGACATTAATTTGGTGAGTGTTAAACATCCATGTGGTCTGGGAGGGCAGCACCACTGAGATAATATCCCATGGCAAGTCAGAATAAAAATACTTGAAATCATTTTTTTTAAGAAAAGCAAACGTGAAAGCCATTGACAAAATTATGACATCCAGCTAATTTACCTTGGAGTGTGCCCCAGTTTTCCTGCCCTGTCTTTCCCCATGGGTGGGAACCCTACCGCAGCTAAGAGCAGGCGGTGTGGTTCTCGGTTATGTTACAGGGTGTGAAAACCTGTCTGTGTCAGTGCCTCTGGCGCAGTCACGGCTCTGAGGTTTCTTCAGTAGCATTTTGAAGGCTCCCAGCCCCAGCAGGAGCTCCCCCAGCCCCGTCAGTGTCCTCTCCTCCTGCGCTGGTTCTTGCTCGGGGCTCTCAGGAGACTCTCCCGGTATTTCGCGCTGGCGTGGAACAGCCGGACCATCTCGTGGTCTTTGTTGTCCAGCACTCTGGGCAGGAAGAGAGAGGATTTCTGTGTCCTGCGGGTTTTAAAGCCCCTCCTGGGTCGTCCTTTGCCATTGATGGAGACGTACCAGAGTCTCTCGGCGCTGGCTTTGCGCTTGGTGCCCGCCCTGCTGGGGACAGTCCGGTACACACGGGAGGCGTAGGTGTTGTAACCCAGCTCGTGGATCCTCTCCACGAACTCACACTCAGAGCTGTAGCTCTCCTGCAAAGGGAACATCAAGAGAAATCCTAAGCCAGGCTCTCCTCAGTTGTAGGATTTGGTAAGAAAACCTCAGGCTGGTGCCACAGAAGGCGGGAGGGAAGCACTGAGCCTGTCACTATTCCCTGTCACACTCTGGGCATCAGACACCCCAGGAAGGGACCCCAAATCCAAACTGAAAACAAAAAGGTGGCATGTGAATGGGAGTGAACAGCTCTGCTGATTGTTCAGCTGTAATATTTTTTGTGCTTATGAGTTTAGTGCAGCTGTGGACTGGACAGATTATTTAATTGCTGCCTCTGCCATCTATTGAAAAGGTAGAATCCTACAGTGTGATGTAAAATGTGTCCCTTCAATTGGTGTGTTAGTCATTAGATACACTTGTAGTGTGTTACATCCAGTTCAGGATGGATGTTTGAGCAGTAAACCACACCTTTGTGGAGCTTCTTTGTCAGCATAACCAAATGAAAGCACACTCTGCCTACCAGTGTGATCCTCCAAAATTCCAGGCTGCTCCTTCATCACAAACTGTGAGGCACAGTATGCACCCATTTCATGTGATCTGCCCAAAACCGCCCCTTTTCAGCTGCTCCTTGTCTGAGAGACATCGCTGCAAAAGCCTGGCACAAGGAACTCCTTCCCCCTCCCCGGGAGGAGGAGAACCAGCACACAGGACCTCTCCATCCTTCCTGAACTCCAAACCCATCCTTGCTCCACCTCTGGGAGTAAGATTTCAGGACCTAATACCTGTGAAGTACAGAGGCAGAAGGGAACTACCACCATGGGGTTTTACTTTCCCTTGTCTGGAGAGTGTGGAAAGGGCACAGGTAACCAGGCTGGTGCCAGAAAAGCCCTGGATCCCAGGAACAGAGTGTCTTTGATGCTTCTCATTCCCCAGAAAGGCTGATGGGCATTTAACAAGGCTTTAAAAGGCTCCACATGTCCCGGCTTCCCAGCTGTGGAGCGGAAGCGCCCTTCCCTGCAAGGACAAGGTTTTCAGATGCTGCGGCGCTGGAGCCCACGCAGCCACCAGATGTAGGTGGGTTTGTCCTGCTGCCTGCCTCCCTTCTGGCTGGGGAGGGTTTATCACACAGGATAAACACAGAGGGTGATCACGATCTGCTGAGGGCACCAAGGAATCCTGGAGGCTCAACAAACCCATCTTGTGGACACGGGAAAATTGGTGAACCGAGGGATTACGGAGTTATTCCAACATGATTTCATTAAATACTCCCTGGATAGTTATCCCTGAATTGGTCAGATTTTTGAAACAGAGCCTTGCACACTGTCTTGGGCCAGTGATACCAGTAAAGTTGTTGGACAGGCAAGCAAAGACAGGAAGTTTCTCCTGAGCTGAGCCCTCACCCCTTCCTGCTCCTGTGAAAAAAGCTGGAGTGGAATAGCTTTCCCTGGATTGTCCCTCCAGCTCTGAAACAGCCTCTCTCAAACTTGAGCTGGAAGGGGACAAAGGATCTTTTCAAGTTATGCAGAAACCTTCCATGGCTGATATTCTTTGGTACGAGACAGATGAACAAACTCCAGGGTGGCCTGATGCTCCTCGCACTAGAAAGGGAAGTCCAGGAGAAAAGGATCTCAGATCCTCCTGCTCCTGGCCTTTCTGCATTTCAGGAGAGGAGCTTTTTGCTCAGAATTTGTTTAGTCTTATTTTAATCCAGTTTAAGCTATCTGAAGGGAAAAACCCCTATTTTGAAGAAGACAGAGAGAAAGATGAGAAAGAACTTTTAAAAAATCATCTTTCCAGATGATTTCTTTGGGGCAGATGCTGGCTCTGAACTGATGGAGGAGTCCATTGAAAAAATACCCATTTCAGTCAGAATATTAACCAGAAGCATACAACTGGACAGCCTTAACTTTGGCAAGCAGAGCTACCATGCCCTCATTCCCCTTCTGCTGCATTTTCCTTTGCCAAAATCGTTTGTGGTGTGGTTCTCTGCAGCAGCAAAGAACCCTCATCTTTACACACAGGCCCCTTATCAGGGAGCATCACATGAGACACAGAAACTGGGTGGTAAACTGCATCAGAACACTCCTGGAAAGCTGGAGTTAAACGTGTCAAAGCGGGGAGGTGCAGAGTTGATTGTGTCACCCCGGCTGGGTTCTCAGGGGAAAAGATCACATGGCTCAAGGGTATGTCCTGCTGCTCAAGTCAACAGAATTACACCTAATGACTCCTAGGAGGGAGCAAATTTCACCTCAGCCATGTCTCCCCTCTTCAAACCTGCTTCCATGCCCCAGGATTCACTGGGAAACTGCACAGTTTGGCTGTCCTGCAGTGAGAGATCACAAGATTGCTGGGATGTAATCAAAGACAGTGGGAGAAATTCAAGCAGGGAGATAATGTGTGTGGTACACGCTGCCAAACGTGCCCTGGTATGTCCCTGAGTGTGAAGAAGACTAAGCTGGAGTATTTTATTCACTCAGGGGAAATACTGTCTGAGCTGAAAAGGCAAGGCTCCCACTTATATCAGCACACACCAGGATTTATCTCACAGATCAAGGCAAAAAATAGGTCAGAGGAGTAAAATAAGGTGTTTGCTTTCACCTTTGTCTTCTTGCACCTTCTCTTTCCAGCTTTCCTTGCAATAGCCCAGCCTTTTAGTACCTGCAAGTTCTTCCACTGCCCAACCAAAAGCTCTGTGCAAAGAAACTCCCATGAGGGGGCTGCTTTCCTGTAGCATCAATGCTCAGTTACTTGTGGACCTTCTTTATCTGACCTCTCTTTGCCAGCATCCCAGATCCATATAAAACATGGACAGTTCTGACATTCCATGGCTTGTCCAGGCAGTAAGAAAGTAAGAACACAGCTTTTTTTCCCTACTTTTAAGAATATACTGATTGGTTGCCTGTAAGAATTCCAGGCAAAAACCTCTTGTAAGGTGACCCTTCTCGGGAAATGTGGATTTATAAGAAATCAGTGCTCCCCACTAGTGGAAATCCCTGTTCCCCGCACAGGGAAAGACAGGCATGTGCCAGGCTTCAGTAAAACTTACTGATGCATAAAGCCTGCCACTCTTGTTCATGGCCAGGTATCTGCCAGAGAACAGGCCCTTGATGGCAACAATTCCAACGTCCACAGCGGTTATTTCCAGAATACCTGGAAACAGAATTAGGAGACCTGTTATTGCTCGGGTGTAAATTTTTGAGGTACATTTGCATGGCTGCTTACCTGCGGAGTGTGATCTCACAGCTACCACTTGCTCACATAAGAATCAGGGCAATCATGTGAATGAAATTATTATTGTTATTATTATTATTTGAAACAACACAAAGCAAGGATGATGAGGGAATTTGAGACGAGGTGGACAATAAACCCCGAGATGTCTGATTGAGACCGAACTCTTTCAAAAATGAAAAAGATCTGACACTGAACTAGAGGTTCACCTAATCCTATATGTGTATAAAAAACTTTAAATCCTCTTTAATGCTTAGGAACACAAGAGCTCTTGACTTATTGAAGCCAGTCACAAAGCTGCCCATTTCAGGACAAAGCCCTTTCTGAGGTCTCCAGAGGGTGGAACAGAGCGAGGCCGCTGCGTTTTAGAGCCATGTACATAATCATGAAAGGGACTTGAGATTTAGGAGGTCAGTGCAGCCCTCCAGACAAGGACTGGGTGACTGTCTGAGACAAATTAAAAGGGAGGAGGTGTTCAGGCCATGCAAGATGGGGTCCTGCGCCACGAGAAGTGTCACAGGCGAGGCCAGAGCAATACCTGCCCAAATGTCTGGCCAAAGGTGCCAGACACTGATGGAGGCACAGATGACTCAGAAGCTGCTGTTGTACGTGCACAGCTCTCCATCAGGCTCGCTCAAACCCTGCTTGATGGCTCTGTACTTTCTATGAGTGCTTGAAAGCAAGAGCTGAGGCCGGCACCCAAAGCCACTGCTGCCTTTTGGAAAGCCTGGAGGCAGCGCCGGGGGCTGCTCCCTGTGCAGAGCGGGACTGCTGGCCCGGGAGGGCTGGGCTGGCTCTGGCACAGCTGGTTTGAATCAGGCCCCGGTTCTCTGCTGAAGGATGCCTCCTCCGGGCTGTGACAGCCGGGGCGGGTTTCTCTAGGAAATCGTGGTTTTCCTTTATGGACTTCAGACAGATCCCTGAGGTCTCCCTATCTCTGTGTGCCATCACCAGGCGGGATTTACGCGTCCTGGGGTGCCGGGGCGGGGGCCGGGCCGTGCCCGGGCTGGATGCGGGGGCGCCGGGGGCTCCCCCGGTGTTGAGCCCCGCTCTCCTCCCTCCTGCCGCCCTCGCACAAACCCCCTCACTCCCGACACATCCGCTTTCATCTTCATCGCCGCCGCTGCCCGGCACATGGCAGAGGGACGGATGGGATTTAGCGGGGGACGGGACAGGGGACACTAGGGCAGCCCCAAAGGGCTCCGGGATCGGCCCCGGGGAGGTGCCGGGCACCGGCTGCCCCTGCCGGGCTGGGGCAGGGCTGGCCCCCGGCGCAGCGGGGCCAATGACAGCTCGGCCGGGCTGCGCAGGGCAGAGCCGCAGTCCCCGTCGGGGAAACTTGGGGTGCGAGGGTCTCCTTCTGCCCCGGGGGATCGCGACCCTCCGCCGGCCGTGGGGTCCCCGCAGCCTGCAGAGCCGGCTCGGGAGTTCCCCGCCCGGTTCGAGGGCCGGCGGCGCTGCCAGCCCCGGGACAGGGGAGCCGAGCCAGCGGGGCGGCTCTCGGGACGCCGAGGAGAGGGGAGGGGGCCAAAGCCCCGACCCCGGGGGATGTCCCCGGTTCCCGCCGAGGAGCCACAGCCGTCCCGGTGAGCTGCTCGGGGCAGCAGCGGAGGCTGGAGCGGCTTCGCCACAGCCCCGTCCGCCCCGTCCATCACCCGCTGCCCGCTGGGGCAGAGCGCGACTGCTGCGGGAGAGGGACCCCCATCCCCGCACCGCCCGGCCCGGCACTCACTGAAGGCGCTGTTCTTCTCCAGGGTGCCGTTGATCCTGCCGCTGGGGTGGATCTGGAGGTGGTACTTGGTGGCACAGTAGAGCTTCCTGCGCCGGGGCGCTCCCCCGAGGTGCTCGTAGACGCCGCCGCGTCCCCCCGCATCCCGGCGCGGCCGGGGCGCGGCTCCGGTGGGCTCGGGCACGGCCGCGGCCCGTCCTGGGCACCGCGGCTCCTGCAACAGAGTCAGGAACAAGATCCAGATTATGACCATTGTGGCATGGTGGCCGCAGCGCTCGGGCTGCTGGGGAGAGCGAGGCTCGCAGCGAGTGGCACCAGGGGTCCCATCAAAGCCGTCTTGCTAGCAGCACTCCGGAGATGCCGAGCGCTTCGAGCCGCGCAGCATTGGCAGGGTTTTATCAGCCTCGATGCCGGCCCTTTTGTCTGTCTCAGATTTACTTAAATCAATAGACATCGGCGAAGGGCACCGAAGAGTCCCAGCTGTTTGTGTTACACGGAGCTGCCGTGATCAGCCTTCTCCTTGGGTTTCCAGATAGACAGACGGCATGCGTGAGACAGAGAGGCAAGGAGGGAGAGAGGGAGGGAGCGAGGGAGGGAGGGAGCCGCTGAATTTCGGCAGGAGACCGCGGGGAAAATAGTTGATCGACGGAGCATAGAAATAAAAGGAGCTTCCTGCAACAATAGCCTGATCTGCGACCAATTGATACAGGGCAGAGGAGGCAAAAGGTATCAGTCTCGTGTGAACTCCCAGAGTGCAGCGTGGATAAAATTACACAGCATCTCTCTCTCCCTCTCTCTCTCTCGCCGCCGCGCACACCGCACACCCCCGCACGGCAGCGCGGAGCAGCCGCGGCCCCTCCGCCCCCCGCGCTCCGTCGGGAAAAAGGGGGGGATGCTCCAAGGAACATCCTCGGGACACGGCTCTGGGGAGTGCGAGTGGCACAGGCGGAGGGAGGGGCGCGGGTCCCGGCTCCCCCGGAGGCGATGGGGGCACAGAACACCCCCAGGGGCAGAGAACACCCCCGGGGCACAGAACGTCCCCGGGGCACAGAACACCTCCGGGGGCACAGAACACCCCCAGGGGCAGAGAACACCCCCGGGGCACAGAACACCCCCAGGGGCAGAGAACACCTCCGGGGGCACAGAACGTCCCCGGGGCACAGAACACCTCCGGGGGCACAGAACACCCCCGGGGCACAGAACGTCCCCGGGGCACAGAACACCTCCGGGGGCACAGAACACCCCCGGGGCACAGAACACCTCCGGGGGCACAGAACACCCCCGGGGCACAGAACGTCCCCGGGGCACAGAACACCCCCGGGGCTCGCACTTAGGGTTTGCTCAGCGTGTGCGCGTCCCCCGCTCTGCCCCGGCCAGCAGAGCAAACACTTACTCCTAAATCAATCAGCTCACGCTCACGACTAATAGGCGTTATTTAGATAGGGCTTTCGCGATTTAATCATTCCCAAATTAACTTAGACCGAGTGAGGGCCCGGCAAAGTGTTGTGATGTACATCCCCGAGTGCATTTGCAAGAAGTCGTAGCTAATCCTTTTCCTTGACTCCGGTGCCTGGAAAGTCTCATTAGCTGGCGCGGAGCTGCCCTCGCTACCCTGTCGCTTCACACCACTGCCTACGCTTTCAAAGGAGGATGGAGCCACCTAAAAATAAATAGAAAAGAAGGCAAAAGGTTCAACAGCTCCGTGAATTACGCTGTCCCTGCGTGCTCCTCAAAAGGCAGCTCGTTAATTAGATTTGCATCTGAAACGGGCGGTAGGAGTTTTGGGGAAGTGTTTGGGAGATAATTAGTATTAATGTGCTCGAAGGGCACACAAATACACCTTTGAAGTGAGTCACGTCACAATTCGAGCGTTTGACCTTGATCAACATAGGTTTTTTGTTGGTTTTTTTTCCGGAACTGGTGAACATGAAGAGGTCTATAAATTTTTTTAAAGACCTTCCTATGTAGAGCAGGAGGATTTTCTTACACGTTAAAGACTTCTTTAAAAAGGGAAGCTTTTACTAGCGGGAAAATAAGGGAAGGGGTACGACCTTTTCCTAAGAGGAATGGCAGGAGGACGAAACTGTCTCGAAAGCTACTCCCCGTTCTAAGCTGTGCTTAATATTTAGTAGTCCTTCAAGGCTAAAAGGATGTTCATTATACAGTCGTCTGGAATAAAAGGAAACACATAAAAAACCCCACAAGCACCCTCTCCGCCATTACCACCCTCCCTCCCCCTTTTCTTCTCCACAAGTTAAGCCCCAGCCTCACAAGGAGAGTTTGATCTGGGGATGATAAATGTTTATACAATTAATTCTTTATTGCTATTCCCCTACAATGCCACTGCCAGGCAGTCAAGTGGTTCCAGCGTGTTGATTGGGAGCTAAAAAAGCAATGTATGCCAGTAAAAATATGAAAATCTTCAACGTGCAGGACCCCGATTTTGGACTGTATGGGGTGAGGGGAGGGGGGGTGTTGCTTGCGGGCCAAATCCTCCAGTCCCTCCCGAAAGAAGAACTTCTCTGGAAAACCTTCCTCTCGGGGATGCTCCGTAAATCGTCTGCTGGGGACCCGTAACCTCTGAGGAGCTCCGAGACAGCTGTGGCAGCAGAAAAAGAACTCTTAGCGTGCCACGAGCCTCCTGAAAGATGCTTTCACCGGCACCGCTCGGAGGGAAGATAAAACACAAGCCCTGACAGTAATTACAGCGATCTCTTCCGAGCAAATCGCGGCTCTGTCCCGAGATGCGCTGCTGACATTTTCCGGTTCGGGATTCGCAGGGCATTTTCATTAGCGCTCTGAAAAAAAAAACCCTCAAGATCCTCCTCCCGCCGCAATAATAAACCCCAAAGACCAGTGGGTGGAAGAGTAACACGCTAATGACTTTTTGCTCAAATTGTTTCCATCTTGACCGCATTTTCATAATTAGCGCCATCAGCCACAAATCTTTCCGCCCTTGGGCGTCCGCCGCAGCCAGGCTTCCCGAGCGATGTGGATTCCACTTATTAGGGAGGGAACACTTACAGGTCCATCATTAATGGTCCCCTTTTCACATGAAATGAAGCCGACCCCCACGGAAATATCCCCAAGCACCTCGCCCCGCTCGGTGCAGCGCTGAAGAGAGCGCAGCCTGCAGTGGCTTCGCTCTGCTCAGACATCCCTGCGATAAAACATAAGCCCGCTCTTGTGTATTTTAAGTTTTGTCTGGTGACCATTTTTAAAACAAAAACAAAACAAAAAAAGGGGGTCCCTTTGATGTGGTCTGATTCTAACAGGGGCTGCGACGTTAGATGTGGTCGACCGAGTCTTTCTGGAAATATTTTTAATTATGCCCCAGAGCTCCTTGGAGAGCGGTCCGAGTCTGTCACTTCACGTGGAGGGGGACAAGAGGCTCTAGACCGAACGTAACTAAATCAGAATTAGGGCTGATAATGATCTCCTAATTCGCTGGAAGTGTGTGATTTTGAATGGGACGCGGTGGGGATCTGTCCTTCTTTTGCTAACGGGGTATTTCGAAGGCTTCCCCCGGTTCAGCCATAAACCCAGCGCTTCTCCTGCAAAGCCATCGGGTAAAGTGTTTGAGACAGAGGTTTTTACCCTTGTAAGGGCGTGAAGTACTCTGAACTAATTACCCTCCGAAAGGGAATGAAAAAATATATATATATATATTCGGATATGGACGTCTTTATGGAGATACAATTTTTATTCAAGTATTACCTAAGCGAAAACATTAAAAAAAAGGGTCAAAACTTCGAAAGAGCCGACTTGAACGTGTAATAAACTTTACGAACACCCATCCTGCAGCCATGGGGCCGCGAATGAGGATGTGCTGCTCCTCCGCACCCGGCGCTGATTTACGAGCGGCCCGTTACTCGCAGGAGAAGGAAGTCACAATTTGTAGAGCAATAAATACCGAGGAGGTGGGTGGAGCCCCCAGCAGAGGGGAAAAAAAAATCAAATCGCTCTCCTTGTCCAATTAAAAATCCATCCCAGCCCGGCTGCGGAGCGTGGGAAGGTCCCCAAAAAACCCCAGGCGCGGTGCTGAGGAGGTGTTTGTTTGCGATGCGCTGATGGCATCCTCCGAGCGCGGCTCCGCTCCCTGTGCAGCCCCCTCACACCTGCTGGCCCCGGGAAGAGCCCCGAAAATCCAATTGATTTCTCTCGGCGATATTTTGTTCTCTTTGTGCTGCCCTGGCGGGGTTGTTCTGCACCCCGTGAACAATATAATCTCGTTTAAATGACTTTGCAGACCACACAGCATCACGTTACCCTGTTCCACAGGGGCAGGCAACGCTGTTTATTGTGTTGTACACATCCCAGAAGGGCAGGATGGAGGCAGAGGGGAGGAGGAAAGCTCCGGGGAGGAAATTCATAGCTTCTCAGCTTCAGGTTGCTTTTTCAGGTGGGGAAAATAAGATCTAGGTAATTTCCAATGAAAGCACCTAGACAGAAAAGTGGAACACATAAAAGGCATGAAAAAAATTTTCCCTTTATCCACGCACACGAAATGTTTTACACTTTCATAGTAACTTTTTGCAGCTTATGAGCAAGCAATCTTTAGGATGACACAGCTGATTCTGTACATACTATGTGAGCTACTGCTCTATTGCCCTTCAGACAGTAAATTAGTTTATAAGTTTTAATCTTCTGTATTTTGGTTAAGACATGATATAATTGAGATCTATTGTTGTTGATATTATTACTGTTGTTGTTGCCATTATTAATATTTCAAGATGCAAGTGCCTAAATTCCTCTACTCCTACTAAATTCCTACCAAAGCTGGCAAGAGTTTCTCTGTCTGAGGACCGAGGGATTAATCCTTCATTCAAAGTCCATGGAATTCACTAAGAACCTTTTCTTTAAGGCCAGTGAATTTGGATCAGGCCCAATCTTATCACTAAAAAAATTATTTTCTGCAGTGCTCTGATAATCTCTTAATGGTTTACTGAATGAAAATATTCAAAACAACGAAAGCATTAACATTAAAGGCAGAAAACCCCATTTTTTACCCTCTGCTGCTTATTCCTTTCCAACACAAGGCACAAAGGAAACAGCAGAAGAAATGTAACAGAGAAAAATGTGCAGTGGTGAGGTTTGGATGACTGGATGACTGTCACGTGGCTTGGACAGATCTGTGGCAGGCTCAAAGCAGGCCACAATAGGGATATTCAGACTCCTGCAGAACTGTAAACTGCAGCCACGAAAATAACCAAACACCAGAGACAAGGGGTAGTCCAGAAGAGGAGAAAGGGAGTGCAAGAACAATAGAAATGTAATTTGCTGATAACCTGGAGACCGTGTTTGCATACCTGCTTCACACCTTTCATATCTCAATCCTCACTTAATAGCCTGAGCTCTTGGAAAAACTTTACTCCCCCTTTTTTTTTTTTGGTAAGTCAGCACCTGTTTTTGAAATTGGCTTCAAAGAGTTTCTTCCAATTTTCAGAGAAGCCTGGTGTACCTGGGAGAAATATCCGGCCCATACTCACAATGGAATTGCACTTTGTGCCTGAAGGACCTGCTGCTCAGATAAATCTCCTACTACTTTTAGAATTTATTCCCCCCTGTGGCTTTCACAATCAGAGGCTTGTTACAATCTCACTCAGCCCTGCAAATCTTTGGGAATTGGGTTACCCGAAGATAAAAGATCTCTCTCTTTCTCCAAGCCGTGGCTGGATCAACACTTTGCAAAATCAGATGACAGGCAGAGGGGTCAGGCCTGGGTCTGTGCATGGGGTGCCCCAGCACCAGGGATAAACCTGGAAGTGGCAGCCTTAGGGAAATGCCAGGGATAAACCTGGAAGTGGCTGCCTTAGGGAAATGTCAGGGATAAACCTGGAAGTGGCTGCCTTAGGGAAATGCCAGGGATAAACCTGGAAGTGGCTGCCTTAGGGAAATGCCAGGGATAAACCTGGAAGTGGCTGCCTTAGGGAAATGCCAGGGATAAAACCTGGAAGTGGCTGCCTTAGGGAAATGCCAGGGATAAACCTGGAAGTGGCTGCCTTAGGGAAATGCCAGGGATAAACCTGGAAATGGCTGCCTTAGGGAAATGCCAGGGATAAAACCTGGAAGTGGCTGCCTTAGGGAAATGCCAGGGATAAAGCCTGGAAGTGGCTGCCTTAGGAAAATGCCAGGGATAAACCTGGAAGTGGCTGCCTTAGGAAAATGCCAGGGATAAAACGTGGAAGTGGCTGCCCTAGGGAAATGCCAGGGATAAAACCTGGAAGTGGCTGCCTTAGGGAAATGCCAGGGATAAACCTGGAAGTGGCTGCCTTAGGGAAATGCCAGGGATAAACCTGGAAGTGGCTGCCTTAGAGAAATGCCAGGGATAAACCTGGAAGTGGCTGCCTTAGGGAAATGCCAGGGATAAACCTGGAAGTGGCTGCCTTAGAGAAATGCCAGGGATAAACCTGGAAGTGGCTGCCTTAGGGAAATGCCAGGGATAAACCTGGAAGTGGCTGCCCTAGGGAAATGCCAGGGATAAACCTGGAAGTGGCTGCCTTAGGGAAATGCCAGTGATAAAACGTGGAAGTGGCTGCCCTAGGGAAATGCCAGGCTCATGGACTTTTGTCCCTGGGGAAGAGAACACCAGTGTCAGGAATGATCCACTCCAGTCTGAATCACACTCCAGTCAGCAACTGTTTCATTTAAATTTTTCTGGGAAGACCACTTCAGATCAACGTTTGCATCTTGTGCCTGGGGTTTTCCCAAAAATCCCATCCATAGTTATATGTTGCCCTAAGAAGGCCACCATGCAAAGTGTCTTAAAGTTCCTCCTATCTCAAGGGATAAGGAGTAGGGCCAAGGAATCAGGAGAAACACAAGCAAGGAAAGGTCATGGGATTTTCAAATCTAAAAAATGCTGATGTAGAGAACGACAGAAACACCAAGTTGGTGCCTTGGATGAATTTCAGCAGAATTCCTCTTTTCCCACAGGGGAAGATGCCAGGCATTTGTCAGAGGGAGATGATCCCGGGTGTGCTCCTCGACCACACAAACCAAGGTGCTACAGAGCAATGGTGAAAGGGAAAGGTGCAGTGCAAAGAGAGAACAAGCTAAAAGGATCTTTCCTTCTTGTACTCCCTGCATTTATCTCTCAGAGCCAGGGTGGGAAATGGAGTGATGAATGGCTCCTGGGGCTCCTTAGTACAAATATGAATTTATCTCTAGACCCGATGTCGCCAAGGCCTCTCTGCTCACAGAGTTTCACACAGTGGCCATGACGCCTCTGTTCCACCTCTGTGGGGCAGGTGGGAGACACTCAGGACACACCTGGACAGGCTTGGGATGGGATCAGGGTTGTTTTGTTCCCCTCCATAAGGTCTGAAGTGGAAGAGGATGTGGGACCAGGGTCTGGGGCTTAGCCAAGCCAGCAGAAAAGGCCTTCATTTGATACAGACCCTTCCCACTGTGGGCATTTAATCCCACAGGGGGATTAAAATTCTCTCTTGCTAGACCTGGAGCTCCAAAGAAGCTGCTGAGAATAAAAACCCACATTTCTTCATCTTTTTTCCCTGTTTTGTGAAAGCAGAAGTCCTGCTACTCAAGTCCTCAAAACCAGCCAAGCCAACAAGGAGGAATTCCTCTGTCCTGTCCTGCCACTGCTTACCCCATGTCAGCAGGTATGGCCTCAGTTCCTTTGCTGCTCTTCTACAGCATTTAACAATTTTTTTTTATTTCATAGCAGTTCCATTAATTAGGGTACTAATCAACTGATTAATACTGTGTTCTAGATATCCTGTCCCTAGGACAGTGCATCTAAGGAAGCATGGGGTAGATAAGACAATTTGGCTCTCTTGTTTCAACCCAATTTGGTTGCCTGAGCTGCTGGAACTGAAGGTATATTTTTCACCTGTAACATAAAGAGGGAGTTTCAATAATTGAATAGTGTGTTATCTCAGTGCCCTCTCTAACCTGGGACAGTCCTCTACAATGTCTGCTGTCCTCAGGAAAATATCACAGAAGTGGCGACACGCAAATTAGCAAAACTATCTAAAACAAATGAAACGTGCCTGAAATACCTCAGAAGGAAGATGCAGATGCAAGTTGTGCCTGAAATACCTCAGAAGGAAGATGCAGATGCAAGAGGTGACAGCACAGAAATGGGCTGAGGGCTGCCTGTGACACAGCTGGTGCTGCAAAGCCACAGGGGAAGGGCTCTACCCACCTCTCTCCTTGCAGCCTCTGTTTTAGTTTAGTGATTTTTAGAATATTTTCCCACTGACCAGGGCTTTTTTGGTGGCAAAGGGATGTGGTGTCACCATCAATAAGAGAGGTCAAAATTTTCTTTCCTGGAGGCTGCACTGCACAGCTGCAGCTCTGCTGGGTGCTCTAACTCAGATACCTGTGGCAGATGCCACCTCCCAGGTGATGCCCCAGTGTGCACACAAGGGTCAGGTCTGGGAATCTTTGCACTGCCAGCATCCCACACGTGCTGGAATCTGCAATGGGTATTTTTCCCAGTACTTCTTTGGCAGCAATTTCTCTTTCCTTGGAATTGAGTAACATAAGGTCATAAACTCAGGTCAGCAAAACTAGGATCTAATGACCAATATTATATTTTATGTCTCTAAACCTCACTGCCATATCTGATCCCTCTTTACCAGGAAATAATTTCTCCCTGGGAAATAAAACTTGCTTTCTCTCCTCTAGCTGGGATAGTAAGTAAAGTTGATTTTTCTGGGAAAAAAAAGTAAAAAATCAGAAACTCCCAGGATAGATGAGTTACATCCTATAGATGTGGCATGTTAAACAGCTTTACTGAGGCCTTTTTTTTGGGATAGGTATGTACAGAGCAGAGTTTTCCTGTGGTTCATTTGAAAAGAATTGATGCACCTTGCAGAATCCATTCTTCAGTGAGTCACAGGGGGCACAGTGAGCATTTATTTGTGTCTTTATGTCTGAGCATTGCTTTCTCCAAAGGGTGTTTGCTGCCACAAATCTCTCCTTGGAAATCCAGTCATTTGCCTTAATAGACCACCTAAAAAAAAAAAAAAAAAGTGTAAGAAAGGGTCTGTGGAAACTTTCAGGTTTATTTTCTTTTCTGAAATCACTTGTCCTCTGATGTTAACACCTAACCACCAAACCCACTGACTGCTTGCACAGACCAGTTGAGCCTCCTATCCCAGGAATACTTTTTCCCCTCCTGCACCATTCTGATATTTTATTGTGGGAAAAAGGGTGAATTGGAATGTGAAGGAGTCAGATCCCTCACTTGAGGGGTCCAGGGCACCATCACCTGTTTGTGTCAGGAGCACCTTGTCCACTCATTTATCAACCACGATCCAGGGGTTGTGCTCCAGCTACGTCTGAGTTGCTCCTTAAAAAATGAAACCTGTATCAGACCTCAACAGCAGAATCTTGGACTGTTTTTCCCAGATATTTGTTTGGATAATTTTGGTTCAGAGGGCTCCTCTGAAATAAATCAGTGAAGTTATTGTCTGGAGTGAAAGCGAACAGTGGGTTTTACAATCACCCGAATTTTATTGAGCCGTTATGGAGAATTATTTTCTTTTATCTGAAATTTTCAGGTCTCAAATATATAATTTTTTTTTTTGGGGTCCCTCATTAAAATCTCTTCTTTGCCCAGAAAGAAGGACGCCCACCTCTGAGCAGACACACAAACACAGGCACACACAGAGGCACACCTGCAGTCCCTACCCGTGTGTAATGCCTGAACTTGCAAGCTCTTTGTGGTGGAAGTAATCTTTATTCACGTGAGCAACCCCACAAGACTATTCATGCAATGGAGAATTACTCACATGAGCAAAACTTCTGCAGAATCAGGTCCTGGATCTAACAACAGCATTTTAATTACAGACAATCCCCGAGCAATGTGTACAAAAGAGTTTTTTTCCTGGACAATAACAAAGGTTATTAGCCTGTTCTTTTTTTTCCCCTTCTTGCTCTTTGGTTTGAAAGGAGGCACCAATAATCCAAACCAAATAAAACTGACCTTTGAACCTTTTTTGCTGTACTTTTTCTCATGCCATGATTTCTTTAGCCTGTTAGTGATCTGAAGGCTCGTTCTGGGCTACAGCCACTTTCCCAGACAGGACTGCCTTTCGTCCCCTGACAAATCACTGCTGAGCCCCTTTTGTCCTGCACCACTTTGATCTCACCTGCCTGTCAGGCAGAAAAGAACTCCCGTACAGTCAGAATGCATTGCAAACAAATTGGCAACCATTTCATTCCTGTGCACCATTTTCAGCAGAGATCGAGATAGAGATAGAGAATTTTTAACCCTTTTCTCGACCTGCAGGACTGGGAGGGAATGCTGGGTTATGGTGGGCTGATAAATTATTATTGAGGAATGGAAGGATTAATAAAAAGCAGCCAAAAAAAAGCCCCCAAACCTCACCAGGTCAGAATTGCATGGCATATTCCCTCTCAAATACAAAGGAGTTATTGCACGGTGGGCAGTGCTGTGCTCAGATACAAGCTTTGTAGAAGATCGATTCCCTTTAATTGGACAGCTGCTTAAGCATAAACTAAAGAAACATAATAGGTATTCTCCAATGTGAATGAAATTAATCCTATTGTAAATAACCATTGGAGTATTTAAAGGGATATCTGAATCCTTTCCAGTGTCCAAACTTAGCCATAGGTGAGTTTCTTTCCCAGTTTAATCTCAGTAACTTTTAATGTTTATTTTTTTAAAAAAAAATTACAATTCTTCATCACAAAAAGTTTAGAAAAGATGTGGTGTAGCAATTGGCAATGACTCTGTGCATTTCACTCTGTGATATTAGAGGAATTCAGGCCTTGAGCTTGGATTTGCAGGATCATAGGTGTATTCCAGCTGTTTACCATTTATCTTCCCCCATGTGCCAGCCTCCTCCCACAGCAGCAGCCCTGCTCACCCAAAAGGCAGCTTTTTAATCAAAATACCTCTCCACTTTTATTTTAGCCTAGCAGTACACGTTGTACTCAGGGAAAGGAAATTTGACACATCCTCCTCTTCTATTTAAAATGATTGAAAGAAGAAGGATAAACTTTTGGAGAAAGCAAAGCTACACTAGTGATGAAAAGAAGGAAGAGCATTCAAACCTGTTGTCAAACATCCATATTAATGAAACAGTGGCATGCTGCAGAAAAAAAATATTTAAATTACATTTTATAGCTGACAGTTCAACATTTCTGGTTTTCTGCCACATGCACCTGATACAAACAGCAGTGATTGTTTTATTGATGTCAATATAGCCCCACATATTTGTTTGGTTTAGAGTGTATAAATTTTTTCTTTCAAGTGTTACTCTGCTGATTCCTCCACAAGGAGAGAATCCTTTATCTCGCAGAAAAAAATCCTCTGAAATTCAAAGGAAAGAAGCTGTTTAAGAATTAATGTTATAAGTGTTAAAAGGAAACTGTTACCAAATCTCAGTTTTGCTTCATTGTGCTGATGTCCTGGTAATGCTTAAATATACTAACACATGAGATACAAATGCTGCTAATATATAAAAATGCTGTTAAACTATATGAGATAAAAATGCTGTAGCTTCTTGACAGTGAAGTATTGGAATTTTTTTTAATTGACCTAAGTACAGCTTCATATTTAGAAATCCCAGTCCCCAAAGTGTGAGAGCAGAATCTCAGTATCAGCTAAATTTTGCTGGATGGGAAGAAATTGCTGGCCTGTTTTCATGCAGCATGGAATGATGGAATCATGGAATGTTTTGGGTTGGAAGGGACATTAAAGTTCATCCAGTTCCAGTCCCCTTCCCACCTTCCACTAAACCAGAGCTTCATCCAGCCTGGCCCTGAACAATGCCAGGGGTGGAACATTCCCTGGAGAATGTCCTTCCATTTCCTTCAACACATAAAAAAGGACAGTCATGGTGGAGGGGTGGAACCACCTCTTGTGACCACACCCTTGGAAAATGGACAGGCTTCTGTATTTTCACCTCTCACTCCCAAACAGGATCTTCTTCAGAAGGATTGGACCTCACCTTGCAGGTCTTCTTCAAGGACATTTCATGACCACCCTTTTTTTTCTGTGTCTCCTACCCTGCACTCAGACTTCGAGAAAAATCTTTGAGAATCCTCTTCAGCTTGTGCAAAGTGTAATTGTGTCCCAGCAGCTGTTCAGCAATTAATCCTAAATTGCCTCGTTTTGAACAGGAAATTCTCAGTAATGGAAATCAGTAAATTTGGATTAGGGTCATTTTTCATGGAATTTCATGGGGATCCTGATTGTGGCTGGGCCAGATCATCTAAGCCAGCTCTGAGAGGGATTAGACCTAATAAATATGGGGTACATGTGGTGATGCTGCTGCTGTTAACCCAAGCTGAACTGCACTGCTGCAGGTACATTTGTAGGGAAGCCAAAATTCTGCAAAGGCAACAGTGTGTACAGCAACTGGGAATAAAAATTCCAAGGAGGTGCTGCCAAAAGATGCCAGGGAGAAGCTCCATCACCATGAAGTTCTCCAGATACCTTTATGGCTACCACTGACCTCTCTGGTTTAGCCAGTACAAATTAGAGTCTTTCTTAGAGCATTTCTTTGCTGTTAGGAAGGGAAAATACAGATCATGTTTGACCCAATGTGTGCAAAAGTCAGCTCCAAGTTACCTTTCCTATCAATTGTTTTGACTGACATTCTCCCCTATGTAACTCTACACGCAGCTTTCAAACTAGGTTTGAAAACCCTTCCCCAACTTACTTTTTTAACCTGTTCCCATCAGCTATTTAAGGTACACTCACTTCTTCTTCTTCTTCTTCTTCTTCTTCTTCTTCTTCTTCTTCTTCTTCTTCTTCTTCTTCTTCTTCTTCTTCTTCTTCTTCTTCTTCTTCTTCTTCTTCTTCTTCTTCTTCTTCTTCTTCTTCTTCTTCTTCTTCATCTTCTTCGTCTTTGTCTTCTTCTTCTTCTTCTTCTCCTTGAGCCTGATTATTTATAATTAGCATTTTCTGCCCACATGCAATTGTGCCCTAAACTCTTTCACGTCGGGTTAATTCACTGACTTTAAAATCTATTAATTGACATCCAGAAGGAAAAAAAAAAAGTAAACAGGTCTTTAAAGGATGGCATGAATGGTTGAATTAGGTCCCCGCTCTTGTTAGTCCCTGATTTTCAGGGAAGGCTGCAGTCTTCAAAAACCAATTGTCTTCAAAGCTCCAAAAAGCAAAGGAATGAGCAGGGGTCAGACTCAAGAGCACCCCTTGTGCGCCGGAGTTAACATTACCTAAGTACTTTAAACGATCACTAATTAGTGCTTTCAGCGCTCCGAGGGCCACAGGGCTGAAATATCTTCTTTGGGAATGAGCAATTGTGTCCGGCAGGCAGGAGCAGCTCTCTAGCTGGGGGGCAGCAGCAGGATCAGCCTTCTGCCACAGCCTGTGCGCAGAGGGAGCTCCTGGAGGAGCCGCTCAGCCATCCCCGGTGGCCCTCTGCCATGGGTCACAGGCTGAGGTGGCCACCAGGCTCCTGCCTGGACGAGCCACTGCCTTTCCCTGCTGCATTCAACACAGCCCTGCCTGCCCTCCAGGATGTGCCTCTGTAGGGATCCAGGAATCCAAGCTGTGGAAAAGAAGCTTCGGCGCTGAGCGTGTCAGAGGCAGCTTGGAAAAATCCTCACAATGTTCCTCAAAAATAACAGTAAAAATGTAGGTAAATTATTGTTTCCCAGCTCAGTTGAATTCAGTAGGGTTAGAGTTTACTGCCCACAATAGCATTTAAATGGAACAGGAGTATCTAAAGGAGCACAAAATTATTATTATTCTTAAATACTGCCTTGAATTTCAAATCAACAGCCCTAAATATTTTCCATGACACACATACAAAATGATCCTCAGATGATCATATATTTGGATTTGACATCTAATTTTTTTAAAGAGATCATTTACAGATAACAAGTATTCTTGATGGAGGCATTATAAACAACTTGCAAAATGAGTGCAGTGAAATGTGGGAATAGTGAGTGTACACAAAGACAGGGATCTGCCATAGCAAACCTGCATTTATGAAAGTAGTGCTTCATAACAACTCTGCTTTTTGAAAACCTGCATTTATAGTTTATTCTTTAGTGTAAAGTAAGAAGAGGATACTTAGCAGGAAGTCAGTAGAGGTTCCAAAAGAGATGGGCAAAGCTTTCACTTGGATCTTAGGCTGGAGTTTGCCGTGTTGTACAAATTCAATTTTCTTTTCTGGCAGCTATCACAGAAGCAATTAGGAACCACAGAATCAATTAGATTGGAAAAGACCTCTGAGTCTTTTCATGGAGTCCAACTTCTGACAGATTCCCACCTTGAGAACCAGACCATGAGCCACATCCAGTCCTTCCTTGGACACCTCCTTCACACAAACTGCATTGAACCATGAAAAAACATCTGTGATTGTTAAAAAGCAATCATCAGAAAAATAAATTTAAAAAAAAAAATCTGTTATAAAAAAGAGTAAAATCCTCTTTGTCCACCAGAAGACAGTGTCTGAATTTACAAATTTAAAAAGAATTGGGATTTTTTAATTAAAATTTGATTAAAAATAAATTTTCTAAGGACAAATTTGTTTTGAAGATGGAAACTCTGGATTCTCCAAATCAACAACAACAACAAAAATTCCTGGAAAAAAATCTGCATAATACCAACAAAAATTTTATAAGTTCTACTATGGTTTCTTGGTTCTTTTCTTGACTCTGCCCGAATTTCACTTCTTATATGTCTTGTGTTCACATCTTGTGTTTAGCCACTTTGGTGGAGGAGCTTCACTGTTATGTCTCAAAGACAAATAAAAAAACCTTCCTAATTGGTCTGGTCTGTCAGGAGCTTGTTTCAGATTCTAATACTTAAACTTCAGCCACCAGAACGCTAATTTCTGGTGTGTCCAGCACTGATTTTATCAAGAAAAATAACTCCAAAGGTGCTGCCAGTCCATCCCAGAGCTAGTAAATAAGTCCTGTCAGAATGAGAATTTACAACAGAAAATGAATTCTATAGAAATGTCAACTCTAAGGCTGATACAAATTTTGATAACAAACTTTGGATTTCTCAGGTTTGATGATATTACTTGGCCTTGCTATTTTCAAACGAAGGAATCATTTAGGGAAGTTTTTTGGGGGGTTATGTTTCAGCACACCATTTTTACAGGTGGATGGTGTTTCTCAGCCTGAGCAGGGCCAGGAGCTCCCGGGATGCAGCTCAGAGCTGAGAGCAGGGCTCAGCTCTCCAGTTACCACTGCAAACCCTCCCTTGTTGCCCCTCTCTGCACCCTGGCCACGAGAAACAGGCAGGGCCTGCAGAGTTAAAGCAGGGGTCACTCTCTAATTGAAACATCTCAATGTGCAGGTCAGGTTTGAAGGGTCTTTCATGTGAGAGATCACAAAATGAGGAGACGCAAGCAATTGTTGAAATGTGTAATTTCCAAAGCAAGTCACACAATGGGAGATGGGAGTTGGCCTCAGTGGGGAAAGTCAAGGCTCAGCTTGAGGGTGATCAATATTTTCTGAAAATCTACTGTGTGCAGAAATGCTAAATTTGCGTTCTTGAATCAGTAATCACTTAGTTTGGAAATGGAGGGAAGTCCTCTGTGGTGCAATCCAATCAGCATTAGTGTATTGAGGAATGAGACGACCACAAACTGAAAATAATTGTTAAGAACTTGAGAATAATTGACTTTTTTCATTGCTTTTTCAAGAAAGAAGGGATGGCATCACATAAAGTCTTTGTCATTTTACATGTGCAAACATCAGCGTAGTTTGGACTGTAAGCCTTAAGGATTGATCATGTAAGAAATATTCCTTTCCTAAAACTTCCATTCCCACAGATTCCACTGGGATCAAAATGCTTGAAGGTGTCCAGTGTCTCTGTGTGTTGTGGTCATTGCTGGCAGAGCCCACAGGTGGCACAAGGGAAAAATAAACCACAGGGTTCCACACTTTTGCTGCATCCCCATCCCATGGTTATTAACTGCTTGTGGGACAACATGAAGTTGTTTTTTTGTTTGTTTTGTTTTTTCTGGAGAAATCCAACAGCCAGAGCTTTGAATTGACATCATAAGCTCTGGAGCATTTGTTCTTCTGCCTGTTAGACTCACACATCTTGTCTGTTAAAATTATTCTAAATAGATGTTTAACCTACTTCATGCTCATGCACTGAGCAATTTGAAGTGTCGGAGCAGGGTCATTACTTACAACTCATAAAAGGAATTGTTTAGTAAAATATTCATGGCATTCATTTGGTCTTGCTCTGCCCTTGTGGAAACAGTTTTCTACTTCGATTTTCTACATTTCCCAAGTACGTTAGCAGCAGAGCAAACAGGGAGCCAGATTCTCCAGAAATCTCTCTACCATAGGCATTTTCACAGAAGGGTTTGTAAAATGAAAGTGAATGTCACCGTGCACACAGCATAGTCTAAGATAGCAGTTGTGTTGCCTAAATGTGCTCTTTGGAGTTTTAATTCACCAGGAAAACCCTCTCAGAGAAATTAAATAGTACTCATGGGAAAGGATCCTTCTTTCAGCAGGTTTTTCTTGGGACTTTCAGAGCCATTAACAAGCCTAATACACTGCATTACCTTTCCAGTCACTTCTGTTTCCCTTTGTTGTGATACCTACTTAAAATATCAAAGCTGTGAGAAGTTCAATGAGATATTGAAAAGTGAGTAACACAGGTTTTATATGACAATCCCAAATCCCTCCCTCTGTCTTTTTCTTTTTTTTTTTTAAGTTCTTTGCCAGCATCACTAGATGAAAAAGAAATAAAAAGTCTGTGGGTGGGACACGAAGGACTGACAAGGTAGGGCCAGATCAAAAAGAAGCCTCCAATAATAAATCAAAGAAGCTAAACAAAGGGCAGAACAGAAAAAAAAAGAAAAGTATTTTGAATCCTGTAACCTAGATGTAAACTGTCCTAATTCATGATGTTTATTTACTCTCAGAGGAGAAGGGAGCAGAGAAGAAAAAAGAGATGAAAAAAGAGAAGAAAAAAGGCACTTCTTGTAACTCCTAATTACTAAAAATGCTGGTCATATCAAACAGTGAATTAAGGGTGATTTCTGTTTGCATTTGCTTTAATCTCTTCGCAGCTGTAGGTATACAGATTATTATTTAGACAAATTAGCCAAGAAAAGGATATTCTGGTGTGATCACATATTTACAAGACTGATAATTGCACCCAAAGATGGCATCAGCAAAAAAAAAAAAACCCAAAAAACCAAAAAACCCACAAAAAACAAAAACACAACAAAAAAACCCCAAAAAAACTAAAAACAGCCCTAACAAAGAACATTTGAGAGTATATTCTTTATTCTTTATTTCTTCATTTATTTAATGTTTCCATATAGAAAATAAGAATGAAAAAGGAAGAAATGCTTAGGTCGAGGCCTAACTTCTGTCTTCATTTATGATGATACAACCCCAAAGCTGATTGATCCAGTTCTGGCTTCAGGCACAGTTTGCATCCCTGGCAAACCCATCACAGAGTGTGGTACCTGATACACTCTGGTGCTGTCTCTGGGCTCCTGCCTCCTAATTTTACATACTTCAGCTCCAGATTTGTCATCCTTACTCTTCTTAGAGGGGCTGGAGAGAAATTACTAGAGTTTGTGATTACATATAGTTCTGAAATTAGTGATTGAAGGTGGAAGTAAGAAAAATGCTGAGACTGTCCTAGGTTACAACGTAAGATGTGCCCACAGTTTGAGGGGTGGCTGTGTTCTGACTCTGTCAGTGGCCTTTTGTGCTACTGCTTCTGTTTTATTTTACGTTTTTCTCTCCTATTAAATTGTATTTCTGACTTGGAGTCTCTCAATGGTTTAGCTTTCAAACGAGCACGGAGACAAACGTGTCTGTGTTTCTTAAATCCCCGTAAAATATGGATTCAGCTGCATGAATGCGTACTGTAGACACCTGAGGGAAGGTGAATTGAGTCCAGGAATCCACACGTTTCCTTGGAGCAGTTCTGGAAACAGAGGAGGGTCCTTCATGTCTCTGGAGCACTCTGGCCGTGTCTGCATTTCTGGACAATATTCTCCATGCAAGGAGCCCTTGGTGAAAGGGAGCTGGAGGAGCAGAAAGTCTGTGATCAATTACATCAACAAGATAAATCATTTATGTGCCCCGAATCAAATTTGCTGCCTGATTTAAGGGCATCATCGCTGCCTGCAGTGTTGTCATTCCTTGTTAGTTGTTATTTCCTTGTTATTAATTCTGATTCTTATTGCCTCTCGACTGCCCACGCTCAGAAAGAGAAGCACTTGGCTTTTCTGTGTTCTGTTGCTATGTAATGTGATATAAAACAAGTTTGGAGTGGCTCCCTGAATGCATGCAACCAAAACTAGGCCAGAAATCCCTTCGGCTGCAGCTGCTGATCATTAAATCATGGATCTGCTCAAGGAGCCCTGTGTCAAACTGCAGGAGGACCTGGAGGAAGGCATTCACCAAAAAATCCCCGGGAACACCCTGTGTGTGCATCCTCTCCCTCCTTCTGGATGCAAAAGTCTTTTGGTTTTGAAAGTATTTTGGTTTCAACAGGACCATCACAAAATTGTGAAGAGGACCTCCATGCATGTGCATTTGAATGTACGAAGAGAGACACAGAAGGGGAGAGCTGCTATTATTTTAGTAGAGCTGCTCAGAAAAATTTACTAAAAATAAGAATTCTAAAAAAAAAAAAAAAAGGAAGAAAGTTGAAACTCCACAAATTTTTTGTTATTTTACAACTAAGGTTTCCACAGAGGAAGCAGGTTGTTTTTCTTAAATATTGATTTTTATGTTGTATTTTAGAGCAAGTGGGCAAAATAAAATTGTAGATATGATTGTTTTCAATTTCAGACAGTTTAATTTTGAGCATATTGCTCATGTGGCTGTGATTTTCACTTTAGCCAGCATGTTTTCCTGAGATACTGAGAACCTTTTGATTGAAAAAACAAATCTGCAGAGAGTTCAGCACCTTTTTTAATAACCATCTGTAAGACTCAAAAAATATTTGCTCAGATTGAAAGATATTTTCACCAGGCCTCGCTTCCCGAATACAAAATTCCAACTTTCAGGGTCTGAGAGCTTGTTCAAACACATTTCACGTACAGGAGGAAGTGATTTTGAAATTGAGAATGGCACATAATTTTTCCTAATGCAGAAAAAATGGTAAATATTCAGTGTCTTTTTTGATCATGGAGCCACAGAATGTTTTGGCCAGAAAGGGACCTTAAGGATCTCCTCTGTGCAGGAATGAGGGCACCTGCAAAGAGCAGGTTTGGTGCTTCTCCAGAGCTCTCTCTTATGATGGGGGCTCTCATTTTCCTTTCTAACTCCAGAGTAATTATTTTTTGCCAGGTGCACACTGCTAATATTAATCAGAATAATAAGGATGTTTGCTAGGCTCAGTTAATTAATTTGGAGATAATTAGAAAGTGCTCCACAACTGAATTACAATCCCTGTTATCATCTGCAAGATTTTCGCCACCGGCTTCCACAGGGAGACTTTTTTTTTTGTACAACAAAAGCCAAAGAACATTTCTTTAATGTGACCCAAAGGGTGGAACAAAAGTAGGACAACCCCAAGAGCTCTCCAAGATGTCACAACATCGATCTGCTCTCGCCGACCTCCCACCGCTGCCAGCAGAATGCCCCAGCAAAGGCTGCTCACATCAAAGAGAGGCAACAAAGGAGATCCCCCCAAAAGGTGGCTGTCGGCAGAAGGCAGCGCTCTTGTTTCCCCATCTGATCAGCAGATTCCTCGGGACGAGCCCGGGGTGCTGCTCACTCACTCAGCCCCAGCCCGTCATCAGTCTTGTGGCACAAGGTGCCTGCCTCTTCCCAGGCCGCATGGGAGAATGGCAGTGCTGCTCTGCCACAGCCGCCACACAATGGCTGCGAGCTGCAGTAGAAAGTGGGGGAATTCCTCACATACCTTCCCATTTTCATGGACTGCTGGCAGCGAAGAAGGAAGAAGAATAAAAAAAAAAAAGAAAAAAAGAAAAAAAAAAAAGGGGAAAGAAAAAGGCACGCTTTGGCATTCAGCCAGATATTTCTTTCGTTTTCCTTTTAATTGCCTGGAGTCACTCCACATTGTGCTGGGGTCCCCCCTCCCCGACCTCTCTCCTCTGTCCCCCTGGCAGCCCCCTCAGCCCCAGTGGCACTGGGGGAACACTGGGTCCAGGGAGAGCAGCACCTGGGCACCCCCATCGTGGGATGCAGAACTGGGGAGAAATCCCTGCACGGGGAAAATCCCTGCCCTCACCAGCACTGCCAGCCTTGGAGTGTGCCCCAGCACCACATCCTTACCTGGGGAACCCTTGGTTGGGTGGAGATCAGAGAATGCAGCAACCTGTGCTGGCTGAGGCTCTATGCCCGGGCCTCCATTCATTATCCAAGGTCTCTTCCTGAAGGATTGAACTCAATTCCAAATCTCCGCTGCGGTTTGCTCCCTGAAGCTCCCAGCACAGTCCAGTTACCCAAACCAGTCCCCTCTCTGTGCTCTGCAGGGCTGTGGGGATGTGTTGCATGGAGTTCTTTGATTCAGCCTAGGAGCAGTTTATGCTTTTTAGGGTCTTGCAATATCTCTGTCCCCAGTGAATCTTATTGAATACTTGAGAAAATGCAGAAGGTGTGAGAAGCAGCACTTTTTATCTCTGTTCAAAGAACACTAACCAGGAAAATTGTTACTTTTAAAATTATGTTGTGGAGCAGAGCTCTCGAAAACCTCAGCTGATGTATATTAAGACTGCTTTTCTATCAGAATTTAATGAGAATGTCTTTGAATACCTTTAAGGAAACTTTTGCTTGGAAACCTTTACAGGAACAACAGCTGGACATGTTTGTATAACAGCCATTTCAGGAGAGTGGATTAAATACATCCACTGCTCATAAGGGACCAGGTCTGAATACCTTGCAGATCGAGATCTTTTTCCCAAATATCAGCGAATAAAAATATGTCTACTACTCAAATAGGCAAAAGCCTATTTGCTGAAAGCTGGGGTGAAACCCTGTTTTTTAAAATCGTATAACAATTTCACTTTTCTAGGGTTATTCTGTAGAATTTATGAAGAAATTGAAACAGCAGATTTTGCATCTCAAGACAGTGTTCTGGGTTGTGGGAGTTAGAGGGGTTTCAAGTCTAACATCCCCATCTTTGTCATCCTGATTGTCAGCTGCCAATTTTGTGTCAGTGAATGATGTAGTGGTGGTCTTCTCTGTTGGAAAAGTTGTGGCAGAATGAAAGGGAAGAAGAGGAAAGAATGGAAATCTGCTCATGGAAGGAGAGAAGTGTGAGATTGTTGTCAGGAAGTAAAAATGCAGAAAAACAAAAGTGATAGAGTCTTGTTACTACAAGTTTTCTTGTAAAACTTCAAGAAAAGTGCTTCCAAATCTAGGTTGGCCAAAATATCTGAGGTTTTTCTAAGATTATTTCCCAGGTTCTTTCTGAATGTGAAGTCTCAGTTCAGTCTTAAATGAGACTAAGGAGCTTGAAATGAGAAGGACAAATGGAACAAGCCAAAAATGGGAGATGTTCAGTTGCACAGATGAGAGCTGTAAAAGTGACAGAGAGAGCGTGGAAGTGCAACAAGGAAGCAGAGAGGGTGAAATCGTGCAGCCTCTGAGCAGCCCCGCAGTGAAGAGATGTTTAGGGCTCTCAGTGAGGGCTCCTATTTGTGCACTGCCTGTAACTCTGATTTGCAAAGTGCTTTTCATTCAGGGATCCGCAAGGGCCTCACACACTCGTGCCAAAGCCACCACATCTGCCAGTGGATGGAGTCAGCTCTGCGATTCTGTTAAAAGCAAATGCTGTCTAATGTTCTACTTTTTAAGCACAAATATCAAAGAGAGAGGGAAGAAAGAGGGAGCTGGAGAGCTGGGGAGGAGGGAGAGGAGAGTCAATTGCTTTTGCAGAAGCTGCAGTTTCTTTCAAAAAACCTGTCATTGGCATCTTTCCCCAGAAAACATTTTGTCATGCACATCAGTGTATGACTCCAAGAAGATCAATCTAGAGAGGGAGTCAGGCCCACAATCATCATGTGACAGATTTTCAGACTGTGTTCTCATCAATCACACTGATAACGAGGTGGCAAATTGCTGTCTTATGGCAAAACTGAAAAGACAACTACCCCGGTGGGTGTCAATGAATATGTCAAAGGATTGTCCCACGGGGAGTCTGAGAAAGCTCTCAGAAACCTTTTTGTGAAGCCTGAATGCAGAATACTTTATTGATCACTAAAGGACTTGCACTGACATGCTATTTCCCCATGACATTTGAACCACCAATTTCCTAACCCATGGTGAGTACCTGCCTGGAAAACGCTTTGGGAGTTCTCTTTCGCCTTTGGCTATATTAAAAAAAAAAAATCTTGTTTTAATTTTAGCTTAGCCTTTGTACTGGTTTGATTCAGAACTGGACAGAAATATCAAATTTGTGAGGGTTTTTTGTATTTACTCTCTTTCTTTTCTGTAAGATAGACCTCGGGAGGAAAAAGGCAAGACAGGCCCAGCTTAAAGGTTACAAAGATAGTTTTATTCACACAAACTAAAAAAAGGAAAAAAAAAAAAAAAAAAAAAAGGAAAACCAGGAAATTTGAACACTTCAAAACTCTTCTCCCTTCCCCACAAACTATTCACTTTCTCACAACCAACCTGGAGAGACAAAACCATGATTTTCAGTCAATTTCACCATTTAAACCTCATCTTCCATCACTTTGGGAGAAGAGTCTCTCCTGCTATCCCATGAATTTTCCCCGCTGTTTTCGTGTGGCTCTCAGCTCTCACAAGGACAGGAACCCAGGATCCTCCCTTTGTGAAATCCCTCCCATCAGCAGCTTTCCAACACTGCACATGGGCTATGCCTGCCTATTTAGGGCACCATTTAAAGATGCCTCTTCTTGTATAAAGGAAAGATTCTCTTGTTCTGTCCCCAACATCAGCTTCATCTCATAAACTAGAGCTCTCCTTTTTCCCTAGGAGCAGAGGCTTATCAACCACAACTCTCCACTGGAGCCACGCATCCCCCAAACAGCATTCGTGTGTTACAGGGAATGGTCCATTCTCCAGGGTGTCCAGCCAACAATGGCAAACTCCTCAATCCCTGCTCCCAATAACCCTTATCAGTCCTTTCGCTGACTTTATCGTGCGCTCTCTCCCTTTCTGTGATCTCTCTTCTCTCTCTCAGGCAGGGTTGGGGCTGTGGCGGCCCCAGCTCGCCCCAGCGCTCTGTCCCTCCCTCCCGCTGTCCCATTCCCGGCCGGGCAGCGCCGCGGGCGCTCGGCATCCACAGACGCCCATCCACGGCTGCGGCCGCGCTGCCATTTCATGAGGGGCCGGCCCGGAGCTGCCATCGGCGGGCACGGGCTCCCTGCCCCTGCCGGGGAAGGGCTCGGGGCCCCGGCCGGGCCTCGGGCCGGCTCTCCCCTCCGCAGGGAAGGGCGAGGTGTTTCCAGCTGCCACAAACCCGCTCCGGCCGGGCCGGGGCCGCGTTCCCATCCCCGCCCGGCCGGGAGCCCCCGGGCCCGGGGAGCTCCCGGGAAAGGCGCGGGCCGGGCGGGCCCGCAGGGGAGAGCCCGGAGCGCCTCAGGCTCCTGCGGGGCCCGAGGGGAAAGGGCGGCTGGGACTGCCTGGAATTGTGTACGGACATGCCTCAGAGTCACATCCAGCTTCCTCAGTGGGCCAACAACATGTCAGTATTCCAAAATGGACTCTGATAGGCGCTTGTCAGGAAACCAGTGCCCAGGTCCTAACAGAAAACTCCATCCACTGTAACTAAAAACTAAACTGAGTCAACCTATAACAGCCTTTCATCTCCTGAAACACCTCAAAAGCAAAATCTGACTAATTATAACTATCTAAACTCTGAAAATGTTTAATGACCAATGACCATTTTGAACCAGTTGGAATTATTCAGAATTTGTTTAGATTATATTCTGAACTATTTTTAGTTTGATTTGTATCTTATATTCTGTTTCAGCAAGGGAAGCAGTCCTCTTCATGGGGTAACCTTTTATTAAACTGCAGAGCGGGATTATCAGTACAGTGGTATTTTGAAGACAAAATGGTCCTTTAGTTCTCCATTTCCTAGGTCTCTTAGCATGTGACTTAGAGCATCTGAATTTTGTCAGAGTGTAAAACTGTGGACAGTCCTTTTCAATGCTGAGGCTAAAAGTGTAACAGTCAAAATTTTATGCATTGTTTTGATTGCTCTTGGCTCAATTGTGAGCCAAATTTCACATTTTTTCCCTCAAAATTGACATGGGTGAACCTCCTTGTGAGATAATTTGAAAAGTGTTTATTTTAGACTCTCAGTTGTGGAAAGAAATGATAATGAGTACAGGTGGAAATGAAAAAAGAAAGAATTATTGAAAATACTCCAATAAAAATCTTCATTTAAAAATAAAAATACCCATCCAATTAATAATATTACATATAAAGAGTGTATGCTGAGAAAAGGCCGTGCTTCAACAATAAATATTTTAAGCCAAACATTTCAATTACGTTTGGGGTTTAGATGGTGCCAGGTGCATTTCTTGCTGGCTCTGAGATCAGTAATGCAGAATCACATCTGGAATAACTTCTCCAGCATCCATTTGGATTTGTGTGGCTGAAGAGAGAAGTGCTGGGGGCACAGCCTTACCTCTGCTCTCTGCCTGGTTGATAACCCACAGGAATTAAATGCTGTGAATCTCCTTTGCACTGCAACTCTTCACAAACCCGTGGTGTAAAACCTCACAGATTTCACACCTGCAGCTGCCTGGGGTGGACGTGCCCAAGGTTTGCCCCACCTTGGACAATATTTAGGCATTCAAAAGCACGTTTGGTTTGACAAAAGTCAGCTTTGGTTCTGTCCGATTGAGCACGTGCAGGGCACGGGTAACAACCAGAAATGTAACTGCAATAAAAATCAGAGCAGGGGCACAGAAGGACCAATATTTGTCTGTGCATGGCCCAGGCTCCCCTGCTGGTGAGTCGTTCTGGAAATCAGGGGAGGCATCAGTCTAATCTCCCCTGTCAGGAGATGGTGGTGGAAGGCCGGGAAAAGCCATCCAAGAGATTGTTGTCAGGAGCTAGAAACGGGAACAATGTCCGGGATTGTTCCCGCTCCTGACCTCTGACATTCCATGAAACCATATCCTGGAGCAGGGCTCTCACTCCAGCATTTTCAAAGGGCCCACCAGCCTTCTCTAATTCCAGTGCAACTCTCTGGGAGGATTCCCCCTGCCCCGGGGCAGTAGCGAGGGTAGTCCTGCTGCACTGCCAGGGGAGCAGCTGTGAAAGGAGCACTGTTGTACGAGGTGCTGGGCAGGGGCAAGCCCAGATCCCAGAGAGCTCACAGTCTGAGCAGACAAGACAACCCCATGGGGAGGGAACAGAATAGCCCAGGAGCTGAATGGCTTCCCATTATCCCGTGGGTAATTGAGTCATATCGGCATTTAGTATCTCGAATCTCCATCTCCCAATTAATACAATTGGCATCAGAGACTTGAACTAGACCAATCCCAACTGCACCTTAATTGGAGATTTTTTTTTTTTTCCTTTTGAGTTTGGATTTCCATTGTATCTGGGTCTCTGTTTGTATTCCTTTAGATCCCTACCTGGATATTTAAGACATCAGCAGGTGAGGGAGCAGGTGTATTTTTCTGAAGGAAAGGGACCATCAAGGCCTGAGAAAGAATGTCAGTGGCTTCTGCCTTGGGGCATGGAGCAGCTCTATATGTACAAAAACTCAGAGAAGTCTGCTGGGACAGGCCTGCCATGAGACTTCTTCCACCATTCCTCTCCTGGAAGGCTCAGGGTGGGGGGGAGGAAGGCAAGGAGAATTTCAGAGGGGCTGCCATCCTGAGCCTGCATTAAAGCCCCTCCAAATTCTCAGTCATGTTGTCCCAGCCTGAAAATTTGTGAGGGCTTTGATGCACCCCACAGCTGCTGTTCACATCCTGGAGTCAGCTTCTGCCCAGGACTGCCTTGGAGGAGGATGTGATCCTTCCTTGCCACCCACTCGCTCTGTCATTTCCTAAACTCTGATGTTTTCCACGTCACCCCTGGCAGTTAAAAGAACACATGTACACCCCTGGAGCAGACTGCAAGCACGTTTTTGGAGCATCTATTTCATAGGTCAACCAAAAGTAACTGGCTCTTTTTGTTTAGGGGCTCGAGGGAACACGAGCTGTTGGCTTCTCTTCACGCCCGCTCCGGGAGGTGGCTGCAGAATCAATTTAATCAGGGATGAGGACTGCATAATTCAGGCAACAAGGTCAAAAGTCCTGTGCCCACAGCAAAAGTGCACTGGTTTAACTCCAGGCAAATTTAAAATCAACATCATTAAAGCTTGGTCAAATAATTAGGTAAGTAGATTATTACCACTTCTAATTTAATTTAAAGCTAAGCTAATTTAAGACAAACTAATCGCTGTTCTTTTGTGCTAAAATGAATATATTCCCACAAGAGTTCTCACTGATTTCCCTAAATCAATTAAATTCATATCCTAGGTCAAACCAGTGCAGCTTCCCCATGTAACTAAGCCTTAAAAAGAGTTTTTTAAAGATGGATATCTCAGTTAAACACTTAAACTGCAGTGTGAATCCTATTGGAGTCAATGCTCTGTGCTGCTCTGAAGCTCATCTGGGTAAGAGCTGTTCTCTTCCACCCTCATTCCTGTGTCTGTGCTGGGTCCTTATCTTTCCACAAGCTCGTAAGAATTGTGTTTAAAGCAGTGCAGCACCACTGCTACTCCCAGCAATCCCATCTGGGGTTTGCACCTCTCCTCCACGACAGCTCTCGCTGGGTGTTGGGGAATCCTGGTGCCCCACAAGGCACTGACAAAATGTTTTCACCTACCTCAGGCCTCCTACTCAGGCACAGAGAACCTTTTGTGCTCAAAAGGAGCAGGAAGGGTTGGAAGCACATGGAGTGGTGCTTCTTTCATGCAAACCTCACAGCTCTGGGTGTTGGAGTTAGACCTTGGCAGCACAGAAGTGAAAAAGTAACTTTTTTTTTTCCTATTTAGTACAGGGAAAACTACCCCAGACAGCACCAGGGACTGTCAAAATGCAGATGAGCTTGTGGTGCCTTCACACCTCCCTGAGGAGTGAGGCCACTCCCCAGAGAGGAGAATTGGGTTCCCCACTTTGTGCTGCACGAGACCTGAGCACATCACACAGCACATTTCCAGAAATGCTTTTTTGCATGTTGATATAGAACTAAATCATCTGTGTTTCACTTCCTTTGGATCACTCTCTGGGTGTTTCTTGGCAGAAATAGACAAGAATTTTAAGCAAATACTGAAAATGGCTGTGATTTTTCAATTGCTGAATGTGAGATTTTGCAGTAAAAATGTGCTTCTAAGCCTTTTAACTGTATACTGGGTTTCTAGCAATCCATCTTAAATTATGGATCTCAGCTATCAGCAAGATACAGCTTATAAACAACTTACTGGCTGTCCACCAAATCACACAGGCAATAAAATCACAAAAGCAAGACAGAACTTGGTGAAGAAAACAATGTACAAATATTTCACCCAGCTCCAGACAACACAAACAATCCATTACCTTCCTTTGAGCTGGGTATTTTTTATACTGGTGTAAAACATTTCTGGAAAACCTCACCATTAATGAAATAAACCTCTGCATGATTCAAGGGAGGGGAGCTGTGAAATGCAATCTGTAGCACATAAGTTTAGGTAACTCCTTAGGAATGGGCAAATAAATAATATTTTGCAGTGAGAATGGAAAATACAAGAGTAACTGCCAATTAAATTGGTAAGATTATTCACTCTGTCTTTTGGGGAAAAAATGCATCTTGAATCTGGTCCCCGTTGTACTCAGATTATCCAAGTGAGAACATGATCAGTCCCACCCATTCTGCCTTCTAAAAATTATTTCTTTTGCTAGGACTAAATGCTGATGACAGCAAGCTGGGTAAGTATGGGGTTTTTACAGTGTAGGTGACAAGTTAAAAATGTGTAGTGAGCATATGTGTCCAGAAGGGAGGAGAACACCTCTAATTCCATCCCAGGGAAGTCAGGATATACTTAATCTGGTTTTCTGCAAAGGAAACTGCATTCCCAGTGAAGGAATCTCCAGTTTCATGTACAGACCCCTCTATAATAATCTGTTTAAATTTCTACAAACAGGCTTGGAGATCTGTTTTTAATAATTTTTTGGTCAAACATCTTTGCTTGTATCCACTACTCCTTAAGTCTTTGACCATCTCTTCAGAATGATGAACAGTTCTAGATTGCACAAAATTATAGCTGGAGAGGAAGAAAAGGTTTTCAGCACCCTAAGTATGGTACTTTATCTTCCAGCATGTTGGCCCTGATGGCAAAAGCAAAAATGAGCTTGCAGGTGGTATTGACACTTTTCCCCTTCAGGTTGCTAATATTTCATACAGAGATTAAAAGGCCAGGAGAATTAAAAAATTCTCTAGGGTCAAAGCAAACTGGCTGAGTTATGAAGGTAAAAAGGTGGGGAGTATGGGGAATTTTTGTCTTATAATTTCAAGGGTTATTTTTTTCTCATGGGAAAAGTAACACTTTGCTTTAATAAAAGAAAATAAATAGTTGCAAGCACAACCCATTTGCTGTTTGATGTAACAACGTTATCTACTCTCTGGGCTTTTTTTTCTGTTTTGTTTCTGTTGAAGGCATAAAATAATTATTGTGGAGGGCTGATTCATCTCGGCGGAGCACAAAAGTCCTTGTGCTAATTGTCACATCAAATGAGCAGGGTCCCTGATGGAAACCTTTGAATGACTGTGAAAAAATTCAGGCCATCACTAAATGCTGGGCACTTGGGGGTGGGGGTTTGGGGGGGCTTTTTTTAGGGTTTTTTTTGTTGGTGGTGGTGGTGTGTGTGTGATTTTCCCATTGCAGATTAGGTTGCTTGGGTGTGGGCTGATCACACAGGAAAGGCCCTGCACAGATTAGTTCTGCACCATTGCAGGGCTGTTATGCCAGCCCCATCCTTGACCAAAGCAGTGGCCAGCACCTTTATTGTATCTGGGGACACGGGGGAGCACTGCACTGCCCAGGCAACAAAAGAAGCAGCAGAAGGCCCACTGTGTCCCTAAAGTGCTGCTCCTCCACTTTTTGTCATGCCCCAGTGACATGAGTGCCAGGTCCCAGACTTTAGCCCCACACAGAGCCAGAAAAAAGCTGTCAGTCTCGGCGTGTTCAAAGACAAACCCTTTGTGCAGCTCAGACTGAAGTGGCATGGTCCATATACTCACTAAAGCATGCCAAGGAGTCAGAAAGTCAGAATCTGGCTTTGTACTCCTGGCCATTCCCATTTTCCCCCGTAGCTGGTGCCCAATTACCAGCTCTGTAATTTTTTTCCATTGTTAGGGAGCCATAAGGGTTTAGCTACCACTTATCCAGCCGGGGTCGTGACCTGATGTATTTAGGCTCTGCAAATATAAGTAACAGTTCCCTTATCAGTGTCACCAGGACTCTTTAACACTTAGCAGGCAGAAAGATAAATATACTTGGCAGATACAATTTGATCCATTGCTAAGCCTTCCATTTTACCACTGACCCATGGCACTCTGCCATTCAAGGGGATGTTAACTGGTATAACCCCATAACCCTCAGCCTGGCTCCCAAACAGCCTCCCTTGGGCTTGCAGGAAGGACTCACAGGTGACAGCTTGTCAGCCCCTGATCCAGGGCGCTGGGAAACCAGGGATGAGCCTGACCTGGCTTCCACTAGTGCTGCTCTCTGCAGAATTCCTCCTGACTCACACCAGGAGAAGAATTAGGCTCTGTCTCACACCAGTTTGCTTCCAGGAAAAAGCCAGAGCCACCTGATCTATGCATTACCATTATTTAAAGCATTCCTTTTCACTTGTTGACTTTCTTTTGATAACTGGCTAAGTTAAATGTTGCATTATTCCATTTTACAACTCAAGTTTGTCCTGAAAAGTTCTGGTTCCTTTCCTTGCCTCTTTCAGATCCTTTCTAAGGCCTCTGCCAGCCACAAGGTCTGCCAGCCAAAGGTCTGGCTTCAAAAGCTGGAGGGTGCAGATTGTTCACCTGCCCCTCCAGCAGGCACTGAATTAAGAATTCTGTGATGTTTAACAGGCACTTATTTAAGAAGGGTTAAAGATGCAGCATCAGATCCAGAGAAGCATCTCTTTTAAGCAGAGTAGGGCAAGAATTCAAGTGTGAACCACAAGTGTGAAGATCCTATAATAAGCAGGCTGGAGCTTTCTGCTATCTCAAAAATGCATCTTGATTGACTCGAGGTCTAAAACTCTGAGGCATTTGGTTGTTGCCTCTTCAACAGCACTGACTCCATCTAGGAATAAATTCAATAAAGTGCCATTGTCAGTGAGATTTGACTGGACATAGAACAACACTGGCAAATACCAGAACCAGCCCTTGCACTAACCATGGAGATTTTGCACCTTAGATGCCCCTTTAAAAGTTGCAAAGTTCTCACAAGCTGTTTTTATTTATTTCCACCCGTGTGGGAAATTTTTATGACCACTACAAATATCTTCCATCCTCCCTCATTTGTCGCGATCTTCTTTAATTCTCTGAGGCGTCTCAATGTTAGTTAACTAAGATAAGAGAGGAGATAACTTCTTTTACAACAAACTAGTACTTACAGTGGAATCTTATCCAATCTAGAGAGGTGATTGACTCTTTATTATTCAAATGGTTTGATCACAATTATTGGCTGGGTAGCAGCACTAGCTCATTCTATCATAGAATCAAGAATAGTTTGGGTTGGAAGGGACCTTAAGGATGATTTAATTCCAATCCCCTGCCTTGGGCAGGAACATCTTCCTCCAGTCCTGGTTGCCCATGTTTGCAATTGGGTCATGATTGAGTCATCATTTCAGACATGATTAAAACACAGAGCCTGATTCCCCAGTCAAAGATGTATCTGTGCACATAAATGAAATTTCCTTTAATCTGCTCAGAGTTCATGTCTTTTGGAAGTGCTTTATGGGAGCTTTCTTTTTAAGTGGCAGCTCTATGGGACTTTAAACAATGATATATTTTAGGCTGTGAGCCTTATCTGATCTGAGATGCCCAGGAGAACTGGAGATTCTTTTTGTTGTTGTTGTTTTTTAATGATGTGTTAGGGCATGGGGTTTTCCTGAGCATTTAGCGAGGGGGTGTCAGGGTGAAACAGCTGCACATATTAAACCAGCAGTGAAACCCAACTCCTTTTCATCTCCTGGGTTACACAGCCCTTTGTGAAATTATTCCACGGGGCAATGTGTGAATAACTGCTAACTAATGTATGACCAGCTCCATGTTAGGGTGGTGCAAATGGGGCTGGCTGCATGGTGCTGAAGGAAAACACCGTGCCATAAACTGATCCAGGTTAAACGGCCCGATTCTGGGCTGATTATTTTATAGTTCATTGACATCCAGCAAATGTGAGAACTGCAGGCCCTGTAGCCGTGAGGTGCCATGAGACAGCAGTAAACAGAAGGTCTTTGATGAGACAAATGGCTTGTAGGGGCAGCTCCATGCAGGCATCCCAGCACAAAGGCTCCCTCGCAGGGCTGCTGCCAAAATAAAAAATGTTATGTCCTGATTTATTTTTTATTTTGCCATTCCAATCCTGCCTGGGAAGCTCACGTGGAGGAACCTGAGGCTCTGACCTTACCTTTCCCTCGCCAGCTCCTTCTCTCCCCTCTAGCTACACTTTACAAGATGTTTCCAGAAAGTGTGAAAACCCTTGGTTTACAGCAGTGTAAAAGTTAAGCACTCCTGGAAACAGATGCTGTAATCAAACATCACTGTCATTTAAAAAGAAATATTAAAAATATTCAAATGTCCTGCAGAAGCAAGAGCATGGCTTGCTTACCCACACCCTTCATTCCCCTTCAGAAGCAGGCAGGGTGTCCCAGGTGGCAGCACGCACTCAAACAGGGTGGACTGATAACAAGGGTTGATTTTAATCAGGTTTAAAATCAACAAGAAGGACACTCGATTACATACAGAATTTGCATGAAATACTCTGATCCTTTCTGATGCTTGTTCTTCATCATTTTCCCTTTCAAAAAGGCCTTTCCTTCAATAAAACCTCCTCCTCCTCCTTTTTGCTTACCAGAAAGATTCCCTGTGTCTCATCACATTTATTTCAATTTGCATTGCTTAGTGTTTATAACTCATGCATTATCCAGATCTATCCAGCTGCATTCAGATGAGAATTTGAAACTAAATAAAACACACAATATTTTACCAAAATACTGCTCCTCTAAATACAAGAAAAAGACATTGTTTTACCAAGATAGGGTGTTGACAGATTTCTTAGATAAAGAAGTACTTCATGTATTAAACTTAATTAATTAGGTTTTGATCACTGCAGATCAGAATTTGAGATTTATTATGTTGGGGCACCCAAAGAGGTTTGAGTTCTCACATCTCTGTTCACACTCCCATCAATCACTCATGCCTAGAACCTGGAGCAGAAGGGGTGCTAAAAATACATTAAATTACCGAGGATGATCATTCAAGCACAGTAGTAGGGGAAAAAAGTACACATTTTGCCACAATGGTTAGGCCAGGATGGAATATCCACACGAAATGGGATTTGTTGAGGAATAAACATGTATTTCTTATATGATTCCATATGCCAAAACCCACTAGGTCTTGCAAATACAAAAAATATTTTCCAGATATTTCTCGTTTATTTGGCTTTTGTTTTCCTCAGTTTTTCCTCACTGGAAAATTATGAAGTGTGAGAAAAAAGAGGAAAATACTTACATTAAAGTGCAAAAATTTGGGGAAAACCACAACAAATCTTTATAGGATTCTCAGCACTGCCTTCTAAACAAAACCCCAAAGTGGTGAAAGGAGTTTGGGAAGGATGGAAGGAAATTTTCTTTCCTCTGCTCCTGATTTCAGTTTCCTCATTTGCTTTGTAGCAAATCCACTAGGACAGAGCAGTGTTTCAAAATGGAAGCTATCAGTTTTGTAAATGGATTTGTCCAACCCATTTAGCCTGAAATATTTGTATTTAACTTGGTAAATGATGCTTTCCAGCTAATAAAATAAAAGCAGCTCTGCTAGAAATGTGTGTGCTGATTCTACTCCCAGCTCTGCTTGTGGATAAATATTTCAGAGGTTGTTGTGTTCAAGTGCTTAATTTAAATTAACTTTCTGAGAACCTTGGTGGTTAACAGTATTAACACAGAGAGTCAATTAATTCAAATAATCTTTGTTTCCAATATTAAAATGCTCATTATTGTAGTAGGTCAATCACACATTTCTCTCTTACAAAGAAATCACACTCCCTGCTTCCTTGCTTCCTTTTAAAAACATTGTCCCCTTGATTAGCAATAAACAAGTATTTGGAAATCATAAATAAATATTACTTGTTAGTCCTGTGCTTGTTGGCCAAAAAAACCCACTAAAAATGTTTAAAGCAGAAAAGCAAGTGGTAAAAATGAGTAAATTAATATTTGATACTTAGTATCCTTCTTGCAAAATGAATATTCATTCCCACAGGTCAGGAGTCAGCAGAAAACGTTTCAGACTGTTGAGGAATGGGAATTCAGTGTTGCTCTTGGCCCCTGCAGTGGGGCACAGGTCTCACTGAATTTGGGTTGTCAGTCTATTGGCAAGAATCTGGCAGAGGAGCCCAGCCATCACTCATGAGGAGTCTCTGCAGTTTGGGTATAAATAGCTTAGGTGAAGCTTTAGGGTTGTTTATAAAGAATCCGTGAAATCTTCTTTTAATCTGTTACTGACAGATGGAAATACCACAGCCTGTTTTCAGGCCAAAATCAGTGCATGGAGCCTGAGCTGGTTTGGAATATAAAGTGCCAGTTAATTGGCAAAAACACAGGAGAAGAACACTTTTCCATGGTCCTGGTGAGGGAGGGAAGGTGGCTGAGGACCTGAGTGCCTGGAACAGCGGGTCACTGAGCTGGGTCTCCCTCTGTAACTCCACAGTATAAGCAGTTTCTGTGCCTCAGCTTCTGAATTACTTCTAAAATTGAACATCTTTCCCTTTTGGTCACCTTATTTTTCTGGGAAGCTCCTCAGAGCAAGAGGCTCTACTCTGTGCTTATGTGATGGGCCAACTCTGGCCACTGCCCAGCTGCTCCCCCAGCCCATTCCCCTCCTCAGGGACACGGGGAGAGGGGGAAAAACGGGATGGAATCGCTCGTGGGTTGAGATGAGGACAGGGAAATCACTCACCCTTTCCCAGACTCCATCTCTGGCTGCTCTGCCTCTCCATCCTCATGTGTCCCCACTGTCCTGTGGTCTCTCAGAGGGGAATCCCTGCTCCAGCCAGCACCTGGAGCACCTCTTCTCCTCCTCCTTCCCTGATCTGGTGCTCCAGGACGGTTCCTCGGCTTTTACCCCTCCTCCTCTGCCTGTCCAGCATTTTTGCCCTTTACTCAACACCTTTCCCAGAGGTGCCACCAGCCCAGATGAGGGGCTCAGCTGGTGGGGCTGGGGTGCCTGGAGCAGCTCTGTCCTGCTCAGGGCAGCCCCAGCCCATCCTCACAGAGGCACCCTGCAGCCGGAGACACCCCAAAACAATGGGATTTTGCAATAAATGGCAAAGGGGACCCCACAGCAGCTGGGATGGGCAGCAAACAGGGATCCTGATCCCCAAGAGCAGCCCAGAGCCTGGCTCCGTGAAGGAACCCCTATCTTGCTTTATATATTTATTACTATATTCTAAACCCTTAAACTCTGAGTTTTCCACCCTGTGATATCACACAATTCTATTCAAACTCCATACCCACAATCCCAGTGCAGTCACTCAATTTTGGAGGCTTTTTCCAAGGCCTCAGGTCAAATGCAGGGTTTGCTTGGGGGTCAGTGTCTGCCAGCACAAAAAGCCTAAAATTCCAGCGTTCCAACAGGCTGAGGTGGCATCTTGAGCCTAAGGAAGTAATTTGTACAGTGAGGCAGTTGATTTTCATTGGTTTATTGCTGTGCCCAGTCTCTCCTGAGGCAGATTTAAGGGATTCACCTGGTGGGAACACGGGGTGAGGTCTGGGGTTGTGCCAGGACAGATCAGAGGTGCCCAGGCTGGAGATCACAAAGAGTGGAGCTGCAAATAAAGGGCCACAAAAAGTCAGGAATATTACCAGTGGGGTTTATATCCAGAGATTTGCACTTTGGCAGTGGAGAGAAGGGACTGAAAAACCACAAAGCAAAGCCAGAAAGAACCTGAACGCCTCAAATTAAAAAACGAAGGGTGATAATTATTTTCCAAGTCCAATTTTTAGACGAGAAATAACTCCTGGCAGAAGCTGCATCTTCCTCATTTCTCCACATTCTGGGTGAAAACTTGAGGATTGCAATTATCAACCTGGTTGAGCCCACAAGCTCCCACATCCTGGGAATTTCTCTTGGGATGGCCACCAGTCCCAGGGCCAGGATGTGCCACGGCTCTGGGCTGTGTTATCCCCACAGCACAAGAGGGAGGCGTGGGCAGGGAGCCTTCCTGTGGCTCAGGGGTGCCATTTTGGGAACCCCAGTTTTACCTTTGGTTACAGCAGAGTGTTGCACTGTGCCTAAAGAATGACCAGAAATAAAAACCCACGCAGTGTTATCTCCCACTGGTCTCACTGGCAAAAGCAGGGTTTGTCATGCTCCCACTAACACAGATGAATATTCTGTCACTGCTGGTGATGCTCTGTTCTCATGGGAGGCAGCAGATATTATTCTGATAAAAAACTGTCTCAAAATGCTGCTTGGTAGATGACCTTTGTGTTTGCATTTTGGCCTCTGACCTTTCCTGAACCTTTTTTCCAAGCCCTTCTCTCCAAACACATTATGAGGAAAATCACTTTTCAAAAGCCAGGAGAGCTGCCTTTCTGTCTGACCCGTGCCAGAACAGGAACCTCAGTTTATGAAAAATGGCATTACAACTGTCATGCTGCTCTTCTTTTCCAACCAAACAATGGAAAATCAATTCCACTGGCACCCCCCTGCCTTGCAGGACAAGGCTGTGTGAGCTTTCTCAGCAGACAGAGCACGTGTTTCTTGAAAACCCATTGCTGAAATAAGGAAATAAGGCTTCTTTTCACGGATATTAAGCCTTTATTTCCTCAATTAGAGCTCACAGATCATTCTGCATTTTATCACTGGGGCACCTGCTGAATGCTGGACTAAAAGCACTTATTCCTGGTGTCTGGGCCACGAGGAAGGCACCACAGAGGGTGACATTGCCAACAACCTCTGCAAATCAATGCTGCACAGAGCTAAAAATGTCTGCCCCATTCCTTTCCCCATCACCCTCTCCATTCTTAATTTTCACATCTTGAGAAAAAATATAGTATTTGGTATTAGGACTCACTTCTGTACAGGGTTTTAGCAGCCCTCATTTTTAGAGATGGGGTCTGCCAGGTCAGGGAAGGCCTTATTTTCTGAATGCCTAACGCATAGTTAAAGGCTGATAATAGCATGGGATAGCTCCAAGAATGTTATATAACTTATTGAGTGGCTATTAAAAAATAGAGAGACTTGGCCATTTAAAAAAAAAAAGAAAGAAAGAAAATAGGAGCCTGTGAGATTCCCACCATCTGGATGGAGTCTTTTTTCTTCCCAGATGAATTAGTTGTCAGGGGAGGAATTATTTTAGGCATCAAGTAACCCCTGATTGTGAGTGACAGGCTAACACAGGAGCAGATGCAAGGTTAGTGCAGCCTGTCCATTATGTGGAAAGGAGAGCCCTGCCTGTCCCACTCACCGTGCACAGGGACCTGGGTTATTACAGCACTGCCCAGAGGTGGCTCAGGCCTGGGAGATGTGTCCCACTGCTCACAGCAGATGTTCCTTCACCAGGTGATGCCCTGAGTTTGATCTTTGCTGTATTTCAGACTCTGTGCTGCCCAGGGTGCAGCTCTGAGCTCACAGTCAGTGCTGCTGAGCTCTGCACACAGCAGGGACACAGAACAAATCCTTTTCCTGCTGCACACCAGGGACAGCTCTCAGCCCAAAGCACAAACAAGGGTGGGCTGGAGGGAGGAACAGGAAGGATGGGACCTCCCAGCCTGGAGCTGGAATTGGACAATTAAACCCCAATATGCAAATGGACCTGAACTTATCAAAGTGTGAGACCTCGTGACTGTTTGTCCATTTTTGTGACCATTTTGGGTTCACCTTGGGTGCAGCCCTGGCCAGGCTCTTGTCCTGCCCAAGGTGTGCCCTAAAGGCCTTTCCATAAATCCCTGCTTTATTCTCTGGCTCTGCCCAGTCTCTGTTCCAGCTCAGCCTTCCCAAAGCACCACAGGGAGACAGCAGACACAGGGGACCTGCTGGGGGTGCTGCAGGAGGGCTCGCTGCTGGGGGCACCACATGGATTTTCAACAAGAAACACAAAGCCAACTTTTCACTCAAAGAGCCATCACTGCCTTCCTTAAGAAACTGAAACTTCCTTAAGAGCTGAATCCTGCAGAAATCCTGCCCCATGTAACACCCTTGTTTGAGAGAATGCTGGCAGCATCTTGGTGAACCCAGATAAATAGAGCCAACAAGGAACATTTTGAATACATCTTAAGATAAAATCAGTTGTCCCCATCTCCTATTTCAGCTAATGGAAATGTCTTTTTTTTCCCTTTCTTTATATAAATATGGATATCAGTAAATCCTCTTGTCTCTGCAGGCAGTACAAGTCTGTTATGGGAACATTTACCTACTCAACAATATCAGATTTATAAGTTCATGCAATAAAACCATATCCTGATACGCAATCTAAAAAAAGTATTATTGTAGTAGAAGTTTGTTAAAGAAAGAAGTAAAAAGAAAGAAGTGTGTTTCTAAGAAAGTGCTCTTTAGAAACTTGAGTACCTGATTTCATTAGAAATTTGAAACTCAAACCCTGACCCTTCAAATCTTGACAGAGCTCCCCAAATTGAGCAGAATATCTGGATTAGTCTCACACCTAAAACATTTTTTTTTATTTAGTGGACCCAAAGCAAGCCTGAGCTGGCTTGAGAGTGAAAAATCAAAAGTGGTGGGTTGTGAAACATTTTACAGTCTGAATGGAAAAGAATATCTGCAATAAATGAACACTGAAAGCCACAAAACAGCTAGTGGCTGTTTTCAAATCTAGTACAGAGAGAGCAGATGGTCAAAATAAACAGGTACACAAAGTATTCATGTTGGTGAGATCTGGTCGTTTTCCCTTTAGAGAGCATTGTGGAACTCAAGAGGACTGTGGACAGTGCCAGTTGAGAGGAAAGAAATAAAAAACAGTGACATCTTGTGGTAAGTAAAACACTTTGGAAAGAGAAACTCAAATTTCCATACACACTCAAAAATCTAGGTGCTAGACGACAGCTATTTAGAACGTGAGGTGGTGACTTTTCCCCTCCTCTGAGTTGCTTTTGGGGAGTTTTTTTCTGGTTTTGGTGAACCTCTAAGTGCTGCTGTTAGAGAAAGAGATGTTTCAACCAAGAAACAGGCAGTAGCTACATTGAGTTTAAATGAAGATATTCATGTCTAGCTGCTCCCTGTGTAGCATTTATCAAAAATCACTGGTCTCTGCATCTGGATTACTGAGGCAGAAGGCCAAAGGAAAAAAGGAACATTTTATTGGAAAAGACTCCTAAAGTGACCCACTCTGACCCAGGCAAGCATCTGCTGTTGGGAATGGAGTTGGGAGTATCAGAACAAAAACTTATCAGGTCTTTGCTCCATTTTCTGATACCACAGTTTGTTTAAAAATAAACCCCAAAGCTCTCTCAGGCAGAGTGACTTTGGCAAAATTTTTCTTAAGCCCCACCAAGACTACTGAAATCAGCAGGAATTCTTGTCTTTGACCTGAAAGGAACAAGACTTCAACCTATCCAACATTTTCTGTCTTACTCCAGAGTTTCTTCTTAAGTCACATGATTTCTGTGCCAGGGCAAGTGGCAGTAATAATATAATAAAAGCTTGATAATTATTTTAGGTGCCATGGACTGTCTGGTACAGTATCTCCCAGTGAGTAATAAATACTCTGAAGTTACTCCATTAATTTGTTCCTTTTGATTGCCTTTGAGATAAGAGAAGAATGTTACGGGTTTGGGTTTTCTGTAATTAAAAATTAATTTTAAAATCCTGTGAATAAAAACTTTCAGATTTCTTGAGATCCGCCAACTTTATTTCTTGACAATAAATTAATGATTTAAAGAAGGAGGTATTTTATGGGATATTTCAAAGGTCTAATTAAGGATTATTGGAAACTGTGAAAATGGACCTCAAGGTTAACCCAATTCCTGGTTCTCATTCAAGGGGAATTAGAATTAAAAGAATTGTGTGCCTTTATCTGCAGTGTATTCTTCATCCTGAGCAATAAACACAATTCTTTGCCATAAATGGTAGGCCTACAGCATTCTGAATGTTGCCAAGAGGAAAGAGAAAACCCTTTTACATCAGGAAAAAGTTACAGGTAACTTCTGGCCAAACCATGGCTAACCTGATTCCCATTCAGCTTCAAGTCTTAAATATCCAAATACTTGATTTATAATAGTACTGAAATGACTTTTTCTCTTTTTTCTTTTTCTTTTTTTTTTTTCTTTTTTAGCGAAGCACACGTTTAAAAACAGCAGACTATAATTTCTATTTGACTGCTTCTTTACCACTTAAAATCTTGGCAGTACATAAATTCAACACCTGTCAGTCATGTCCATACTTGAACCTGAAAATGGAAGTTACACAAAATTATGATTTTTTTTTCCTGAAAACAGAGGGCAAAATATTTGCTATCTTCTGTTGTTATTCTACATAGAAAAACGAATATGTTGTTTTATTTTTTTTTTTGTAGGTGACTGGGAAAAAAGCAGTTCAGTGTAACTCAGGATATTTGTGTTCTCTCTTTCAGAGAGTGTGAATTCTGTTCTAATGTAGCAAGTGAAAAACAACAGGTTGCAGTTCCAGACCTCTGTAAGACAGTGAACACCCTGTGAAGACGCTGTTGGATCCCTACAAGCACTAATACTTTGAATATTACGGATCAGGCTTTGCACTTGACAAAGAGTGGTGAAGTTTAATGGAACCTGCACTGGCACTGTACAGTACACTGGGCAGCTTCAGGTAAAGAGCAAATTGGTTTAATCCAGATTTTTGAGAAAGGTGGTGTTGTAGCCTCTGAAGGGTGCAACAACTGACACAACAATCCACTGCATAAAAATAAATGCACCTGTCTGTGTTTAAAAGCAGAGCCTATTTCTTAGGAGGTGCAAAGTTGGTATAATGCTCTTTGGTCAGAAATTGTTCACCCCTTGAGCTGTTCTCTCTCTTGGCTCTATGCTCCATGTGGAATGTGTCTTACACCATTAAAGGCGAGATGGAACTGTTCCGTTGCCCCATTGTAACCCAGCTGCCTTGCTTTTTTCCTGTTAGGAACGTGGGGGTATTTCCCAAACAGCTAAAATGAGCCCTATTTTTCTCCTGAGCACTTCCCCAGTGACTGCAATAAGAAGATGCTCTGCTCTTTGCTGATGGGAATAAAATCACACATCAAGACACAGAGCTCAGCTGGAAGAGCATCAGGCTGCTGAAAGATCAGCAATGAGTCATTATTTTACTATTTCTAACCTTGGTGAAAATATTCCCCAGGCCTAAATAAACCACGACAGGGGCTTTTAGACCTTGGTGGGTATTTAGGGGCTTGAACACCAGGAAATATTTGATCATGACGTCACTGGAGGATGTCAGCCCGTGACCACAGCAGGCAAATTTTACCAGTGTGCACAGGCCACTGCACAGATTGGGAGCATTTTAGTCACACTTAGGTCATAACTGTGCAGAAGGCAGTGGTTCTGAGTCACAGGAACTTTCTTAGGAAAGCTAAAGTGACCTGTTTGCTTGCCAGACTGAGATTCTACCCAAATCCGTGTGCAAGGCGTGAAACAGATCCTCGTCACCTCTGACTGACTTAGTCTTGGCTTCATTTCTAAAAAGGGAAAGCAAGCCCTAGTGAAAGGTTTAAAGTCAGGTTTGTGCAAATCTGGGGATGTGTTCTGATAAAGTCTCCTGCAGGAAGTGCCAGGATTTGCAAATAAAACACAAAATCACTGGGAACAGTTGAGGATCTATGAAGAGGTGAGAGATGCATGGGAAGCAAGAGATCAAGTGGGCTCCCACTGCAAGTGCAAACAGATTTATGGCTTCTGTAACCTGCTTTTGGAGCCCAGCGCTCGGCAGGGCACTATCCTGCTGGCTGCAGTTGCCAGATCACATCACACTTTGGCCCCAATCCCATTTTATAGCTGTACCAAGCACCGGGGAGGTGGGCAGTGGCCTCACAGAAGATTTGCATTTCAGTGCTCTGTTAAACACGTGCATAGAAGTCAGTGGCAGAGAATGGAAGGACCATTCTCACTGTGGCAGCTGGGACATTTTCGTACAGAAATGGAGTGTGAGCACAATGCCTGGGTGGGTGGAAGGCCTGGATTGGAGTTTTCCCTGTTTGAGGGATGCTCCGGGCCCTGTGACTTGCTCTGTGTGCTGTTTTCCACTAAAATTATTCTGTTCTTCAGAAAAAAAAACCTCTCAGGAACTGCCAAGCCAAGGAAACTGCTTTTGTGTGGCTGCTTCCTCTAGCAAGCAGACAGAAAAGAAGAGCCCTGAAAATTGTCCCTTCCTTGGCCTATTTAGCATTAACCTTGTAAAATGCAACCTCCCATTTTTAAGGCCCCTTCCAACCCAAACCATTCAATCATTCTTTGATTCCATGAAAACACCCTGTCCACTGGTGGAGGGGACATCAGAATCCGAATTTTTCATACCCTCAATGAGTTCCTGAACCATCATCTGACAGCACAAGACAGCAATTCTCATCCTGAGAATTTTGAATTCTTTCCTGAATGCTGGCACAGCTTTACCCTTTGCTCTGGGAGCTGGGGTACCTTACATGGAAGCCAGACATGGGGGCTGATCCCTCCGAGGGTGACTAAAAAACCTGAGGTTAAGCTTCGTGTCCAGGATGTTTGCTCTCCTTCTTCCTTCCAAAGGGCTGAGAAATGCTCTGAGTTAAGAAATCTTAAAAAAGAAAAACACAACAAGCAAACAAACAGAAAAACCAAACCGCCCTTGCAGCCAATTATCTGCAATTTCTCAACTTTCATTTTGTTCTGGAAGCCAGGGGAGCCAGGTTCTCTCCAGATAAATTTGCAGCTGCTGTTGACAAGCTGAGATAAACAATGCAGACTCTTCAGGTACATAAACCGACTTCCAAGTCAGTGGAAGTTCTTCCAAGTTCCTCCATGACACAGGAGGGGCATGGGCCCCGTGGATGAGCTTCATGCATCAATTAGTTAAACTGGAAATATTTTATCCATCAGGTTTGAACTATGACTCTTTTTTGTGGCTTTTTAGGTACTGTTGCTGTACATGTAGAACATGTACCACAGACAAGCAGCAGGATGTACAGACACATTTCTTATCCCTGAATGGTGCAAGATTGGAATCAATAGAACCTAGCCTAGGAGAGGCTATCAAAAATATGACCTTTTATGTAGGCAAGGAGTACAGAGTTGCGTGGATTTTATTCCTTAATTGCTTTTTCTGGAACATTACCCAGGCACTGTGTTTTCCTAGGCATGCCTTTTCCAGCCTGTTAAGAAGTAGCAAAGTCATCCTGCTGACTTCCTGCCCATTAAAAGAGGAATTCCAACAGATAAGTCAGTCATAGAAAGAAAAATAATTGTTAAAAACAAAACAATTGATGAAATAATCATCAATTATAAACTCCTAATTGTAGGGTTTATCTCCTCTCTGCCTTTCACCACCTGTTACAGATTTGATGGCTTATCATCATTCTCTTGTTTATTACTGATATCCCAGGTGAGTAATGCGTGGGAGGGCGTATGCCAGGAGTACAATGCAGAGGAATTGTGTGAGCAACCATTTATTGGGATTAATGAGTGCAAGGACAGCCACAGCTGCATGGGAGGGTAGCAGCAGTGGTGGCAATAGGCATGGAGAGAGGGACATCTGAGACAATGATTTGATTGAGCATAAAAACATGATCATTTTTAAATGTAAAATATAAATGTAAATGTAGAAATATCCACATTTCTGGCTGAACCTGATTGCCTCTGAGCCCCTCCCTCCCCTTGGTGTACGTGTCTTACACCTTGTAAAATCAGCATCAATAGAATTTCCATTCATCAGAATTTGCTTGAAATGTAGCAATTGAGAGCTAGTAAAAAATTCCCAGCTCCACAGAGGAACAGTTTAATCAATCCAGGAAGTGAAGCTCTCCTCAGTGTAGCTTGGCTTTGCAAATGTTTCGTAGGCAAAAAAAATCCCAAACTAAAAAGACTCTAAGTGCCTTTAGATTGTGTCTTTACCACCCGTTAATTTCTGTGAAGGTCAGAGGTGGACTCTGGATTTTTGCTGTGGTCAGAGATGGCAGAAAACCATTCCAAGAATTTTCTTTTCACTCTGTGTGTATCTTGCTTGATCTCTGAAAAATCAGGAATCCTGTACTAAATCGTAAAAAATTCATCCTAGATCCCAAAAGATCTCAACGCTTAAATTAGCTGCTGACAGCCACACCAAAGCAACAGTGATTTCAATACTCCATTTCTTAAGGAAAGTAAATCCCCCTAAACATGTATGGTCTAATATGTGATATTTTTTCATTGTTACACTTTTGTTTTCCTTTTCTTCCCTTGTAAATTCCCTTCTATCATTCTGTAGAATTAGTCCTAGACAGGTACATTATTGCACATCTACAGTGCTTGTATGGAAACACTTTAATTTTAAACCACAAGTGACATCTTCTGGGAACTGTGTGCCTCCTCCATGAGGACTTCTTTGGAAGACCTCGTTTTTGTCTGTAAAAATGTGATTTCCAGTGCTTTGCAAAGAGATACACATAACACATACAATTTTCTTTAAAAAAGAAACAAAAGTTGTACATAAACAGCGCCTATGACTCAAAATATTTGCCATGTGACATTTCAGAAGACTTTCTGAAAGAGTAAAGGTGGCTGAGACGAGATGTTTGTTCCCAGTCCAGATTTCTGGGTGCCTGGATGATGGGGGAAAACCTGTTCCCATTCTCCAGCAGCCAGACTTTCAGGCTGGAAGTTCCCAGGGAGTTTTGAGCCAGGGTGGAAGCAGATGAAAGCGTGGAAGTGAGGAACCCATGTCTTGGCGTGGGGTACCAGCACAGCACAGTTTGTGGAATGGCCTCAAAAATGCTGGCATTTTCTTGCTGCAATTGTTTCTTTCTGTCTTGCTCTGGGCACCTCTCTCTGCAGTCCAAACAAAAGTGGCAGGGATTAGGCTGAGTCCACTCGCTGCTGATATTTTAATCCTTTTGCAGCTCATTGCCCATAGCTGAACTGAGCGCTGGTCAAGTGCCATGTCAGTAGTTCAATGGAATTCAGACTTTGGCACTCTGAAAAAGGCAACAGATGTGCTTTAATGATTATCTAATAACTTGTATTTTTTTTTTTTTCAGTTTGCTGTGCTAATGAAATCTAATCTCTTTGACCCAACAGACAAAACCGTAACAGTAGGGACATTAATGGCAAGACAAAGGACACTTTGGAAAAGGTCCAGAAATCCAAGAGCTGCAAAATGTACCAGGAGCAACAGACAGGTTGACTTCCATTTCCACAAGCTGCTGCAAAAATTGTCTCTGCAACCTGTGAGTTAAGCACGGGAATGTGAATTCAACACTCCTCCAAATAAATGTTCTGAAAAATCACCACTTTTCCTGGGATGGGGAAAGACCAGAGTAAAATTTCTATTGGGAATCAGTAAACATTCCAAGTGCCCAGATCACAGGTTTAACCCTGGACTGCTTCACTAAGGAGGTGGGTACAAGATTCCTTCTGTTCACGATGCCTGGTTTTGCACATGAAATTAAAACACTGCAGGCAGCAGTGCATTTTAAGTCTTGCCTTGTGGTCTCCAGTTCGTGTTCAATGACTGCCAGGCCATGTACTGCACAGTCCAGAAAAGTAATTAACAAAATGTCATTTAAACAAAACTGTGGCTGCTGTTGGAGGCACAAAACTAGGGATTTGCAAATCAACTGGACTTCAAATTTGTCATCCTTTCTTAGATGCAGCTGTAGCAGCAGGGTTCCCTGTTTGTCAGCAGCCTCTGCTGCTCTGAGGCTCTGACTGGGAGCGAGTGCTGAACTCCTGCTGATTTCTTCGGGGATTTTAATGGCAGTGAAGCACCTCAATGCTTTTGTGGACCTGGTGTGAATTTTTTTAAAATACCAGGACTCGCCAGGAAATATTTGCAGCAGAATACAGAACTGTAAACAAACACTGAATCAGAATTGTCCCTTAGCTCCTGCTGTCAATGCTCTGCTGCTCCTTGGCCTGTGCAGTAAAAGTCTTGTTTGTGAACAGCTAAAAAGGCCTTGAGAAGGGAAAAAAAAAGCATGTCTCTAAAATACACCTTTTACTTAAGTGCTGATATGTTTTTATCTTGCTTTATGATTTTTTTTTATTTCTTATGTTCTTTGTTTGTCTCAAAATGTTGTGCTGTGGAGCTTCTCTGTTCCCACAGTGACTCCTGGCTTTCCTCAGATGTGATATTGCAGTTTTATAACTAAAATCTAGGTGATGAAATGTTTTCTTCAGCCGTGTGCAGCTGGAGTGACTGAATCAAGGTGGACAGTGTGGCATTAAGGAATAGCAGCAAGCTGAGAATCAAATCTAAGCACACAGATCTGGGCTAAAGGATCAGAGGCTCTTTTTTAAATTAAAAAAAAAAAAGTCTTTTGAGCTAAAGGGCTTTGTTCTCTCTGTACATCTACTTCCACAAAGGCCATTTTCCTGGTGATCCCTCCTTCCTGGCTGTTTTCCTTTTGCCTTATCCAGGTCAAATTTGATCTGGCTATCTCTGTCTGGAAACCACCCTTCTGCAGGCATTGCAATATCCTATTTATATCACCGGGGACATTCAAGGCAAACGGGGCACATTCGTAGCATCACAGGAGAGTTGTCAGATGTTGAGGGCATGACTTCTCTTTATCTGTCCAGATGACAGCAAGTAAATATTTTGATGTAAGGGACTTAGATAGAAGTCTTTGATCTTCATGTGTGCCCTGCTGAAGCTTCTGGACTCCAGCAGACATCAGTCATGCTAACAGACAGCTGTCAGAGGGAGCCTTTAATTGGCAGATTCTTCTTTGATCGCTGAAATTTGGGTAGGAAGCTGAAGATTGTCATTCTGTCTTCTGCAGGCTTCAAGGAGTCAAGGAAAGGAATAGAAAGGGGGATTCAGCTCTCCTTGCACCTCTGAGCCTTTTATTGACTGTGTGGCTGTCAAAGGGGACTGACCAAAAGATCAGAGATGTCCCGATTTACCAGATGCTGGGTGTTGTTTTAGTTTGAGCTCCAGTGAAACCTATGTGCTTTGGGGAGCCACCAGAGATAAGAGGAGGAAAATGCTCAGGAGGGGAATGACCCACCTTGCTGGACATAACAGTCACTCTGGCAGGAAGATTTGATGTGAAGTTAGAAACCTTTAGCCCCATCCTGCAAGGCTTTGGCCCATGGAACTGGGGGAAAATTCTGTCTTGCTAACCAAAGAGGCAGGAAACCTCAGTGATAAGTGCTGCAAACCGAGCTGTATGTTCCTCTTTCTGCAATCCATCAGGGAGAGATTGTCCAGGGGAATCGTCTGACCCAGGGTGAGTTCACCCACACTATCAGCAATCCACAACACTTCTGCTGTGAATTGAGCTGTGGGATTCAGCTTCAGGGTAGGACTGGGGATGCCTGATTCTGGTCTTGGGATCATTATTGGCCTGCTGTGAATGTAAACTTTGGCAAATAACCTCACCTCTGAAAGGATCTGTTCAGCAAACTGTGGGATTGAAGCCCTTCCCACTGCTTTTTGTAGAGTTCCTTGCCAAACTTTATTTAGGTAAGGACCTGAGTTGTCCAGAACTTAAATCAAAATAGATATGAACAGCCATGTCAGTCTATTTTAACTACCTCTGTTCTCTGTGACTAAAGTTTTTCTCACCAGCAAGCAGCTCCAGACGTTAGAGCAAACACAAAGCTTTTCAAATTCCATTGCATTTTGCAAAGAAAATTTATTTACCATGCCAAAACTATCATGGTCTCACAGCAATAAAACACCCTTTGCTCTAAATTTGATGCTTGAGGGTATCGCTGGCTCTTGGACTGTTTGGTTTATTTTAACAAATTCTCTTTATGTTTTTCTGTCAGCTTCTATTTTTCCTGTCAACCTCCAGTTTCCCATCTCTCCATCTCTGTGGCTTTGAAGCTTATCCCTGATAAAAGACAGCACTTATGTCAAAATACACTAATGTCACTTTGACACACAAGTGCACAGTCTGGAAGCTGTTTGGCTTGGCAGAATTATCTCCTTTGGCAGCCTGGCCACAGCTGGGTTGAGCTGCTGGGCACTCGTGTGTTTGTCCCACCCTTTTTGTCTGAGGTGAGCCCTCGGGACTTTCATCAGCTCACATGAAATAAACACCAGTGAAAATAGCTCTGAAAAAACACACCAGGCTGAGACTTTTTTCCCTGGGAAATAGTTTCTTGTTAGTTTTGAGGGTTTAATTCAGGGCACCAGGGTAATCCAGGGAAATGAGTAACAATGTCAGATCCAACACTTGCTCCTGTCCTTCCCCTTCTTCTGCTAAAACAAGGTTTTAAGTGAATGAAGGTGATAAACAGTTCAGAATTACTACAGATCGTTTCACTGGCGTTTTGGAATAAGTCTGTTGTGCTCCTGACTTCAGATCATCTTTTTACTGATTACTCTACAGGTGACCTATGTTACTACCAGTTTTTATCCACGTGGAGAGGAATGATCTTGTGACTTGGGTGTTGGACTTTGGGTGTAGATCTTCCCTTCCCAGTCTGACAGCTGGAGGCAGAAATTCTCATACTGGCAGCTACACGAAGTGTAAGCCTCAGGCCTGCAGCCCAGTGTGAGTTTTGGGACTTACACTGCTCTAAATGCAGCTCTCTGGGACGTGATGCTGTAAATGACAGTGTAACATCACTTTTCACCTCACAAACAAGTCGTGAAGACATCAATGTTCCTGTTTGTGTTGCACTCAGCTACTGCAGTGAGAGGCATCATAAAATTGTGTGAGGCATTTGCACCAGTCTGTGAAGAGTGGTGCAGCTCAGTGAGGCCTCAGTGAATGCCTCTGAGTTAGTTTCAGAGTGGAGAAAATTTTTTACATCTTGAATGAATTAGAAGTCGGGAAAATTGAGTTGTGTAACAAAATGAAAAAAGGAGGAAGCATACTTTGGCATAAGTATTTCAGATCTGAAGCAAACAACTACAAGCAAATCCCAGGATTTAACTCCCCTAGAGTGAAAATTAATTCTCTAGTATCTATTACAAATACAGGTTATGCATTAAGTGCCATGTTGCATGTTCTGATGTTCATACTAAACAAAGACAACCAGGACAGCAGGCCTTTACAAGAATGCAGCATGGCTGAGGAAATCATGAAAATGAAAGAAAGGCTTGAAATTATCACTGAATAGCTTTCCACAGAAACATGAAATTACTTCTGTACTCAGGACAGAAATCAGCAATCACTAAGATGTAACAGAATGTATTAACTCAGAGCCGTTAAAGGAACAGATTTCTGACCACAGCACAGAGTGGTGATAGAGTTCTCCATAAAAAGACTCTTTTCTGTTTGGATTTGGATCAGTGCTTTGTTCAGTGACTTGATGTTTTGTGCATCACAATGTCTCTAGAAAGAAGAAGATCCTTGTCTCTCTGAGAGCTGAAAGCAAGAGATGGTATTAAGAAGACACTTGCAATATCTCAATACCTCATTGTTATTAAGGCAATTTATTTTAAATTATGACTTAGACAACCACAAAGGCTTCATCATGTTCTCAAACCATGCCCTGTGCCTGGCTCTCTGCCTTGCCTTCATCTGCACCAAATGATGTGTGATGTTTTACTAGCAAATAGAGCAGTGAATCAACACATTTACAGTACAGAAACAAAACCTTTCCCCCATATTCTGAGAAGTTTTTGCACGCTGGAGATCATTGAAGAAGCTTTCCTAGTGTTAATTGCTAACACAGACTTGAAAAATGGTCCTTTCACAGACCCATGAAATTAGGTATGATCCAGTAATTCAGAAAATAGTGAATGCAGGGAAGGACCATAAAACTGGAAGTGCTGTGAGTTTAACTTATTTTAGAGCCTAGATAAGATTACAGCCAATGGCACTAAATGAACACATGAAGATCATATTACAGATTAGGCTGAGGTAACCATGTAAGGGTTTTGATACTTGAAAGACACCAAAATTAAACTTGTAATTAGCAAACACTCTTTCTTGGATGAGTTGTCATCTCACAGGTGGGAATGCTCAACATTGGAATGGTTCACAGCAAGGGGGAGAGACTGAGGGTGTTTATGCCTTCTTCAGGTTATCTTTGGTCAAACGAGTTGCAGAGAGAAACAGGGAAAACACTTTTAACCAGAATTCTGAGTTTGGGAGGGCACATTTCTTAGGAGCGAGAGGCTCAAGGGGAGCTTGCACCAAGAGCACAGACACGGCGAGATCTGTCCCATCGGGTGCCACGACAGCTGGCAAAATTCAGCTGCCATCAGGGTGGGCAGCAGCAGTGGGGGGCCTTGCTTGTGGTCTGGCCACGGGGGACCACCACTGTGGGCTGTCATCACTCATCTAATGAGCCCGAAACCTGAGCAAAGGCCGCCCGGCCGCACTTTGCTATCTTTAGGAGGGGCGAGGTGAACCCACGAGTGCCGTGTGTGGCGGGCCCGGTTGGAGGAGCTCTGGGTGCCGATGACAGAGTGTCAGCATCAGTTCACACACTTAATCCCGGGCTCAGGCAGGCGGGCTCTCTGTCCTCAGCGTACAGGCACACATGGCCTTTCTCTAGTTCAAGCTTTAAAAGGCCCTGTAAGTCTCTGAAGCCGCGGGGTTCAGAGTAAAACATCCAGCATCCTGATTTTGGAAGCCTGTCTTTTGTGTGGCCAGCTTTTTATTTATTTATTTATTCATTCATTCATTCATTTATATTTTTATTTATTTATTTCTCAGTTGCTCCCTTTTATGGTGGGATATACCCTGAGACTAAACAAAGTGTGTTTATAAATGCCGTGGGTCGACCTCAGTCAGGTACAGGCACGAACACGGCGCAGCACCAACAACTGCATAATGATCTGAGAACATAAAGTCCTGAGCAACTAAAGGTCATTGGAAACATCAACATCTTCGCCTCCAGTCACATATATTTAATGTTTCAACTGGATTTTTTGTTGTTAGGCGTTTCTATCCCACAACAAGGAGCTGTGACATTGGTGGGATCTGACCCAAGGTTTGGAGGGTGGGGGCAAGAAGTAAAACATCCAGCATCCTGATTTTGGAAGCTTGTCCTTTGTGTGGCCAGTTATTAATTAATTTATTTATGTATTTATTTATTTATTGCTCCCTTTTCTGGTGAGATACACCCTGAGACTAAACAGAGTGTGTTTAAAAATGCTGTGGGTTGACCTCAGTCGGGTATGGCTCAACAGGGAACGAACACAGCACAGCACCAACAACTGCATAATGATTTAAGAACAGAAAGTCCTGAGCAACACAAGCTCACTGAAGAAATCAACATCTTCACCTCCAGTTACGTATACTTTAATGTATCAACTGGATTTTTTGTTGCTAGACGTTTTCATCCCCCATCGAGGAGCTGTGACATCAGTGGGGTCTGACCTCAGGCTTGGAGGGTGGGAGCAAGGAGAGCCCCTTCCTTGGCAGAAGACAAAGTTGGCTTCACAAGTCCTGTGCTCACTTCTCAAACAAGCCAAGGGCTGTGGCAGTAAAAACAGCAGGGGGAAAATACATGTGTGTTCTTCATATCTCAACATATTTAGCCTCAGGCTCTCCCTGAGCTTCAGTGTGAATTATTCCCTTGTGAATCAAGCCTCAGGCTGGTTTGATTATCAGAAGATCTGATTAAGGGAAGGAAATGAAAAAGAAAATTAAGACAATATTCCTAGAGAACCACCTGCATGAGTGCCTGGAGCTCATGACACATTTCAAGTTGTACAGTTAGCTATCTCAAATGCATCACCCCCAATATCAAGGGATCATTTTCTTTCCGATACACTCCCCAGAAGCAGCATCCAAGGCCTGCAAGTGTTGATTTGATGTCTCTGAAGTAAAAATGAACTAAATTTGAAATTAATATCAACATGAATTTCAGAAATTTTAAAAAATGCTCTTGGCCACATAGATTTCTTCAGGATGAGAAGTTTTAAACCAGAGATCCTGCACATATACACTGGTTCTTCATGAACTGAGGGCTTTACTGTTATTTTTCACTTCAGACTCTGTGTAAGTTGCATTTACTGTGAGCTTCTGCCTCCTCATCCAAGGCATAGAACGCTTGGGGTAAGCAAAATCTCCTGTTCATATCTGATAGCAGTAAATGAAGGAGGGCTGAAGCAACAAACTCAGGCTGAAGTTTCTAGTGCCAGAAAACCCAATGATTTAAGTATATTCCTGACAACAGGATTTGACCCAGTGTTATGAAAGTAGCTCCAAAATTTAGATTTAGATTCTTGCTACTTCTAGAAAGCTCACAGGCATTAGAGTTCCTAATTTCATCTCAAACTTACCCTTCTTTTTTCAGGAGTGACATGACTGTGGTGGCAATAGCAGCAGAAAATGCTATACCTAATGTTTCTTTTGCTTTGTTTATAGACCGGGCTGAAGAACTCCAAAAAAGTTTAATCTCCCATGGATTAAAATACTGGAGTTTGAAGCAAGTAATTTTTCATATTTTTTTCACCACCAACAGAAAGGATAATGAATATTCAGCTCTTTGGAGAAAAAAACCATCATGGAAATGCTTGGTTTGGTTTGAAGGTTTTGGCATTTTCGTGTAAAACTGGGGCAGGAGAGCAGGAGAGCACAGCCAGGAATTCAGTCCTGTGATCCTTGTACAACTGAGCATTATTTGTTTGTGATATTTGGGTCACCTTGCAGGGTAAATAAAAATTAAACTCCATGAATCAGGTAAGGGGATCCTGCTCTTGGGCTTACCTTCTGTAGGTCAGCCTAGGAAATCCTACTGTAGCCCCAAATTCCTTTGCAATTAAGAAGTAGAGTTGCAGATTTTGTCATTAACTCCGGGCTGACTGGCTTCAGGTAGAAATGACTGCAGACCACTGAGAAGGAGGGAAAGTCAGGACAGAGTGTGGAGAGCAAAGGAATCACCTCAAAAGGGAAATGCTGCCTAAAGCCAAAATGTCACAGAAGCAATCTTCACTTCACTGACGTGACGAGGCTGCCATCTGCTGGCAGCAGGAGGTACCAACAGTGAAGTTATTTCAAATATTATTTGGAATGATGTCTCAACGTTAACCTCTAGATGGAGACATAATCTTTAGCTAGAACTGAGAGTTTTCTTCTCTGAAATGTTGAAACAATTTATTTGAACATTTATTTCTGTTGTCTCAAACCTACACTTCAACATAAACTGTCATTTCCAAAACTGACAAAAATGAAGTGAAGGACACAAAAAAAGGTGTTTCACTTTGAAATAAAACTTAGGAATTGCAATGTTTGCTTCTAGTTAGCATTTTTCCCAACTAGTCATACTATATATGGAAATGAAAATGGATTGATTTATTGAAAAGCTTTTGAAGAAGAAAAACATTTATTACCATTAGTGGAGTTTATTATGTCAGAGGAGACTGATCTCCCTGTTGGATGGTCACATATTCCTTTTTTTTTTAAGTAATATAAGCATAACTTTTACGAGTACACAGAGGACATGTTACAGGTATGATGTGATTTTTTATATGTGTGAGCAATATTGAAATATTTCCGCAGCTCGTTCTATTATCTATTCCAACATATTGGTGTTTGGGGCCTGGAACCAATTCAGAGCAATGCCTCACAAAACCATGCTTAATTAATTAAAATTGAAGGTGTAGAAAAACAATCCTCTTTCTCATTTTTTGAAATATTTTGCAGATTCACGGTAAAGGTTTGGGTTTGCCCTAAAATGAAACCACAGATGATTATTTTTAAGGAGAAACAAAGAGAGAAGCCCCAAATCAAAATATGCCCAGCATCCAGTGCACTTGCTTCTCCTCATCAGGCCAAGAGGGGAACTGAAATTCAATGCTATGGATATAAACATGCCTGCAGTGTTCTGATCCTGTCTTTTAGCCAGAAATTTCATCTTTCTCCTGAGAAATCTCTCCTAGAGAAAGTTTCTGCTGAACTGAAAGTTCCTGCTTCACTCCAAGGTAACTTCTAAAAAGTTGACTTGCAAGTTGCTTGTTTGTTTGCTTGTTTTGCTGCATTAGTTTCTTTTCTTCAGAATTATTAACTTCTTCGTACAGCAGAATCCTTTTCTTTCTCTTTTTTTTTTTTTTAACAAGCTTTCCTCAAGGGAGAGGTTAGAAGGAGAATGACATAATTTTGTGGGGGTTTAAAAGAGAGCATGGAGGAAGCAGGACACTCTCAAGTTTGAAGAAGTACCAAGTTTGCAGTGGGAGGCTGCTGCTATCAGGGTTGGAATCTGACTGGTTAGAAGTCAGAGGTGAATAGAGCTGATGCTTTGGAACAGTTTCAGCCAAATGCATTTCCATCAAACTATGTTTTCTTAACTGGAGTCAAACATCTCACATCAGATTTAAAAAAAAAGGAAATCAAGTGAAACTTCCCAGGGCAAGTTTGATCAGGAAGCATGAAGAAGATGCGGGGAGAGAATTCATGGACAGATTCTACTCCATCTCCATCCCAGTTCCCGGGGAAAGGAATTTTCCAGTCTCCAAATGTCCATGTTGTTGCCTTTCCCCACTGGTATTTCAGCAGAGGACAGGGATAAGCAAGGTGCACATCTGAGAGGGTTTCAAGGGGAAGACAGCATCTCTTCTTTGGTGGATACAGCAGAGATGTGGGATTGCTCACAGAGAGCAGGGCCAGAGCAGCAGGAATACAGGAGGGAGCTTTGGGGCAATGCTCAGGAAGGGACAGATGCCAGGGCAAAAGGGAAATCTCCTGTGGTAATTGCAGAGGAAAGGTTATGCACATTTAAACATACCCAGCAGAACAGCTTGGAGATTTAAAATATGCACCACCAACCACTACATCAAAATGTAGCGTAGAGTAAAATCCTGTCTGTGGTAAACCCTGTTATGTATTAGTGTATTAGGCAGAGCTGTCAAAATCCTTGTTTTCAAAGGAAAGAAGGACAACAGGAATAATCAGAGAACAAATTAAGAAGAAGGAATATTTTTGACTATTTCTGGGTTTTTTTCCTCTTACCACCCTGCATTTATCTCAAAGAGCTCTCAGGGTACTTGAAGCCCATGCCCAAGTTAGAGATCCCCTTTGGGAGTGTGAAGACAAAGCACTGCAATTCTGGACTTAGAGGGGCAGGAGAGGAGGGGCTTTTCCCCAGTTATGTGTCATCTCCCACTTCAGAAATAATAAGAGGTTGCCCCCAGCCCTCTCCATCCTTATCAGATGACTTCAGGCCCAGATTCCCCAAATATTTCTGCCTCTATCTCACACAGATTTCTCTGAAGAAAAATGTCTGCTCATGACAAGTTGGAAAAGCAAAATAAAGAGCATAAAGTTGTTTGGATACTGGAGCACTGTTGCTCCCCATATTTGACTCGTGACCTCTCTTCTTTCCACAGTTATCAGTGCCTCAGGCTGCTCCAGGAAATCCTAAAGGAGAATTTTGCTCTTAGTAAAGACAAATTATGTGATTTGAGATACCAACATTTCCCACTGAGCACTCTGAGAAAAATGACTGGAATACTGTCTCAATGTTATGCAAGTACCAAAATATGCTTCTTCTATTTAGTTTATTTCACATTTTGACTATTTAAGGACCTCAGTGTTAAACTCAAGGGTCCCAGTTGGTTGGTCCCATTTTCTTGAATGAGATTACCTCCATATTTACAGCTGATTAAAAGCTTCCAGGATGCTTAAGGCAGTCAGAGACTGCTACAGGCAAATCCTTTATACATCAGATATTTTACTTGACATTAATGAGGGCAGGTAAGGTGTTGATCAACAGAGGAACAAGCAAAAAGGTAAAAGGCTGGAGAGTAAAACTGACATACCAAGTTACACCTTATTAAGTCAGATTTTGTCTTTCACACTTTATGGCATAGAGTGGTTCTGAAGGAGGGGATTTCTGTGGAAATCTCCCCCAAAAGAGTAATAGTTGTATAAAAATAGAAATGAAAAAAATGAATGAGACAGTCAAGGACACCTCTGTAAGACACTGCTCCACAGCTTCTCTGGGAAAAGTTGTCAGGCTCGGGTGTGAGAAGCACTGGAGGAGTTTCGAAGTGGGGTTTGGAACAAGGCTGGAGGAGAAGCAAGAGAGAGGCTGTGAAGGGAATGACATGAGCAAGTCCAGGGTCATGACTTGGCCAAAGATTTTGGAACAGATTCAGGGTGACAGGAGAGAATTTGCCAAGAGCAGAGCTGGGCAAAATAGATTTAATTATTAGTGAGTTTTAGTTGAAATGAGTGTCTAAATCAAAAGAGGAAGAGAAATACAGCAAAAAACCCACAAAAACCACCTTAAAGTAAAACAAAAAAGTGATAATGTTTTCACAATATTTTTAGTTAGTCCTTTTGTTAATCTTCCCATTGATGGTGTCATAAAATTACATTACTGTTGTTCCTAAGCTTGAGAAAACAGGGAAGATACTGTCAATGACCCTATGCCTTGGAATGGGATTTTCTAGAGAGTAAAGATTGTTGAAAAATAGCAGGTACATTATTATTATTTATTATAGCAGATACATTATCTATTTCACCAGCGTTTTTCAGGTGTGATGAAACAGAAACAGTTATTTTCTAATAAAATTTCTAATAATTACATCCGTTGAAACACACAGAGTGGGGACGGAGGGGCCAAGGGCTGATCTTCGTGAGGCTCCCCTCAATTCTTGCCTCAGCAAGGAGGGAACAATTAACAAGGAGGAAAACAGGAGAGGGCAGAGTCGAGTCAGAAAAGCTAAGGGAGGAGAAGTTTGGCGCTTGGAGCTGATGGTCAACAGCACAAACCACGGGGAAATGGGGAAGGGAGTTGGTTTTCCAGCTCCACGCAGGATGAGCTGTGCAAAGTGCTCCAAGAGGAAGGGACCAGGGACCAGAGGAGCAGGGGACAGTCCCGGTGGCAGCTGGAACCTGCACATCCCCTCAGCTGACTTCCACTGCACACCAACAGGACTTGCTCGACCTACTTTCCTCATCTTGGTACATGTAAGGCTTCAGCAGAGTGGCTTTTTTGGAAACAGGATGCAATTTCAGGCAAGAATGTTCCCTCAAAAGTAAATAAACACGAAACGGATAGGATGTTATGTTCTATTAACACTAATCACGGACTTCTCTGATTGTTGAATTTTTCTGAACACCAGATTCCTGTCGAGGCTTTTCCTACTCTCTCCTTTCTTTTCTTCTTTTTTTTTTTTTTTTTGGCCCAATCATATTAAAAATCCATGATGTTTCTTGTACATCAGTCAGGGAGAAATGCACTTCTTCAAGCCTTTTATATCTTCAATATCTTGAAAGTGATTTGAATCTGTGTGATGCCCTATTACAGAAGCCTTGCTGTTCCTGATTTGATTTTATGAATACACACAATTGTTATGGTGTCCCTTTACTCAGTATGAATTTAGCATGATATATTTTTATCTCTAGGTTATCAAAAGTCCCACCTGACATAAAAATTGCAGGTACAAGAAGCATTTGCCCTTCTTCAAAATGATCATTGAATTTATTTCCAGTCTCTGAGATTTTACCCTTGAGAGCAGGTAGAGTGTATATGAAAAGCCAGAGTGTATATAGAAATTATGACTTTGAGGTAAATACTGATAGAAAAAAAAAATCAATTTTGTATCCTTGGTTAAAGGATGAGGTGTCTCTTTTTACAGCCCACAGTTCTTGTTCCCTGCTCCCTCATGGCAGCTGAAGGGAGATCTCCCCTCCCTTTTTAATCATTTGAGGAACTATTTACAGGTCTAAATTGTCCTCCTTGATATCACTAAAAAGTGACTTCCCACAGGTCACGTCTTTGGGATGTGAGCAGCACACGAAACGGAGCCCTACAAACTTCTCTGGTTTTGCTGTATGGATATTGTTATTTATGCACAGCCCAGCACCTCATGCAGTGAAAGACTTTTCTCCTTTGCTCACATAAGTCAGCAAATGTCACACGAGTATGAAAATATAGCTGATATTTAAGTAAGATGGGTTAACATATAGTATAGTGGAATTGGACTAAAATCCTACAGAGACAGTCTAATTGGCTGCTTGTTTCTTGTAGATAGACCCAAAACTTGGCGTGCTGAGTTACAAATTCAATTTAATACCAGTAGATGGAGCTTGACACTTCTTGGCAAGATCCCTTCACATTAGTAGATCATGGGAATTCTTATTGAAAACAGAACAGCAATTTTTATTATTTTCCTTTCAGCTTAATTTGCTTTTGTGGATAAGATTTGTAATGAAAAATACTGTCCAAACATCACCTGTTGAAAGGCAGGTTTGGATACTGTGACTGTTCAGAAATACAGAGGGGAATCTTATTAATACTGCTTTAAAAGCACTGTTTGTCTCTGAATTGTTCTGGACTGTATTTTTTGGCATAACTTTTTACAGAGATACAAGAGAAGTCTTGTGCTTATGTGAAACGAGGGCAACAGCACTTAGTGTGGGGCTAAAGTAGGCATGTTCTGAAAAGCTTGAGTGTTTAAAGATAGAGTTAAGCAAATTTTTACATGCTTTACTGATCTTGGCCTTGATTTGTCTAATTTCTTAGTAACAAACACTGAATAGCATAGGAATGTTTCTCTCTTGTGAACATGGAGAATTCAGCTCTTAGTCCACATATTTTAAATAAGTCTTAATCAGAAGGGTTGTCTGTCTGAAGGTTGTCTGTCTCCTCTTCCTGTCCTCAGAAACACCTCACAAAATTTGTGAAGTGAAAACTAATAACTCACTTGCTCCCCCTCCAGAATTAGTAAGATAACATAGAGGCTCTTCTACTCGGAGTTATGAGTAGAGCAAACTTCATTTTCAGTATTCCAGTGCAGGAGAAGGGAATGCAGGTGACCTTGCCCCTGATAAGGAGCAGCTGTGTTAATTACCCAAAACAGCCTTGCCCTTAATGAGTCACAGCTGTATCCAATAAAGATAAGTGATAGAAAGGAGTGGGGATGAGCTCGTGAGGGGAAATCATGAAGGACCATCCTGGGGAGGGGGAATCACTGCTGTGGGGTCAGTCTGGGTGTGCAGTTAGAGCTTTTTGTTAGAACCTGCAGTCAGAGGCTGTGAACTAATCCCTGAAGTCACAGTCTAGCTGTGTCAAAGTCTGCAGTCAGGGGCTGCACACTGATCTCTGCAGAATTTAGTGGGGAATAAGCAGCAGCCAGAGGCTGCAAGGGAAGCCCACAGCAGGAGCTTGCTGCAGCCAGAGTCAGGGAATGGTTGGAGTCAGGATGGCTGAGCTGTGAAGAGGAATAAACCAGGACCCTTTTCATGCTGTGATAAACAAGAGGTCTGTGTCTCAGTTCCTTTCTACCCCCCTAACAAGAGGGCTGCTGCAACATTCCAGGTATGTTTTTTCCCTTACTTTATGCTATTTTCTGGGTACATCATCCAGGTATGTTTTTTCCCATATTTTATGCTGTTTTCTGGGTATATAATCCTTCAGACAGGAGTAACTCAGTGGTGTTTGGTTCTGTGGACAGCAGGAGACTGATCCCTACTGGTGTGGCAGCCACAGCAGCGTGGGCTATCCCTTTTCCATTCTGAAACCACAGACATTCATCCTGAGTGACGTGGGGGGAGGACTCATGCCAGGCCTCAGGGTCCACAATAAAACATGCCTAAGCAATGATGAGAGCCGAGGGCTGCTGTGGGAAGCTGTATTTCATCCTGAGCCACAGCACATGCCATTGCAATGCCGGTAATGGTGACAGGAGCAAGGCTGCAGCGGGACGGGGACAGGCCGTGGGAGGGTGGCCACGGTCTCCGTGAGTCACAGTGAGATAAAAATGCAGTAAAACCGCTTGGCCAGGACAGTGTGAACAGACACAAGGAGAGATAAAGTCAAGTGATGCTTTGAAGGTGGTCTGGTCTTTAAATGTGGTGCAGATTAGGGAGGCTGTGAGAGGGCTGAGGCCTCGCTGAGCAGGGCCTGTGTTGTTATTCCCAGTTTTTTCTCCACATGAGGAAATGGGGGGGCTGTGTTCCTACAGATAACACAGCAGTGCTGCCCTGGCTCTTCTGCCAAGGCTGTGCAGCCTTGCCTGGTGTCAATCACCTCCAGAGACAGCCTTTTGTTACACAGGGACAGTCCTGACCTCAAACGCTCCCACTGCAGCAGGACACTCTGTGGGGAACCAAAAATACTTTTTAAAAAAATTCTTTGAACTAAACTTTTGTGGATAAGGGCAAAACAACTTGAAGAAATCCCAGTCACTGCTAAGGCTCATCCCAGTGGTCTTGCTTAGGGTACTCAGCAAGTGGCACCAGTGAGTGTCCTTTCAGTTCTCTGCTTCATTTGTAAGCAGCTTCACTTCTCCTTTTTCCTAAAGAAAAAATCACATTAGACTAAGCTATGTCCTTTACCATTTCCCAATCTCTTCAGAGGTTTTTTCCTTTCTTGGTTAGCTCACAGGAAACAGTCTTAATGCTACAGGCAAATATTCAGAAGTACATCTTTTTTTGAATTGCTCATTGAGACAGCTTGAGTGACACCAGATTGTGGCCTTGCTCAGAAACCCCATTATCCCATTGTTCAGAAACTCCATTATCCCATTGTTGTTTTGGTTATCTTTTTGTGTTTAACCCTTTTCCTCACTTTCTGTCGCTCACTTACTCTGGGCTGTCACCTCCCCTTCAGTCTGGTGATGGCAGGTTATGTGTTTGGCACTGGGTTTCCTTCTTCTTTTCTGAAGCAGTTGGGAGGTCTTCAGGCCCTGGAGCAAAAATAAATGCTGACTGCTCCTTTTGATGCCGGGGAATGTTACAGCATAGTCCATTACCAGATGATTAGAGGAGCAGAAATAAACCTTGAGCACGAAGCTGCAGTTCCCTGCTCAAATGACACTAACCCTATTTATAGACACGGAGTAGGCTGAAAGTAGATGAGGAACCAAAACATTAGGGAAATAACTTTCTCAGGCACCACCAGGCAGTGACAGAATTATCTCAGTAGTATTTAGCTTTTGATATTGGAGAGCAGGGCAAGTGTGTGAAGGGCTCTGGGACAGCCTCACCAGGCTCCCTGTGCTCCTGAGGAGGAGCACCACGGCTTGGAGGCAGCTGTGGAAAGGCTGAACAGGCTGAGGTGGACAAAGGGCTGGACAGAATGTGCAGTGTCTGCCTTTCCAGGGAAGTGACTGAAATTAATGACATCCTTGGTGATATTTTTAGGCTTTCTCTAATCCCTCGCTCCTGAGGGCCGAATGATGAGTGGAGTAGAAATTATGGTGATGGGATGGGAAGGTGCCAACATCCAGAGCTGGCAGATGCTAGAATTGGAAGCATTGAAAGGTTGATGGATGGTACAGGATTTTAAAAGATTTTGGAGTTTTTGGATGAATGTATTGAAAGTCAGACACACTGAAGGGGGAAGCAAGTTATTTTATTTACTGACTCATTCAAATGACATGGTCACATAAAGCACTATCCTTGGAGGAGACAAGAGCCCCACTTGCACTATAGTCACAGACTTGCAGACATGATATAAAAATTGAGGGATTAATGCCAAAGATGAAAACATTTTGTACCAAAAATGGCATTTAGGCCTCAGAGGGACTGACTGGGATTTGTAGTGAATTGCCATCAAATGCTTTATCAGGAGAAGTCATGCAGCAGTTCATGCAGTCACACAACTCCAAGCTAGTCTTCTGGGTTTTTGGTAGAGAGAGTTTTTTTATGTGTTAGCTTGGACAATTTATCAGCCTGAACTTGTTTTCCTACAAAAATGTTACAATAAGAGCAAGACTACTTTAGAAGTTGGCCTCTTTTCTTCTGAAATGGTATTTATATATTATTTGCTTGATAAATATAATTTATATATTATTTGCTTGAAAGGTATAACATGGGATAGGTAATTTGAAATCTATTTCCTTTGGTTTCAGTGGTATTCTTCAGGCTTTATGTAGACTTAAGTAGCAGTCTGCAGCCTGGCCATAGCATTATTTCATACAGTTATAGAGGAATTAGCCTTCCTCAGGAATTCCTGTTGCTACAAATCAGCCAAAGCCAGGGTCTATGCAGGGAAAAGGAAAAAATGAAGAGAGGTGGGGGAAAGAATCAGATCATTTATTTCAAGAAGAGGAATTAATTCATTGAAAGAAAGAGGTTTAGTTCTGGAAGTAGCGGAAATGTGTAATGAATCATCATAAAACTGAACAGGAAACTACTGTGGGAATGGCACATGCAGAATGAAGCTGGAAAATTAAGGCCAGACTGGGAATTCAAACTCCAAGATCTCACCAAGGTAGTAAACACAGGAGTCATTTGCCAAGCAAGGTTGTTAAGGAAAGAAAGCTTGGATAACTTGTGGGGAAGACAGATGTTCTGTACTTGAGAGAGTGGATTTAAGGTTTTACACTTCAGGAATACGGAGAGGAGATAAATGTAAAAGGCTTGTTGGACCCAGGACACTTTTCCTGTCCAGCAGTGCCTGTTCAACTGCAGCCTCTGATGTGCTGTTCCAAAGACAAGCACAGGTCAGGGGAGGACAGTTCAGTCAGGCAGGAGAGCACAGCCAAATGAGGTCTCAGTGCAAACCCACTGGAAGTATGAAGAGAAAGCAAGTTGTGTCAGAGAGGAGTTGGAATTGATTTGTCATTGTGCTGTAGTTAGGTAACACTCTCTCCAAATTAAGGATGCAGCATATTAAAAAATGGCAATAGCTAAGACATGTCACCTAGGGAGTTTCTTTGCAAGACCAGGGATAGGAAAGGAGCTTTTTTTCTCCAGTCTCTTCCTTTGGCAGTTCCTAAAAATGTTTTTAATGGGTGGTTCAAATGGGTTGTGGACAGAGTGGAAGATGGTCTGGCAGATGATTACGTTCTTCATAAACCTATTAACTGAAAGTTGGAGGGAGGTGGAAGGCAGGTGACAGCAATGTCTGTGTCCCAGGAGAGGTAGGAGAGGAAGAAGGCAGGGAATACCAAGTGGAATTTGCCAGAATTAACCCTGTGATCCTGTTGTGTGGGAATGTGCAGAATTCAGCACCAAGAACAAAGCAGCCAAGTCTGTCCCAGCAGCTCTCTGTGCCGTGGGGGAAGGCCAAGAGCCCAGGGAGGTGTAAATCCCTGGGAGATTGGTGTGGGGGAGCCAAGAGCATGCTGAAGGAAGATGCTGAACCTGGCAGTCAGGACAAGGCTTTGAACTCTGCAGATCCCTAAAGGTGACAAACTCAAAGATATCATGCAGTGGTGGTCATGATGAACCATCACAAAAAGAAAGATTGGGGTCAAAGAACATAAAAATAACTTGGTTTTCTTGTTGTTTGCTTATTTTTGTTTTTTTAAGGCAAGTTCTTGTATGCAGTGGCTCCCTGGTGAAAGGGAAAACTGGAGGGTGTAGAGCTCACCTTGACTGATGAGGCAATCAACCTTGTCCCCAAATAAGAAATTCAATCTGTTTCAGTTATTATTAGTTATTATTAATATTGGTTCTTCTTATTATTGAATAATAATTCAATTTTTACATCACAGGAATATTGTGTGCCTGAAACCCTAGAGAGCAATCATCTCTAAATAAACCCTAAAGAGCTGTTTCCATACCTCCCTGTGACCAGAAGCTGATATTTGACAGTAACTTCTGCTCGATTTTTATTTTTACTTAATAGGGTAGGGTTTTTTTCCCCACAGAGAAAACACTCATATCCTTTAGTCTCCCTACAGTCTTCTTTCTTCTGCTTTTCTGGACTGCAGACCAGGACCATTTTTTCAGTTCCTATTTCATATTTTTAGGGGAATTTATTGCAACTTTCAGTAGTGATCGCTTTGGGCCTATGACATCCTTCACACTTGTCCTCTGCAATGGACATTTCTATGTACATCTGGTCTGGTTGGTGCAGAAGAAGCCATAAAAGGTGCAAAGATTGTCTGAGATACTAAATCTCACACTTTTCTTTTAGTTTTACCCTCGTGGAAACTCATGACCACAGGCTGAGGATCTCTTTAGGCCGCTCCTTTTCCAGTTAAAGCTCTCATTTCCAAGACTTAGCAAATAAGTCTTGAAGCTCTGGTGTTGTTTTTTCCCAGATCTCCTCCCTACCTCTTTTCTCATCCATCCCTAAATACTGTGGGAAGAGTCATCATTATTTCTTGCCCTTCTTGGTGTCTTATTCAGATTCCTGCTTAGATTTCTCAGCCCACAAATCAATTTTCAATCTCCATCTCAAAAGACCAATAAATCTACTATTTTGTGCGTTCTGGCTCTTGTTTCTCCTCATGGGCTTTCTTACTATTTTCACTCCATTTTATACTTCCCATGGAAGCTGTTCCCATCCTGTCCTCCTTATTGCCTCCCTTCCAGCTTTGCCTCATCATTCTCTGCTCGTTTTAAATAAATTTCTCCTTATAACACAGTTTTTTGAGCAAAGCTTTCAATGATGCTCCCACCCACAGGCCTTAATCAAAGCCCCATTGAAGATTGTGGGAAGGTTTTAATGGACTTGGGATTGTGCATTAGAAGTGGTATCTCTGAGGCTGCCTTTGTGTTCCTGTCTGTGGAATAAGCTTCAGGAATATTGAGTGAATCTAAGTTCGTTTTCCTCCTGAAAACTAAATTTTTGATGTGTTTAAAGTACACCCGCTCTTTAACTCAGCGTAACTGGATGTATTTGTTAATTTAATCTGAAAAGGAATAAATCTTGGATCATGTTCAAACCCAGAGATTGTCTAAATAAGGAAAGGATTGAAAAGAAAGGAAAACACCAGGAAAGTAAGGGATTGAGAGCTTCCTGGAGACAAGAAGCAGGTATAGCCAAATGCTGGAGCTGAGGATTATTTAAAATTCCTTTGACCAGTGTACTTCTTTGTGAGATGGATCAAATACTGTTTCTATTACATGACAGGGGTTCATTTCCTTTCCCTAGATAAACACTTTAAGGTGCCAGACTCCTCTGTGAGATGATAAATGACTTCCTAGACGTCATCATAAAGGAAGTTGTTCCTTATAACTGTTCTAAATCTGTTACATATCAAATTTCCTGTGCATGGCTGCCACTCTGCGCCGCTTTCCAAACTGTATTTCACAAACGCGCAGTGTGTCTTGTAACACCAAGGCACTCATTTCCCAGCTCCATCTCTGGCCCCGTTCTCAAAACACAGGAGGTCATGGATTGGATTTAAAAGTTAGCATAACACATCCTGCCTACCTTGAATTACAAAAAATACACAACCTGGATGAGTGATTTATGAATTTCTAATTACAGACAGGACTGCTCTGTTTCAGTTCAGCCTGGTGAAGCTGAGAGCAGCTGAAATCTGCTTATTTCAGTGATAGGAAATTCAGGAAGAAGGTTATTGACCTCTTTGTTTTGGAAAATGTGGATAGTGGTTTATATGTCCTACTGGAAACAACAATAGAATCTGAGATTGTGCCTGTACTCATGTACTTTCAGATTGCCTGATAGACCAATAAATATTCTGCCAGGCCTTTTGGGTCTTCACCCATTTCCACTGGCAATAAATTGTTAAAATAAGCCTCTCTTTTTGTGGCACTTGACATTTGAAGGCAAGTGCTCATTGTCAGATCATGTGTTCTTATCAAATTAATTTCTCCATTGTCATAAAAGCAAGTTGCAGAGTCATAGAAAAGCAGAGAAATTGTGGCAGCTGTATAAGCAGAAGTACAAATACCTGAAGTTGGTCTCTGGGGTTGTTCATCACCAGATAATCTTTATGTTGATGTTTGAAGCATGTGTCTGCAAAGCACCTCTTGTTAATGGAATATTTTTCTTAATTCCTTGTCTTGAGACACATGAGACACTTGTTTCCGAGACACTTGTTTGAGCCCCAGCCAGATGTTTTTTCTCCCTATCACTGGATCTGTGTGCCTGACAATGTCCTTGGGCCAAGCTTCAGGTGGGCTTCAGGTGCCTCAAATTTCCATCATCAAAAAGTCCTGAAAGACAAACATAACTCATGTGACATTTTCTTCCAACTCCCAAATTAGTCCAGTTTTCATAGAGCCCTGCTCTTGGTCTGCTTCTGTAACCCCCTCATCCAGCAATACAGGATTTCAAAACTGCTTTCTCCATTAACAAGCTCACATTAAATTAATTCAAAGCAGTGAGACTTTAATGTGTAGTAACCTGAGGCACAGAGGCAATCCCATGGAAGGCAGAAACTGGAATTACTTGCATTATATAAATGTTGGGAGAATGTTCCAGAACAGCTGGGACAGCAACAAATGCATGTGGGATGCTGAAAGGAATGGTGAAAAAGCATAAGTCCTTGACATTATGTATTTGTGTTATGGCTTTTGTTTTAGCTTTAGAGATGTTTGGAATGTGGTCATTCCACTGCTTGGCCTTCCAGTGACAAAGCTGAAGGTCTTGGAAAAGAATAGTTCAAGTTATTCCAGGCTGGTGCTTATTAAGCAACCTTTGAAACACTAAACATATTAAATCCCAGTCTGGTTTGGTCAGGAAAACCTGAGCGAAGAAAAATGTGAATTAGGCAGAAAAACTGAGCAGTACTGGAATCTACCACAGGCTATTATGAAGGCATTAAACAGGAGGGCTGAGAATCACCCCTCTGAAACAAAATAAAATAGCCTCTGGTTTAGCCCAACACAGATGAAACCAGCTCCAGCACTTGGATGCATCTCCCATCTCCAGGAGAAGCATTAATTTTTCTGCACATGTTATTTTACTAAAGACCTCAGCAGAGAGGAAAAGACAAATGTATGATTTATATTCTAAAGAGTGTTATCAACCTTTAAATCTGCTAGTGAACTTTTGAGAGGTAAATTGCAATTGCATCTATATAAATGCCAGCTTGTCTGTTATCAGAATAGGATTTTTTGTTGTTTTGGTGACTTCAGTTTCCCTGGCAGAGGAAAGAAAATGATCACCCAGTTCACATGGAAAATGGGCAGCTTCAGCATTTCTTCAGTGAAATAGAATTTCCAGGGAAATTCTATTCCCTGGAAAAATTCTTAGGCTCAGTTTGTGTGGACTGTTTATGGCACTGACTTGGCAAAGCTGTGCCTTCAAATCCTTATTTTATTGGAGAGAATAAAATACCCATGGCTCAGTTCCGGATGGTACAACTGATAGTACAACAACTCATGTTCCAGTGAGGAAAATGAGTTGTTTGAGGATCAATTCCTTTGTCTCTGCAGTCTGTCTTTATCTGCATGACACTGCTAGGGCATGTATTCCCAGGGAGAATAAAGGTATTGGAATCCAGATTTTGACCTGAGCATACCTGTATCCATCAGAGTGCTCAGGGAAAGCCTCAATGCTTCAATCACCTGAAGAGATTGGTAGCTGTAAAATCTATTCTCTTGTGGAATAATCACTTGGATAATGAAAGATCAGGAGAGAGTTCCAGTGATGTGAAATATTTGTGATGATATTACTGTAGCCCATAATTATTTGCTGCATTTATTTGTTTTCCTTAGTCTGTCAGCTTTTAGAGAGGTGATTAATATTGGTTTAGAAATCCTTGCCTTCTTTAGCTTTTACCTGTGAAAAATTCTTTTTTATTCCACCTCTCCTGCTGTACCTCCAGTCAATCCTTTGGCATGTCCCTGAGGAGATCCTGCTTTCCTCCTCCCAGCTTAACAGAGCTGCTGCTGCCTTGGTTCTTCATACTGGAGACTTCCTCACCATCAATTTTCACTTGATCTTGATTTTCACATCACTTAGAGAGCCTAAAAATGTCAGGGTGTCTGAGAGTGCAGTCAGGACCCTGTGACTAAGACTGGCCCTATATTTCTCCATTTTCACACTGAATGTGCAGCATTTTAGCGTTGTCTTTTCTATTTTGACTATAAGCTCCCTGTCAGAGGCAATTTTTCTGGGCTGGAGGAGAAGAGTGATCTCTTACCTCTGCAGCTCCCAGGATGAGAGTATATTAGATGAGGATGTTGTTTTAGACCATAATAATTCCAAAAGATGTACTTTGATTTGCATGTTTTCAAGATCTGCATCAAAGATCCCTCTGGTGATGAATTGTAGCTCAGTACAGAAAGTGCAGGAAATGCCTTTGCCCAAGAAGCTGTCAAGGAAAACTCTCCCTGAGGTGACCCCGCCTGTGAGCCTGGCTGTGCTCCAGCACAGGGGAGCCCTTTGAAGCTAAATGTATATAAACACGAGTACACAAACCCGGTAGCAATACAGAGCTGAGCAAATGCCAGGCCATTGTCTTTGCATGAAGAGCTCCGGGGAAGGACAGCTTCTCGTGGCTGCTCTGCCTAAAATGGGAAGCGGTGAGCAAGAGCAGCGCTTGGAGGGAGGCACCACGACTGGCTGGAGCCTTGGGCTGTGTGATGGAGCACCAGGGATGCTGACACCCACGGGGCGAGCCGAGAGGCCGCCTCCTGCTGCATCCCATCTGATAGGGCTGGTTTGAAAACGTCCTTCGTCTTCAGTGCTGGAGATAAGGCCTCTTATTTATGAGAGTGAAAATTCCTCTGGCATGGAGAAGAAGCACCTCGGCGTCTGCCCTGAAAGGCATCGAGGTCTCTCTCAATGCCCCGAGAGGGATTAATTACAAACATCTGCTAATTACAAACATCTGTTGCCATGAGAAATCCATCTGGGCTCGCACCTTCCCTTCTTGTGCGCCCACACTGAAAATATACTTCGCATTTAAGCAGTGCATTTACTTGATACTAAAAAGGATGTAAAATAATAACACTTCGAGGGGAGGAAAAATGTCTACATTTCCGGCTGGCTTTATTCACCGATCTCCCACACTGCAAAATGCATCAAATACTTCCCTTTTGAAAAACGATGTAGATAATGGCTCACTATTAGCACTAATTGTACCCTGTGATGTTCGGGAAAATTCAAAAGCGACTGGAAGACCGGCCAAGAAAAGCTGAGAAATCACTACAACAATTGATTTAATGAAGTGATAAGGTGTATATAATACTCTCTGCTTGCAAGTGAAAAGACACCTCTGCTGGTTTTGATTTGGTGCCAAGAGTAATAAAAAATACAACGACGAAGGAAATACAAAAGCAATCAAGAATGTAGCCTATCTTCATGATCATTTTCCTGAAATAAAACACCTGGAGAAATAGAGAAGCACCAGGCTCAAAGTGAAAAAAACCGAACTTCTACATTGGTTTGGATATTGCTGCATGCAGAAAAAGGAAAGGGAAATGACTTTGCCATACATGCTTATAAATTGCATCATTTAAAATCATTTGACTGAAATCATAGGATGAAAATTGAAGATGGTGACAAAATTTGGGCACCAGACACTGAAAACCCAGGAACATTAACAGAAGTTGATTTATTTATTTCCCCGTGGCAGAGATGAATAACCCCAGGAATTGTAGCTGTACTTCTTGCCTGTTCAGCTTCCTTGTTTTCAAGGCTCACTATTAGTTTTACCAAAAAAAGGCTCTTCAAGTCTCCAAACTTCTCAATTATGCAAATTTTTTTTAGCCTGGTTTTGGGATAAGTACTCTTTTGATTGAATATTGTTTGTATTCTTTATTCTCTTGGACTTACTTCCCACATAGCACTCCTGGATATAATTTTGGATCATCCTATTTGCATATTCTGCCACATGGACAATCACTTCTAATATGTTTTTATGCATCTTCCTCTGCTTCTTTTCACACCAGGCCCTAAGATCTCACAGTAGGCCCTGCCAGTATGCCAGAAAAAGCCGTTATAGCATTTTTAGACATTAATTATTTGGCTCGTTCAAGTCCTTATGATTTTCTTATTTCTAGGAATTGCATCCAAAAGTTCACATGACTGAAAGGTTATTAAATATTAATTTTGGGAAAAGGAAGACTGTTCTCTCTTCTTCCTCTTCTAAAGCCCTCTTTTGATTTACTGCTTTCTGTAGATCCAAATGTAAATAATGTCACAGCAAATAAGTGTTTAGTGTCTGTGAAGTTTACTCTGTTTGGGTTCTTAAGTCTGAGTTATAATGCATATAAATTAGTGGCCAGCGAGTGTTGTTTAATTATCTGGAAGCCTTGTCATTGACAAAGTGACCTGTGCTGGCTTTCTTGCCAGGAGGAATTGAAGTTGTTATGTTAAAGTCTGGACAATTTCATGTAAATATTTACCCCCTCAATGAAGAGGTGTTAAAGCTACTTGGGCCTCAGGATGTTAAATCCTGGGGATCACACAAGTCCCCATGGGAAGGCAACTTCAAGTTCCACAGGGAAGCTTCAGATGCTGCTGTAGTAAATGAAAAGATGCTCAAACAAGGTGATGAGAAGAAGTTTGGGCTTGATCATGAGCATGCCTGTGATGCCTGGAGTTTTAGCTCTCATGTATTTCAGGTTCTGTGCTGCCCGGGGGTGCAGCTCTGAGCTCACAGTCAGTGTCACTCAGATCCCTTCACAGAGTAGGGACACAGAACAAATCCTTTTCCTGCTGCACACCAAGGACAACTTTCAGCCCAAAAGCACAAACAAGGGTGGGCTGGAGGGAGGAACAAGAAGGATGGGACCTCCCAGCCTGGAGCTGGAATTGGACAATTAAACCCCAGTGTGCAAATGGACCAGAACTTATAAAAGTGTGAGACCTTGTGACTGGTCAGGCATTTTTGTGACCATTCTGGATCCACCTTGGGTGTAGCCCTGGCCAGGCTCTTGTCCTGCCCAAGGTGTACCCTGGAGGCCTTTCACTAAATATTTACTTTATTCCCTAGCTCTGACCAGTCTCTGTGTCAGGTCAGCCTTCCCAAGGCATCACCTGGGAAAAATGATCTGCACACAAAGAGGGATCCTCCTCTCTGTGCTTCCCTCACAGTGCCCATCGCTGTGATTTGTCTGGGTTCTTTTGTACTGAGTGAAGGTCTGTGCAAAGATGTAGATCTTGATGCCCCACAGCCCATCTGAGATGCTCCAAAGTCTTCTGCCTGGCTTCTGCCTGGAGCCCCAGGTGTGTCCTCTAAGTCTTCCAGCACTGGGTATCTCAGCCAGGCTGGGGTGGCTCACAGGGTGTGTGACAGAGGTGTGTGAGCAGCTGAAGCAGGTCCTCACCCTCAGCAGCTCAGAACAATGGCCACCAGCCCAAGGGCTGCAGTTTTGGTCAGTTTGGAGGATTTCTGTCAGGGTAGAACAGACATGGTAAATTTTGCTTTAGAGATTTGGTTCTGCATCCCTCCTCTGTAAGTGAACATAACTTGCAGGACTTGGGAATAAATGTGGTTTCTTGATTCCTTATGCCTTCCTTTACCCTTCCTTTACCTGCTCAAAGGCGAGGCTGGCTGCATTCCCCCACAGGCTTGCTCACAGTGCTTTCATTCTGCTGAGCAGTGCCCTCCATCTTCTGCCTTCCCCTGAAAAAAGGAGATGCTGCTCTCTCCATCTCAGACCTGATGGCTTGGGAAGGCTGACCTGAAACAGAGACTGCACACAGCTAGAGAATAAAGTAGGTATTTATTGAAAGGCTTTATTTATTGTAAGGACACACCTTGGGCAGGACAGGGCCTGGCCAGGGCCACACCCAGGGTGGATCCAGAATGGTCACAGAATGGCCGACAGGCCATGAGGGCTCACACTTTGTAAGTTTTGGTCCCTTTGCACATTGGGGTTTAATTGTCCAATTTCAGGCTGTGAGGTCCCATCCTTCTTCTTCCTCCCTCCAGCCCACCCTTGTTTGTGCTTTTGGGCTGAAAGTTGTCCTTGGTGTGCAGCAGGAAAAGGATTTGTTCTGTGTCCCTGCTGTGTGCAGAGCTCACAGCACTGACTGTGAGCTCAGAGCTGCACCCTGGGCAGCACAGAGTCTGAAATACATGACAGCCAAAACTGAAAGTATCACAGGCATGCTCATGATCAAGCTCAATATTCTTCTCATCACCTTGTCTGAGTATCTTTTCATTTACTACAGCAGGATCTGAAGCTTCCCTGTGGAACTTGAAGTTGGTTTCCCATGGGGACTTGTGTGATCTCCAGAATTTGACATCCTGAGGCCGAATTAGAGTTGGGGGCACCCAGGCTGAGGGTGGGGTGCCCTCAGAAAAGGCTGCAGAGCCCCACAGGACAGCAATGACCTTGGCTGGCTCCTCTGGGGACTCTCAGAGTGTCCATCAGGACAGAACAGAGCCAGGGCTTTCATCTCCCTGGCTGCCACTGGGAAAAGCCCTAGGGGACACTGGAGAGGTAAGCCTTAATGCCATTATGCATTAATGGGATAAACTCACACCTTCTTTTAGAAGCACAGGCTTGTCCTCAAAGATGTTGGGGGGTTTTTTTCCAATAAGTAAAGTGGGGAACAGAGAAGTTAATTTTGTCTCCACTAGATTAAAATTTTTATCTGTATTTGCTGTCTGATGCAGATCCAGGACCAGCAATATCAAGATGGGGAAAGAATAAGCAAAAGAATATTTTCTCTTTGCTTTCAAGAGAGAACTTAGACAGAATTAAAGCAGATCTGCTGAGCTTAAGTTGTTTTCAACTTGTTCCAAGACAGGAAAACCCCAGTTTCCAACTTGATCTTCCTAAACCAATGATACTTGCACAGAATTATAGTGAGGATAATTTTCCTAGGATTTTTGCTAGAATCCAGTAGTAACTTGAAAGACAAACGACCTGACAGTGCCCATGTGTTTGGAATGCCAGATTTGCATAGATTTAAAACCACTCAGACAACAACATGGCTGGCTGTACACACCCCAGAGCTGCCACTTGCTGGTCATGCGGCACTGAAGTGTCTGTTCAAATTTCAGGTAAACACAGCAACAAACAACACTAAAGGAGCAGGTTTTTAGCCTATGTTGAGAAAATGCCCCAGTGCTGTTCTTGATTGGGTTCATGTTTGTCCTAAAGTGGAAGATGAAAGATGTACTCAGTAGAAGTTTGGGTTTAGGGGTTAATTTTGCTCCGTCATTAATTTTGCGACACAAAATGCACTTTTCCCAAGACATGAAAATCCTACATTGGCACAAACAGGGATGAGTTAATTTAGCTCTCAGAGGATCTGGCTCCACATGTCTCAGAGTGTCCATTCTATGACTCTTTCTCCCCCTTTTCCTATGCGGTTATCTCCCTTCTGTCTCTTGTTGGCTGCAGAAGGGAAACCAAAGGCTCCGACCACCCATGGGGCCCCCTCAGCAGCTGGAAAACCAAGGTGCCAAGAGCCAAAAATGCCTTTTCTCCAGCAGTGCCATCTCCTGTGCCTGGGCCTTGGGTTGGCAGCAGGGACCAGGTCTGATCTCAGCCAGGGAATTTCTTTTAAAACGCAGAAGGAAAACGTCCTTGCAGTGCTTCCCTCAGCCTGGGTGTTTCCTCTGGGGAATTTGCTCCCCTGTGGGATGTACAAAAAGAGGATCTTTTTAGCGGGGGGGCTGGGGGTGTGTGTGGGTTTGTTCTCTGTTCGAGGCCCAAGTGACTCGGGTTGAGCATTCTCAGCGCTTTATGGGAAAACAGTCACGGCCCACCTTGGCTTTTATGGGAGAGGAAGAATGTGGATCAAAAATTAAATTCACATAACTTTGTGGGTGGCCTCCCCTGCTGTGCAGAATATCTTTGTGTACACTCATGTCTGCCATGGCTTTGAGAAAAAGCCCTTTACTTTATGGCAACAAACTCGTAAGTCAGAGTGTTTACGTTCCTGAGCACTATATCATATTTCCTGACAGACTTAATGAAACAAATTAAGCAAAAACTCCACACGGATTCCTGCATTCACAGAAAACTCTGCAGAATTCTTGCAGCCCCTGGTTGTGGTGGCAGCTGAGTGTGCTGAGCCTTATTTTCCGTTTGCTAAAAAATCATAAGCTGCTTAGCCTAGTCTTGACATTTTTTATCTGGAGGAATGGAGGATTAGGTTAAAATAGTCTTTAAAACTAGATCCCACTTCTTTCAGCTGCTCCAAAGTCAGTTTTCAGAGTGACCCAAAGCATTGGTCAGCTTCATGGGGACCTGACATATGTTTAAAGTTAAGAAAATGATTGATGACAGGGTGCTTTGAACACACATTTTCCTGACTTGGGTCACCAGGCAGAAGAATCACTCTGTTCATTCAATGAGAAAGCTGCAGAAGCATAAATATACAAGTGTTTGCCATGCTGGGTTATTAATGTGGTGTCCTCCAAAGAGATATCATGAGGTCTGAGAGATGCCAGGGAAATGTGTAGAGCAGAGCTCATTCATAGGAAACAGGGCTAGTCTTCTTTTATTTGATATTTCTGACCTGTTTTGAAATGTAAAAACCTTGAAGCATCCAGATTTGCAACTAAAGAGAAAGGTTTTTATGAAATACAAATGGATCTTGATTTTCAAGCTGGTTTTTCACACCCATTTAACTTTAAACTGGTTACATATCCACTTTTTGAGGCAAGGCACCTTGGAAGACATTTCAGCCTAGAAGTGGAAAAATGTTGCTCAGGAGAAACATCCACATTTACCTAACCATCCTTCTGCAGCCAAAACTTTCTTCAGGAAGGGGCCTCAGGAAGTTCCTCACCCATGAAGTCCTGTTGGCTGTAATGGAACAGGCAGGTATGAGTAACCAACCCCAGAAAGTAAAGCCAGATCAGAAATCAGCCTTTTACTATCACAAATCTTAACTTTTTCATTTAAAAGTCTCCTATTTGTACAAATCTCCTAAGGTCTAAAAATTTTCAAGATGAAAACTTTGTATGTAAATTAGGATTATGCCATCATTGTGTACGTAGACTACGATTAATATGCTATATTATCCTTAAAAAAAATGTTATAGGTCAAATGGAAGTTGACTATTTGGATCTTAAAATACAGGTTTTCATCCTTATGAAGTGCCTTACCCCAGTTTTCTGTTAAGATTTTTTTGTATATATTCATGACTTAATTTCCTTTGTAAAAGTTGAATTTTGCCACATAGCTCCAAATTCTCCAATCTTTGTCTAACAAAAAAATTACCACTCTGCTGAAAATTTGTGTTTGAAAACATCGGCCAATATAAAATGACAAGAATATCCTGTCTTTTAAAAATATTCCTCCAAAATCAACCTGCATCTCACAAAAAAAGCAACAATTGGATTGTAAGCTATGCATAGTTCTAAAAGCTTACTCTCAGGCACCCATTTTTAGAAATACAGAACAATTCCTCCAGCTTTTTAAATAGCTGAGACTTAATATGCCATAAAAACATACTGTAAATATTTCTGTTGCTGGAATGGTGTCTCTGTTACCACAAGGAGTTGCTAGGATATTATCTGTGTCAGGAAGTTTGTTGTGCCTTCATAAAGGAAAACTAACAGTCATTTTGATGCATTATGCAAATAATATCCTGTTTTCTCAACGGATTCCTTTGCAGCCATCAAAAAAACCCCAAAAAAGCTCCCAGCCTTTGAGCAGATTTCTGCACTCTGCTGTCAGCTTCCCTGCAAGGAACAATTCCATTTCTCCTACAGTGATTACAGTAGTAAATAAACCTGTGCCTAATTGAATGTAGTGCTTGAGATCATACTGCAGACACATCTCAGCCTGTCAAACTCAGAAACAGGAAAAATGTTGAAAAGGTTTAAAATACATAATTTTTTTGTCAGCAAAATTATGTTTAGAAATGACTGCTAGACTGACACCTCTGTTTCACTGATGGTTATTTAGTACAATGTGTTTAATAGAGCAGTAAAGTAAGGAAGTTCATCATGATAAAAGCAAAATTTGGTTGCAAAACTTATCTGGCCCTCTTGTTTCTCATACCTTAGAATAATCTGTGATAGAATTAAACATTATTAGAGTATATGGACTTAAACATAATTAGAGTGTAATAAAAAGAGGAAGTTGTTTTTCTTTAAGACACAATTTATGCTTGACTTGTCTTTGAAGTTCCCAAGGTGATTTTGTTGGTTTTTTTCAATATTTGCAGGAAATCACTTCAGTCTAGGTTAACTCTAGGCAAGCCCCAGCTTTGCTGTGCTGAGTTTGGACTTTGCTGCTTATTTAGGTCTTGTTTTAAAGAGTCCTTCAGTTCCTCCCTCTTCCTGGCCATTGTTTGTTTGAACAAGGACTAAATGGAGGTTAAAGCCTCCAAATCATGCCTACAGTTCCTTGTTAACAGAAAACAGTGACGTTAGTCTTGGATTAAATGTATAGAATATAGAATGTACACCCGAAATTGAGCCAAATGTACTTCAAGTCTTTGGAGCTTGCAAAAAAAGCCTTTTTTAAGCTGGTGTTAATTGTTTTCATTGCTTGGTGCTGTTCCAGGCAGAAGTTATTCTAACAAGCATGAAATGGGTTTGGAGCAATCTCTTTCAGCTTGACTTGTTACCGGTTTGGGTTTTGATGAGCACTGAAAAATGGAAAGGATAGAAGGAAGTGTTTTTCCCAGAAAATCCAAATGGAACATGTGGTGAACCTGGCTTTATCCAGCACTGGATTTAAGGTTGAGCAGTAGCACAGTGGACTCATTATATTTGTTCTTTAGACAAAGGGAACTATGAAGGAGAATTAGAAATCTTCATAAGGTTTTTCTCTTAGCTGTGCAACAGCAAGCTAGGAAAAAAAAAATCCTGAATCAACATATATCTCCTGAATGGTTTTCAGCTTAATGTCAGATGTAGAATATGATTCCCATGGTTTGGCAATATATAGCAAATAGTGGTTGGTAAACTGGAATTATTTGGGTTTTAAAGCCACTGTGCAGGACCCCCTTCAGCAGTGAAATAAAGTTAAGGGTGAAAAAGAGAGAGATTCATTATTATTTCATCAAAGGAAAAAAGCTCTAAATGTATTTAGCATTTATATCACTGATATATTTGCAAAAAAAATTAAGTATGGAGTATTTATTTTAAAATATGCATAGGAATAAGGATGGAACTCTGAAGCACTCATGGGTCTACAAAGCTATTTTTCTTCTATTGAACTCTTAAATTTCAGTGAGGTGGTAGCAGAAGAGGATAAAATATACATAGTGCTGTATTTGAGCAAAATAGTAATCATTAAATCAATATTATTAATCATTAAATTATTTATCATTAATTTTAATTAAATATTAAATTTAATTAAAATATTAATTAAATCACAGCCAGGGAAATGAAGTATAAAAATAGATATTTAGTATAATTCAGATGGAAAAACAGTTCACATTTGCAAAGCAGTTGGAACAGTACACATGACCACACCATTATTGTAGCATAGTTCACAGCATATAACTAATTTTAGCTGAGAATATTACAGACAACTATGATTTTCTAAGCCTAAAGTTTTTAAATGAAATCATTCAACTTGAAGGGTTTGAGAACAGAATGTATTTTGAAGGATTGAAGTGAGGCAATAATAAGATCATGCTGATTATGATTTTCAGGGAGTCTGAGCATTTCATCACTGCTAATTCCCACACAGTATCACCCATTCATTACTTTAAAATAAATGGCCTGCTTTTCATGATGTAAGGAATGAAAAATAGAGGAATAACTAGGGGGTTTCTTCAGCTCTCCTGACAAGTAGAGGTGTATTTCAGCTCTTTACCATTTAGCTGCTCTCAGCAATTACTAAATACCAGCCCCCAGCTCTGTTTACCTGATATTGTCCTTCTACCAACATTCCTCAGCACCTTAATTTTAGTTTAAAATGTGTGAAATCTTAATCTGAATCCTCCCATTTCTCCAAATGGCTGAAACAAGTGTCCTGGTTTCTGCTGATACCAATTCCCATTAAAATCAAAAAAAAAAAAAGAAACTCAGACATCTGCTGAGGGGCAGAAGGACCTGACTGACCTTTTTGTAGTGGGAGATGTGTTGATCCTTCCTGCAAGTGAGAATCCACTTGGAGAGCAAAGAGTGTCAGCGAAAGCTTGGTTTGTTTTGGTACAGTGTCTGCAGCACAGGGAGAGGGACTGCAGCTCATCATCAGATTAGAAAATTTCCAAAACACAGCCCTGTGCAGTCTTTTTGAAATTAAGTAGACACACATTCTCATTTCCTTAGGGAAATGCACTTAAAAGGAGGTCTCTCTGCAGTGGGAAGAGAAGGGCAATTTCTAAGGCTCGGGAGAAGAGGGAATAACAACTGCTACCTAAGCTTCAACTGGAATTTTCCTGTGTGGAGTTTTGCTGTTAGATTTGTTGAATTGCAAGGTTCTGTTTTTGAGCAAAAGGATTGGCTGTGGGGTAAAAAATTCTGTGTTTATGGGGTGATTTGAAAACAGACTCCATGCCAGAATCTCCTTCTGCCCCCACTGGTCTGTGTGTAACACAGCTTAAGAGTGAGCACAGCAGGGACTAAATCCAGGAATCCATACCTGGACAGCAGTTCTGCCAAAATGTTCACTGCAGTAAGGAATCCAGACTGGTAATTTTATCTGTCATGGATGTAAAGTCAAAATCTGAGCTCTGTAAAGTTCTGATAGCAAAATACAGAAAGAGGTTAAGTTAATCTAATTTCACATTGTCTCATTGTCTAAAGAGGCAGCCTTACAAAAAAAAAAAAAAGTTTAGTAGCATTGGTGAACCTGGATGAGGTTTTGAATTCCAAAGCTGCCTTGTCTTCCAGGCTTGGGAAAAAAGATGCTAATCAATGTGCAAATCTTCAGCCCTGGGCAAAACTCCTAACCAGTAGCTGTAAAACAGCCTCATGGCAGAGACTTTGCCTCAGTTCCCTCTGTTCCTGGTCCTGCATGTAGATAAATATCTTTGTTAGAGGTCTGTGCACCACAGAATTTCAAACCCAACTAGGCAAGACACAGAAAGTGAACAAAACTCCTTGTTTTCCACGTAGGGACTGGAAGCCCAGCTCAAGGCCTGTTTAAGCTCATGCAGGAACCTTGTGCTGCACCTGAGATGTGAACTCCATAGTTCCAAATCCTTATCTAAACACCTGCCTATAGTGTCCCGCTCACTTTTCAAAGCTGAGAAGAGTTTTATTGACAGATGGCAGCGATGATACCCAAATGTGACTGGTGTTTCTGAGAAGGTTCAGTCTAAGCAGACCAAGAATAGAGAAAGATACAGGCACAGAGAGATAATAAAATGAATTCTGTGGATAACAGGAATTAGGTCCTCTGAGTACAACTACCCTGCTGTCCTCTTTTTTTTCCCTGGAGCTTTTGCTGTACTTTTGGGACTCGTTGGAGAACCAAGACACGGAAAGTCCCATGAAGCAGCACTTCAAGGACAGCCTAAGAATTGTGAGTAGCCTGAGCACAAAAAAGCCTGGGTTTCTTACAGTTTCATTCTGAATGGTGACCGTATTTTATACCCACTTCCTACAGATTTGCTTACCTTAATTCAGCCCATTTATACTGTAAAGCAGCTCCTTCCTATGCACTGTTTTCTGGAACCTGGGTGTTTTCAAAGCACTGCTCATCTCTTATGTGACAGAAAAGGCTTTTATTTTAATGCCCTTGTTGAAAGGTCTCCAAACTGGTCAGTCAAGCCTGTAGCTTGCCTTGACTCTAGAAATGCTCCTGGACTTTCAAGAGCATCCCCTAATTATCAACTACTGTTAATAACAGAAGAAACATCTTTGGCAGGGTCCTCCCCTGGTGTGGTGCAGCTCCACAGTGAGGGTAAAATTCACCTCCTTGCAGGTCTCCCCATTTCCTGGTGATTTCTCAGGCAGCTGGGGACCATCCTAAATGTCACAGCCCTCCAGACAAAGTTCAGGGAGCATGTTTGGGGTGTTGATCTTCCCCTAATTTATGTGCAGAGCTCTGAGTGCCTTTGTGCAGGTGTTGAGGGGGAGGATGTGTTATGAGACACTGTCCCCACTTCTCCCACTTCTCCCCCTGGCAAAGAGAGGAGGGAGCAGGCACATGGCAGATGGCAGTCCTGTTGTTAAACACTGCTGCTATAAAATATCCACTTTATTTGGATAAAGCAGTGGGAAATGGGGTTTAGAGATCCGTGGAAAAGCTGCGTTTCTCCCTCACGCTCTACCCCACGATGAATCCCCTGACTCACATGCCCAGGCAGAGGCTCTGCAGTCAGAAAATGAGAAAGAAGAGACCTCAGAGGGAAATGTCAGGGCAGTCATTTTCTCATAGGACTCTTCCTGGCAGCTGCACACGGTGGCCCTGTGACAGCACATTGGAGTTTTGCAGGGGGATTCCTGCAGAACGGAAGCGTCCTCACAAGGACAATTTCCCAGTTTCCCTGACCGTGCTCAGTCCTGTGGGAAACTCTTACCCTATGACGAGTTCTTCTAAACGAGATGGGATTTCTATTTATTCTTAAGTTGTCTTTTATTTTTGGCAACTCCCCCACTGCTGGCTTGACATCTCAGAAACGAGACCCTTCAGATTCTCAGAAGCCAGAAATGCTGCTGACAAAACTAATTCAGAACTGCTCTCATCAGCTCTACTCACTTGATAATGTTTTCTTTCCATTCAGTTATTCCCTCCTCTGCTAATTCTGGGACAGTTTTGGTGCACATAAAAGTAATTAAGATCACATTGATGGACATACATAACTCAAATTAAGAGAAGACCCATCTGCTTTCTGACGCACCTGATTCTGTTTCTGCTTCATGAGGTTTGGATTTTGCATGGTAAGACTTAGAGACAGGTGCTGAATAAACCTTGCAAAACAACCAAAATTTGGGGATATAGTTCTGAATGTATTTTTTATTTTGGGGGTACCTTAGATTTGTGTCTAGAAGATTTTATTCACTCCCCTAAATTTCAGTCATAGTTTATCTCAGCCGTGGCTGTAATGGCTCGTGTGGCATTGAGCTGCTTGTTATAGGGGTTTTTTTTCTTCCTCTGCAGATGTTGAAATCTCAGCCTGAGACCTAAGGATGAGCCTGGATTCATTGCCAGTTGCACAGCTTCACGAGGAAGAACAGACTTGCCAGTTTGCCCAGTGTCTCCAGTGATATTTCCTAATTCCATTAATCCCTGGAACTCTATTAATGTGAAGTGTACTCAGGTAATAGACCATTCTGCTGATTATGTGCAGTGTATGGAGAGATTTTGGATCAATATTTTCATTTTAGTGGTTGTTCTCATTTGGCAGGAACAACAAAGGGCAAATTCTGCCTCTCCTGGATGGAGTGATTCCACACACTGACGCTTTTCCAGACATTCCAAACAGAAGCACAAATAATATACTGCTGTATTTCGCTCTCCACTTGACCACAAGTCCTCCAGTTTGCACCCAAGGGTGAAAATTTGGTGACTGCAGGTGTTGAATTCCCCACCAGACTCTTTAATTGCATTCAATACCAGCTACAGGAAAAGTTGACAGACAGAAAAATTCAAGCACTCTTTTAAAATATGACGTTTAATTCTCCCCAGAGTAATAAAGGGTGGGTTAGGTGCTCAGAGTTTAGATTTCAAATTTATTCCAATGGACGGGTAGTCTGAATTTTTCTGTGAGTAGTAAAGAACAACTAAAACAGTTAAAATCACTGAACTCTCTACTGTAGTTGAACTTGGAAAAACAATGCTCAATTTTGAATTTTCAAAAGGTTACAGATGATTTCTGTTTCATTTTTAAAGCTGTTGGATTTTTGTTTTTGTTTTCTGTTTGTAGCAATCTTGAATTACTTGCCTGGCAGTGTCAGGCACTTAGAGAGCCATGTAATATCCAGTACTAAAAACCTCTTTGTAGATCTGATCCCATACTCCCCAAAAACACCCAAAACTGGGAGTTTTAAGGGGAAAAAAAACCTGTCTTTCACTTGGTCAGAGCATGCCAGAATGTCTCTGTTTGGGGTGATCTCAGATTGTCTGTGAGGGGAAAAAAAAGGAGTAAATTCCAGTGCCTTTGTGCAGGGGTCTGAAGGCTGTGAACTTTCTCCTTTTACAGTGAATTTACACAGGTAAAATCACACATTTACCCCACCCCAGGCTCATTTTGTGCTGTAAAAATCCTGGTGCATTGTTACAGCACCTCTGCTCTCAGCACAGCAAGCTCTGCTCTGCATGGAACTTGGATGAGCAGAGCCTGTTTGGGCAAATCACCTCTCCTCCACCTTCCACAATTCTTTTTTCTGTGCTCCACTTTTACATTTAAAACATTTAGGACAAGCTCATCCAAAGACATTCCTGCTTTTTGACAATTTAGCACCTCTTGGAAGCAGAGTTGCCACCCAACTGGTTGGCAAGCAGTGGCAGGTGTGGTGTGAGGTCAACCTCATCCTCCTGAATAAATGCCATTAATAGGGCACCTATTAATTATTAATTTATTAATTAAGTGGGAGAGTGAGGTGGTGATTCATGTCTGAAAGCTTTTAAATGCTAAGTTTAGGCTGAGATTGCAACAGATAGCCAACCTGGAAGATGGGATGCAGAGCAATGTGAGAATTCTGACACAGACAAGACTTCCAGTCACTGAATATTGCTTAATCTGGGGTAAGTAGAAATCTTTGTTGTGAATCTTAAAAAAAAACCCTCAGGATGGAATGCTTGTTGAACATAATGCTGCCTCATTTTGACTCTGTAAAATTCACTCCTCAGCTGTAAAAGTCATCTCCTTATTAATTAAAAAAAAAGGTAAGTAAACCAAAGTTTATGAAACATATGTTTGCGTTTAAAACTGTTTTGCTGTTCACTCTGAGAGGATTTTGGAGACATGGCCTGTGTTATAATACCACTTCCATTAAACATTGGAAGCTCAACTTTTTCACAAAAAAAAATTCACACAAACATTCTGCTCCTAATCCAAACAGAGGGGTTACGAACTGAACCTTCAAACAGAAACTTTCAATATTTGGCTTCTCAGCTCAGTAGCACCAATCTGGGATGCCAACCAGCATGCACTGTCATTAATAATTGTTGTTAAAAAAGGTCCTAAAGGCAGAATACCCAGTGCATATAGCTTGTCTGCTTTTTTAACCAAATAAGGGAACAGGGCATTTCACTGTTTATAATAGCAACGTGGAAAAACGACGTTTCAAGCTGTTAAAGAAAACACTTTTAAACTTTTCCTGCCCATTCCCAAGTTTCTTCAACTTCAAAAAAAAAAAAAAAGAAAAAAATAACAAAACTGGCTACAACTCTCTGGCAGATTTATAGAAACCTCAGTTTTTCACTTTTCAAAACACTTTAACAAAGCTCCAGAGATGAACAACATATCACCCAAGTTCTAGCAGCTATGCAAGGATTGTACACACAGTTCCCAAAGAGTAAACATGCAAAAATCAATTCCAGGGAATGACAGAAAGCGGAACTAATTAAAGACTCCAAAGCAAAAGAGATCATTTTCTAAGACAAACATGCCAATATTTATCACACAAGTGAAGCTGGTGCTACAGTGAGTCTGGTGGTATTTATAAACACACGTCTGGCACAATGACATGGTGGCAATTATAAAATGAATGTTAATAAAATACATGTAAATACTTAAACCCTACACTAGGCAACTCCTAAACTGCTGCTTTAGCCTCTTACCAAAACTTAAACATTAGCTTGTCTCACAGCATCCTCAAGTTTTTAAATTATTTGTTACTATCCCCTCTTATTATTAAAACCCTTGACTTAGCCAGGTTTTCTTTTGCTTTTGCTTTCACCCCAGAGGAAGGAGACAGATCCAAACCACACAATCCTCCTCACACATCTCTCTTTCCTAGGTTTTTATCACCCTGCAAGCCCAGTAGCTGCTGAACAGAGCTCCTCTGGACTCTCCTGGTGCTGGTGGTGCCATTCCTACCTGGTGCTGATTGTCCCTTTATCCTGCTGGAGACTTTCTTGGCACCACACCCAGGCCACAGCGGCTGAAGTACATCCCCAGGATTTTATTCTCTGCTTCTAGTCTGTGTTCTGATTTGAACCAAAGCTTTAAATCAGTGGGTTCTCACTCCCCAGAAACGAGGGTGATGCCTTGAGTTTGATCTTTGCTGTATTCCAGCCCCTGTGCTGCCCAGAGTGCAGCTCTGAGCTCACAGTCAGTGCTGCTGAGCTCTGCACACAGCAGGGACACAAAACAAATCCTTTTCCTGCTGCACACCAAGGACAGCTCTCAGCCCAAAGCACAAACAAGGAGGGAGGAACAAGAAGAATGGAACTGGAGCTGGAATTGGACAATTAAACCCCAATATGCAAATGGCCCTGAACTTATAAATGTGTGAGACCTCGTGACTGGTTGTCCGTTTCTGTGACCATTTTGGGTCCACCCTGGGTGTAGCTCTGGCCAGGCTCTTGTCCTGCCCAAGGTGTACCTTAAAGGCCTTTCCATAAATCCCTGCTTTATTCTCTGGCTGTATCTAGTCTCTGTTCCAGGTCAGCCCTCCCAAGGCATCAAGGGCAATGGTGTGCAGCTAGGAGGAAGGGATGTCTTCCTCTGCCCTGACAAAAATCAAGAGAGCTATTACAATTTTTCCAGCTTTACAAGGCTCAGGGTATTGCTGGTACAGCTCTGCCAGATGAGGTTTTTCCCATCAGCTGAGTGTTTCATGTTCAAAATCAGCACAACCACGCACTCCCAGAGTGCTGTAACCACTGCTGGCACCTCCCTTTTTTCACAGCCGGGCTCTTCCAAGGCAATGAGTGTGTTTTGTTTTGTGTTTTGTTTTGTTTCCAGCACCGTGTGCCACGGAAGCAGAGCCACTTGAGGAGGAGGAGCTCTTTCCTGTGTCACTGGAAATGGTCGTCTGTGTGCTGGTGCCAAGTGGAAGTGAGGAGAAAGGTTGAATGCAAGAATGGGCACCAGCCTCATCAGCTCTGTGCTCTTCTCCACTCAGGTTAGCTACACTTTTCTGATTCCCTGGTGGATTTTATTATCTTGTATGTCCAAGGTTCCTAGCTGCTTCTGGGTTGTGCATGTGTCAAATGCATTCATGAAACACTAATTCTTTTTAAAGGACAGCTCCAGAGTTGATGGATGAAATTCAGCTTTGCAGATCAATGTTCTTTTTCCACCTCAATATAAACTGAGTATTGCAAAATGAAGGGGGAATCTGCAGCACACCCGCACAGCACAGAAAAGAAACAACACCATGGCTCGAAAGCTTTAGTTTTGCAGTTTGGAAAGGCTAAGGTAAAATTCCTTCCTATTTTTTTGATTGTCTTGGGTGGAAATTTAAATGTAACAGCAAGAAAGCCAGGTTGTATTCATCATTTGACTTTATTTCTAGTTGGTTGGTTAGTAAGAGAATTTCCTGTCTGCAGGAAAGTTCTGTGCTTTGGAAAGAACAATATATTTCAGGTTGATTGAAACACTACATGCTGTATTTGACAGAGTGAATGAAATAAAGTTCAGGAAGTTTTCATTGCTGCCTGAAAGGAAATTTTCTCAGAGCTGACATTCATGATGTTAGAAGTTTCAGTATTCACAAAGGGGGCCATGTTTTAACTTTCCTGACTCATTACAGTTCAGGCTGCAGTGCCTGATTTTTTGATTTTATGATTTTATAAGTAACTTAATTTATGAATTTATAAGTAACTCTGAATTGATGATTTTCTCAGTAACTCCTTCCTTTCTTCCGAGCTGCCTCCTGCTCTGGGCCATCACTAACACATGTTGTTGTCATTAAGAGATTGTTTGATGAACTGGTTCAACTGAACAAAACTCCAAATCTTCTTTTTCTGTTTTTCCTGATTCAGGTGAGCTGCCTGGGTTGTTCCTCAAAGGCTCAGAGGAAGGAGTGAGTGCAGCAATAAAAGGCCCAGCAGGAGGAGGGATGGATTGAGCCAGAGCTGGCACCAAAAGTTGTTCATGTGGAGCCATCATTGCTGTGTGATCTCATTATCAGGTATGGACTGCCTCGTTTCCTTAAATCAAAGATCCCAAATCCCCAGAGAGCTGATTCATTTGTCTGAGGGGGATATATTAATTCTGGTGGGTGGATAAGAAATGTTTGGTGTGAAGGTTAAAAACCCCAGCACAGCTTTGGCGATGACAGAGGCTGCTCTGGTGTCCCTGGAGAGCTTCCCTGGTGCTGTGCCTGCTTTGGAAACACTGAGGGAGGGATGCTGCAGCCATGGTTAGTGTAAGGCACCTAGCAAAGGCATCTCAGTACTACTGGGCAAATATCTGAGCTCAAAGAGGGAAAGGTTGTTGGATTATACCTTTTTCTGACCCAGAGATGGGAAAACTTAGAGGTAAAATTACTCCCTCAAGTCCTACAACCATTTCATAGTTCTATTTTTCCACAGTATCTAATCTTATTTACAAAACCATCCTTTAAAACTTGTTTCTAGTCCTATTTTTCTCTCAACAATATCTATCCTATTCCATAACATTTCTAAATCAGCATTTCTTATTTCAAAGTTTACGTACAAATACATACTATGTAAACCTCCTATCAAGCTTTAAGAATTCTCTACAAATCCATTTTCCACAAAAGGTGACAAATGAAAGGAAGGCAAAAAGAAGAAAATGTATTTCTGTGAGGGGAAAAAGAGAAGCCAAACACAGTTGCAGGAATAGTGACCCCCAAAAAGTCAGCAAAGCACACTGAAGACCTGAACAAATGCATCAGGCGGTGATGCTGAGTTTTAGTGAGGGAGCTGATTGTGGAATGTCCCAGCAGTGTCAGGCAGGAGCAGCTCTGCTCAAAGAGAGGTTGTGCAGCTCAGCACAAGCAAAACTCCAGTTCTGGAATGTGCAGGAATTAATGCTGCAACCAACACACACACATGCACAGAAATGCTTAGGGAACTGGGGCATAATGCAAGCAGAACCTCTAGTAATTTTGGAATTAAGCAAAAAGAGAGAAAAATTTGGATTAGGCAACAGTTGGGCACTCCTAAACTAGCTCAACTCTGCTCCATCCCAACACCCATTGAAGTGACTGAATAAAAAGCCCCTCACACACTTACAAACTTCATTTAGCCAGAGACTGCCCTGATTTCTTGGGCTGGTGAGTGCAGTGGAAGCCCTGATGTCAAGGTTGGACAAGGCAGGCTTTGGTCTCAAGTTTGCAGAAGTGATGAGGCCTTTCCCCTTAGCTTCAGTGATTGTGTCAGCAATGCACAGCAAGGTAAACATTTACACTGAGAAGAAAGCACAGTCAAGTTCAGTGACTCCAGAAAGGTAATGGTGTGACAAGGATTCACATCTCATTACTCCCTTCTCTGGTGTTTTATCCAAAAATCCATTTTTGAGTCAAGGGATCCTTCTGAGTTTGTGGTGAATTTAAAGAACAATCACCTCTTCAACATATATAGATATGTTTGTAAATATATATATATATTTACAAAGCCCAAAGAGTTTTCTCTTTTTGGAAACCACTCATAAACAGTTGTACCTATCTTAAGCAGGTAACAAACACAGCAGTGGACAGGGAGTTCATGAGCTAGATGAAAACAGAGAATGGGAAAGGCAGCCCAGTGCAGGTCCAAACACAGTCAGCTATCAGGAATATCTTAACTATGAGATCTGTGTCACTGTAGAACCATTTTCCCAAGGAGAAACACAGGAGCTCAAAACCTTCATAGCTGGACCATCATCTCATGGATGGAATAATTGACCTCTGTATGGTCTGACTACATAGAGAAGACATTTTAACCCCATGCAGGGCTCACCTGGGATTTTAAATGAGTTAAAAGAGGTTAACACTTGCAAAAAAAAAAAAAAAAAACAAACAAACAAAAACCAACTTATTTCCTCTTTGTGATTTCTATCTGCTGATTTGTGGAATCCACCTAATCAAGCTCTCAGTTAGGGATGTCTCCCTTGGGAACTCATGTTGACCTGGACAGTGTTCATTCCTTTGAAAACTCGTTCTACCAATGTTTGTTTAGGCTGGGAAGAGGGAAGGGCTGGATGGATAATTGTCTTGAGAGTTAGAAGGACATTAAAAAAATCCAGGAAGAACAGGAGTGCACCTAAGAAAGCAGGAGACTCCTGGGGAGGAAACCTTCAATATCTGAAGTCAAAGAGGAGAAAAAAAAAAAGGAAAAGTGAGGAAAAGTCAGAAAGAAAAACACTCTGCCAAAGCCATTCCCTGAAGCCCCAGAGGAGCCTTGCTTTCATGGATTGCACTAAACCTGGCATTCCTTTGGATTCTGCTCCCTTCCATGAGGAGCAGCAGGAGGATGAATGGCGGTGCCTGACCCTGGGTCTTGTGAAAAAGGATTTAAAAATCTAACAGTCCTTTGTCTCAACTTAGCATTTTAGGGGGGTTTTGGCATCTTTTAGCTTCAAGAATGGCTTCCTCCTTTATAAAACCATGGACACAGGATTCCACCGTCCTCAAGAACCATCTGTAGTGGGAAATAATCCAGATTCTCACTAGTAAAAGAAATGAGGCAGCAGAAGATGCATGTGGCAGGGATTACTTTCCCAGTCCTTTCAGATGAAGGACTGATAAAACATTGCATTGCTTTCCTTTTTTTTTTTTTTCCTTCAAAATCTGTCTCACTTGACAAGGCTATCAAGAGTTGTAACAGGTTTTTTGTCTGATTTATTGTACGGGAACCGTTTTTATCTTGCTGCTCTGGCTTTCTGGTGCCCCCTCGTGTTTAAAAGAACGTGATAAAGATCAATTGCATCTCTGTCTTTTAAGATGCAAGATTCATGGGGAAGAACCTGAATAACTCTGCCTGAGAAAGGTGTGAGAAGTAGGGCATAGGGGAAAAAAAATACTTTAAAAGCATTTCTTCAGAACTGAAAACAGTTTTATCTTGTAATTTTTCAGGATTGTTTTTACGTATATCCGGATGTTCACAAAGCCACTGATAAATTAAAGTTACTTATAGGTTTATACTAAGTACACTTTAAAAAGTATTTTTAAATATTCAGAAAGAACACTGAGATTACTTCTCTTTATTCTGTTCAGGTTTATTGTCCAGAATCAATAACTAAATTATATTTCTGATGATCTCATGGTGAAAGGTATCTGAGGACTTGTTTTCAGGTAAAAATATCCTGAGGTGTGTGAGTTGTTGGGTGTGCAGGTTGTACACGGGAAGAAGGAGACAATGAGCCACTGGAAATTCTTCTCCTGTGTCACTGGTCCCTTCCAGACCTTGTGCCAAGTCCCTCACCTCACAGCTGCTGATATCCTCATCCTCAGGGTGTGTGCTGGCATCTTCCCACAGGAATCAACCTGCTGGTAAGAGAAAAGAAATTTATTTATTTATATATATAAATTATATATATAAGAACTTGGTTTTTGTCATTGGAATAGCTGATAAAATAGGCCAAAGAAATAGTACACATGTTGAAAACCCCATGTTTTGAAAGGGAGCATTCAAGAGCTGCACTTGGGAAGAAATCACCAGCATCACCAGAAATTCGTGTGAACGTGTCTCTGTTTCCCACCTTGACCTACATAAACGATGCACACAGAACTTCCTGAACCCGCTCAAATTCAGTTTTCATCTGTGGCCAGCAAGAGGCCGCTGTGATGCCAGCTCACCTCTGAAAAAGAAAACTCCTTCGTCCTGACAAAAATAGCAGCGGAACACCCTTTCTTCTTTCCTTGCAGACACACCTGACAGTCTGGAGGGGAGCTGCCAAAAAATTCCCCCAAGACAGATTCACTCCGAAGTGAAATGAATTTGCTTCACTTAAAGAAGTGGATTAAAGATTAATTTGGAAGATTTATTAAGATTCTATGGAGATGGTGGCGTTAGAGCCGAAAGAATGGCCTGGATGTCACGGCTATCCTGACATGAGGCAACAGCTCACTAGAGGGGTTTGACTTTGGATTAATCACACTGAATATGACACAAGGACTTTACAAACTGTTTTTTTATCACATTTTTTTATCCCTTCTTGCCAAACCCTCTCCTCTTATCACTAAACCTAGCCCACAGCTCTGGGCTTTTGCGTCACCTCGGTTTTGTCATCCCCTCTGGCTTTGCCTGCCTTCCCACCCTGATTTTTCCTGGAGCTGTTGGGATCACACAGGACCCAGTGCTGGCTGCTGGCTTTTCAAACACCAGTGTTTGCTGTGAGTGGTGCATTTTTATGGCACATTTGTGTACAGTAACAAATGGCCTGGCTTTGTTAATCCTGGTTCCCATCTGGATATAGACAGGCTACTTTTATTTACAGATATTATGCAGGAAGGTATGCTCTGCTCAGCCTCACCAGGAAACAATCACTGCTGCATTATTTTATTTATATGGATTCAAAGCACAATATAAAAAGGTCTATATTCTTTCCTGGATCCATCTGATATTCAAACACGTGCATGTGAGGACACAGCCATACCTGATTAGCTCACCAGGACTCAGCTACTGCAGGTGATGCTCTCTCTTGCCAAGATGTGTCTCAGGGGGGTGACTGCCTATTGAAAGATCCTTCTTCAACTTTGTTCGCTCCTTTCAATACCTGTCCTGCAGAAACAAACATCTCTGAGGCTGAAAAAGTGAACGCAGCTGCTCCTTTAACCACCACTCTCAGTTTCCCATGCATTTTCTCACTCTGTTCCCATAGGTGTCTGTGTTATGGAAAATATTGGTGAATGTCTCTGAACCTGCCTCTGAGTCAGCCCTGGACCGGATTCTCAGATCATTGTGCTCTTGTTTCCAGAGAGTCTTCACAGAGATCCCGACTCGGTTCATGATTCATGCGTTTAGACCACAAACACCTTGGAGATAAACCGTGGATATTTTAAAAAAACCCAAACAATGAAACACACAATAAGCTGTGGCCACCAGTTGCAATTGAATATATGAAAGCACAGAATTTAAAACTACATTTCAGTGAGAGTCTTATGTATAACTTTATCAGTAATGTCTCATGGAAAGGCCTTCCAATATTTGTAGGTAATTGCTGTATGTAGACCACTGAGAGCTGCACTGCCAGAATTCAGATCAGAAAAAGCAGTTATATGAGTGAAATATTATCCAAATCTTAGAGCAACAGGTTCTTTGCTGTTATACCACAGTCTGGTGCTGTTGTGGCCTCAGGTCTGCACTCATTTACAGAAGTGTAAATTTGTTCCTTTTTGTGAAGCGTTTTCACGGAAGGCAGATCAGTCTGGGCTCCTGGCTGCTTAGGAGAGGGGATGGACAAGGAGCAAAACCCCATGGACTGGATCTCTGGCTGTGATCTCTGTTATCCTGTGAGCAGATGCCCTCACGGATGGGCTGGAAGAACCAGCAGCTCCTTTGGCAAGTGCTGTCAAAACTCTGAGCTTTACAGGGTCTCTAATCTCCAGCAGATAACAAATCTTGAGCTGTTTTAGTGGATCTCTGCTGATAAGGAAGGAGGACATGAAATATTTAGGTCCTGGCATATGTGAAAACCATCTCTGCTGATGGCAGAACTCCCATCACAGTTAGTGAAGAGTTAAAACCTTGTCTCTCAGTGGGCTGCCAGTGCGTGCAGGATGTTAAACCTGCTGTAGAAGGACTCTAGCACATGGGGCTGCAGCCTCCCAGTACCCAAGCCACTTAAAGCATTAACCTGACTCACTGTTGGTGCCTCTTTGTATTTCACAACAAAAGGCTTTGCAGCCTGAATTACAGACAGTGAAACCATTGCAGGTTCAAGATGAAGTTGCAGTAAACACCTGGACTAAATGTGTGTTGAGAGAGACGCTGCCTCCCATAAATGCAGAGTGGCAAGTGGAGTCACAAGCAAGTGCTTCACCCTTTCTTCCTCTGTGATTCAAGTGACTAAAGCTCTACAGGTAACTTATGCTAAGTGATTTTGCATTTTTTTTTTTTTTTTTGAACCTTCATTGCTGAAGACTAAAGACACAGGTGCAGGTTGTGGCATGCTGGAAGATGGAAATGCCGTGGGCTGATTTTTGCTTTGGATTGCACTACAACAACAGCAAGAAGAAAAACAAAACCATTTAAGAACCATTCTGATTTTTCCTCTCATGGTTACCTGAAGTTTCAGTTCAGGAAGGCAATCAGCTTGTGCTGCTGTTAGTCACAGAGATCAAGAAGCAGGGAACACACGCTGCTGTGCCTGATGGAAACGGCCATGGACCAGTTGTCTCACCCCACAGCAAGAAGTGCT